>NC_139349.1:22229432-22736932 GCF_055883805.1 Amblyomma maculatum | reverse complement strand
GCACGAAGCGTTTGTGTTCACTGTACGTTAACATATAGCTCATTAGTATTCTCGGGTTTCAGACAGAGCAGCCATGCTCATTCTTAAGAGGCATAGAAGTGAGTTTATTGAGGCAACAACATGTTCGCGGTTGTAAACAGCTATTAGGAAACGCAGTTATTGCACAAATTAACTCGTGCCATTTAGCTAGAGGTGAAAGCACTGTGCAGCTGGAGCCATTTCAGCAGTTTGGGTTTTATCAGGCGAAACGAAGAGGCGTCCGTGTGCTGTGCGATCTCAGCGCGCGTTAATCCCCACTACGGCTCCTCTTTCTCTTTTTCCACTTTAACTCCCACCTTCCTCCCTTCCCTTACGGCGCGGTTCAGGTGTCCACAGACACAAGTGTGACAGATACTGCGCCTTTCCCTTCCTGTGAACCAATTATTATTATTATTTTTTTCTTTTTTTCCAAGATGGCGCCCAGTAAGGACGCATGTGCGCTGTGCTCCCGCCCGTTTTTTGGCAAGCAGCAGTTTTTACGATCTGCCGACTGTGCGAAACGTGTTCACACGTCACCTGGGCGGATGACGAGCTGCAACTTCTGAAGTCCGGCTCTCGGCCATTCTTGTGTAATTTGTGTGCGTCGTCGTCGTCTGATGGTGTTAGGCTTAGCGACGGTGGTGCTAGAGTCCCTGGTGCCCCGCTCCTGCCCAGCCACCCGACCGGTTTTCCCCCTTCAGCCACGACCGGCGAACATGGCGGTGAGTTTGCCTCGCTACGGGCTCTCCTCCTCAACGCGCATGAGGGAATCTCTTTTCTGAGCGATGAGGTTGCCCAGCTACGGGAGGAGAACGAGCGCCTTCGTGTAGAGAACTCGCGGGCTTTCGTACAACAAGCCGAGGTTATCGCCTCTCTACGTGCCGATGTTCACGGCCTACTCCAGGAGCTTGTGCGGTGCGCTGCTTCGCAGTGTGAGCGTCCTCTCGTCGAGCGTCCTCTCGTTGTCTCCGTGGGCAATCCTACCCGTGAGGAGCAGCCATCTGTGGACTACTCCGCCGCTCTTCATCGAGGGATGACTCCTGGAGATATTCCCTGTTCATCTTCTGCCTCCGCTCCTCGCCGTGCGGTTGACTTACCCAGTGCGATGAAGAAGCACCGAAGTCGAGCCATTACTGGCGCATCGAGCTCATCTGTCCTGAACGTTGCCATTTACCAAAAGAAGCGTCCGAAGACTATTTTCGTCTCTAAACTCAGTCCCGATACTACATCGGTAGTCCTTACCAACCATCTAAAATCAGTGAATATTACTCCCATTTCCTGCCGGCAGCTGAAAACAAGGTACGACTCCTACTCGTCCTTCCATATTGAAATTGATGAAGAATCCTACAGTAAGCTTGTTGAGCCTTCGATGTGGCCGATGGGCTGCATATAGAAGGACTTTCGTGGGAAGCTTTACGACGATATGCTTCATCCCTCTGAACTGACGCAAAATTGCAGTGGCCCCTAATTTGGATATCTATTATCAAAACGCCCGAGGTCTTCGGACTAAGGGATCAGAATTTTTTTCTAGCGTCTTGTCCTCTTGTTATACCGCTGTTGTGGTTACCGAAACCTGGCTGTCAAGTGATATTCCTTCCAATGATTTCTTTCCAAATAATTACTCTGTTTTTCGTAGCGACCGCCCTGAAACAGGTCCCAAATCAAGAGGAGGTGGAGTGCTCATTGCTATTGACAGTTTTGTGAAGTGTGTTCGACGTTCCGATCTGGAAACTGTTGAAGAATGTGTGTGGCTCGAGCTCACTTTAAATCGACATGAAAAACTTTTACTTGCAGCTTTCTACATTCCTCCGAATCTACCTCCTTCAGCCTATGATGATGTTCTGCTCTCAATCGAACATGTTATAACCCGTCATAGCAAACACAAACTTCTTATTTTAGGTGATTTTAATACTCCTGGTATCAACTGGAACTCACTTATTTCTTCTCACAACAATCATTACATATTAAGTAAGTGTAACGCTCTACTTGATTTTATAGCCTTTAACTCTTTGCAGCAACACAATTTCATTGAAAACCGTTGCGGTAATATTCTTGACATCTGTCTATCTTTGAAAGTGTTCGAGTCTCGAGTTCAGACATACCGCTGACTCGCTGTGACAAATTTCACCCTCCGCTTTTAGTTACTGCTGCTGTCTCTGCCTCACCTTCTACTAATTCAGATTGGGTGGAGAATTCGCACCGTTTCGTGTATGCACGTGGTGATTACGTCGGTCTTTTCAATTTCTTCTCTTCCGTCGACTGGTCTCTTTTAAATGAGATTAATGATTCAGATGGACAAGTCAGTCGCTTTACAGAAATAGTTCTTGATGGTATGCGTCGGTACATACCTTTGCATACTCCTACGCGTAGGAAGTTCCCTTCCTGGTTTTCAAGGGAACTAATAACGGCGTTAAAACTCAAGGAACGGGCCCATCGTAAAGCGAAACGCCCTGGGTTTCACAATTGGGCAGATGAGTTTCGCCGTGTGCGTTCTCTTTGCAAACGCTTATACAAGCGGGACTACGACTCCTATCTTAAATCTTTAGAGAGGAATGCCTCAAATCGTCCTAGTCAGTTCTGGCGTTACGTTTGCAAGCGTTCCATTAAATCAGATTTAAGTATCAGCTTAGTTGACTCTCAGGGTTCGGAAATTCGGGATGTTGCCGACAGTTTTGCACCACATTTTTCCTCCGTTTACAAACATCCATATTGTGATTCCGTTTGCCTCCCATCTGGTGCACTATCTAATTCCATTCTCTTTGACGAGGAGTTGATAACTGAGAGTCTTAAGCGTCGGAGACCATCTTTGTCTCCTGGACCTGATGGCATTCCGGCTGCCATAATAAAAGCCTTCAGTTATATCTTCGTACCAGTACTGACTGCCATATTTAATAACTGTTTAAAAAATGCTGCCTTTCCTCGCGTGTGGAAAATGGCACGCGTGTTTCCTGTCTTCAAGTCTGGAAACAAATCTGATGTTCCCAATTATCGTCCGATTTCTCTTCTATGTGCAACCTCTAAGCTTTTCGAATTAGCTTTGCACAGCGTACTTTCCTTCCATCTCAAACATATCATAGTACCGAATCAACATGGCTTCATGTCGGGTCGCTCTACTTCTACCAACCTAGTCACGTTTATGACGTATGCCTCTGCAGCAGTCCTTCAGAGGGGTCAGGTTGACACTGTGTACTGTGATATGAGCAAAGCTTTCGACGTTGTTACTCACTCACTACTTCTTGAAAAACTTCTACTCTCTGGCGTTGAATTGTCTCTCTCGTAGCCCTCCTACGCAACTATCTCCTTGATCGCTTCTGCTTTGTCAGTGTCAATGGTCAGACTTCTTTCGTTTACCCTGCAACGAGTGGAGTTCCTCAAGGTTCAGTACTAGGCCCGCTTCTCTTCCCCGTTTTTTATTAATGATGTTTCCTCGGCGATAAAGAACTCCTCGTTTCTTCTTTATGCTGATGATATAAAAATATTCAAGGTAATACATTCTTTTCAAGATTACGTGTTGTTGCAATCGGACATATCTGCTTTTTCTGATTGGTGTGCGATGAATCGACTTACCCTCAATTCTTCCAAAACTAGGGTTGTGTCGTTTACTCGTAAAACACATAGCTTTCTCTACCATTATTCTGTGAATTTTGTGCTGTTGGATAGAGTTGATGAAATTAATGACCTTGGTGTACTTTTTGACCGCACCCTCAGCTTCTTCTCTCACACTAAACGCATTGCTCAGCGGGCTATGCGCACACTCGGATTCGTTTGCAGACTTTCGAGAGAGTTCCATACTCCACTTCCGTTCCTAAAACTGTGCCTGTCCATATGCCTGCCGGTCTTGGAGTATGCGTCGGTTGTTTGGAATGGCACTTGCAAATCGAACTTGGACAAGGTTGACAGAGTACAAAAAAAATTTTCACGGATATTTCATTATCGCTTTCCTTGCGCCACTTCCCCCTCTCGCTCCACCAGGAGCGCCCAACTGAATCTTCCTTCCCTTCACTGCCGTCGTATCAGACTTGATATCATATTTCTGTACAAACTCCTTCATAGCCACATTATGTGCCCTCAGCTCTTAGAGTACATCCTACTGCGCGTTCCGCGAAAGAGCATGAGGGAATTCAGACCATTCCAGGTTTCTCCTCTTCATTCCCACTCCCCTCTGGACAGGATGCAGTGGTTATTTAACTCTTTTTGTCCTCACCTTGACATCTTCCAAAACTCGCTCTGTTCATTTACATTGGATGTTCGTAGCGTTGTATTCTAAATAGTACTTTATCACATATAACTCCCACTTTCTAGCCTTAAATTGTATTTTTCACTTTTTGCTTTTTCTCCTGTTCAATGCTGTCTGTATCGTCAACTACTTTTTATCCGTTTCTTACTTATATTTCAACTTTAAACTTTATATTCGAATCTTACTGTCCCTTGTTTAATTTTACTTCTTTATTGTATTATTCTGTATTTCTAGCCTGTGTTTTAAGTACCATGCACTTGTTGCGCCTGGAATTTGGTTGTTTATTTTATGTATATTTCTATATTACTATAATCAATGTCAGTTATCTGTTGTTGTTTTTTTTCTCTTCTATCTACCGTTCTTTTTTTTTTTTCTTTATTTCCTGGTGTGCTAAAAAATTCTCTCACTGTGTATATAAGTGATGCTACTCATTGTTTGCTTACTTTCCGTGGTACTTTTCGTCTCAGTTTCATTTCATGTATTATTTATTTCTGTTTTTGTGTTCTCTCTGTGTGTGTAAACATGTTTGTGCTGTTTCATTTTTTTTTATTTTTTTTATTTTTTATTTGCGCTGCAGCACAAAGACCACATGGTTGTTCCTGCGCACATTAAATAAAGATTGATTATTATTATTATTATTATTATTATTATTATTATTATTATTATTATTATTATTATTATTATTATTAATATTATTATTATTATTATTATTATTATTATTATTATTATTATTATTATTATTATTATTATTATTATTATTATCTGGAATCACGCACACACGCGCACTCACGCACACACACACCCACAAAGAAAGAAGAAAGAAGATGGACAGTAAAGTCGTGCTTGATAGGGCTACGTGGTGATGGATGAAGCAGGCTGGTGACTCTTTCGGAAGAAAATGAAATACTTTATACAATTATTCATACAACATATTTAGGCGCTCGGCCTCGCCGACCGCCTAAAGATCAGGCAGGGACTCCGCGTCCCGACCAACACTACAGTTTCTGCATGGCTCGCTCCAGTGAGACTCTAGTCTTGCAATAGACAGCCTTTGGTCTAATCGACCCCCCCCCCCCCCCCCCGCCCCCCTCTCCCCTGTCTTTTTTTTTTTTTTGTAGATTTTGATAACTTCTGGGAATAAAAGCCCCGCCGGGGTGGTGCAGTGGTAAGACACCCGACTACTGTGCCGGAGTACCCGGGTTCGAACTTGACCTCGGCGGCTGCGTTTCGATGGAGGCGAAACGAAGAGGTGTCCGTGTACTGTGCGATGTCAGCGCACGTTAACGATCCCCAGGTGGTCGAAATTGGTAGCCCTCCACTACGGCTCCTCCTTCTCTCTTTCCACTTTCACTCCCACCTTCCTCCCTTCCCCTACGATGCGGTTGAGGTGGCCACAGAAAACAAGTGAGACAGTTACCGCGCCTTTCCCTTCCTATAAATCAATCAATCCGGGAATAAAAGGTTGTGGTGGTCAATCCATGAGATCAAACCACTGGTTTCAAAAAGCCATTGACGCTTCTCATTCCGCCCCTGGGGATAGGCGCAGCCTCAAACACATGCCAGTAAACAAACAAAAAACAACTAGAAACAAGTTGAGGTCTCTCTCTCTCTCCCTGCATAGGTTTTTTTTTTTTTTTCCTCGCCGCTGTGGATCACTTCACTCCCCCTCCCTGCACGTGCGACCCCAATCCGGCGTGCCACCGCTCCGTGGAGGCGAAACGAAGAGGCGTCGTGTGCTGTGCGATGTCAGCGCACGTTAAAGATCCCCAGGTGGTCGAAATTACTCCGTAGCCCTCCACTACGGCTCCTCCTTCTTTCTCTTCACTTTCACTCCCATCTTCCTCCCTTCCCTTACGGCGCGGTTGCGGTGTCCACAGAAATCAAGTGAGACAGTTACCGCGCCTTTCCCTTCCTATAAATAAATCAAAAATCACCGCTCCGACCATGAGCCGCCATCTTGAAGACGACGACACGGTTTAATGCAATTTTAGCAATTGCTTCGTGCAGTGTGTGTGTTTGTGCGTGTGGGGGGGGGGGGGGCATGAAAAAAATGTTCTGTGGCGCGCCTCGACTGGTCTTACCTGCAGTTACGTTTTTCGCATGCTTTCTTTCCAACTAGTCTTTAAAGCTCGCGAAATGTGTGTATAATCTACGTGCAGTCGCTCCGCCGCAGTGGCCAAGACTCCGACTGAGTTCACTGGTTCGATCTCGACCGCCGGCGGCTGCGTTTAGATGTAGGTGAAACGGAGAGGCATGCGATGCTGTTCGACGTTGTTACATTTTAATTATCCCCTGGTGGTCGAAATTGCTACGGAGCCCTCCACTACGGCACCTTTTTCTGTTGTGTCCCGCACAAGTTCCAGTTTTGTTTTCTTACGGCCCATTTTATCATCATTAGCACCTTTTTATCTCTTTTCTCGAACCCACACACTCACATCTGCGCCTGTTCGTTTCCTCCGTCCGGATAAGTACTGGACACGACACTTTCTTTCCACTTTGACTCCCACTTTCCTCCCTTCCCAGAAATAAGGCTCTTATTATTATTATTATTATTATTATTATTATTATTATTATTATTATTATTATTATTATTATTATTATTATTATTATTATTATTATTATTATTATTATTATTATTATTATTATTATTATTATTATTATTATTATTATTATCATTATTATTATTATTATTATTATTATTATTATTATTATTATTATTATTATTATTATTATTATTATTATCATTATTATTATTATTATTATTATTATTATTATTATTATTATTATTATTATTATTATTATTATTATTATTATTATTATTATTATTATTATCTATCTGCAAGAAACCTTTTTATGTTCATTTTCATAGAAAATAAAAATTGTCGCAGTCTCTTGACCTGTCGCGTCCAAAATTTAGACATGGCACCTTAATGCTCAAGATCATTCAGTCTCCTTGTTCCGAAGCGCCGTTTTGAGAGCAAGTGCGGCGCACCATGGGCTATTACAGGCTAGTGGGCCTCAATATCATGCGTCTAAAACGAGAAGTTTCGTTTATTTGAATTCTCTATCGTTGTTCATATGCAGATCACGAATGACAACATCTCTGACGGCGAATGTTCCAATCATGAAATGGATGCCAATTCTAGAGAGCGGTGATGTCATTGCAAATCATCTGCATAATTGTTATATATTGATGAAAAGCCACCTGGTAGTATTCCCAAGGTTGCGGGATCGAATCCCGGCCTCGGCGGCAGCTTTTCCATGGGGATGACAAGCAAGACGCCCGTGTGCTTTGCGATGTCAGTGAAGAACCCCAGGTGGTCGAAATTTCCGGAGTCCTCCACTACAGCGTCTCTCATAGTCTGAGTTGCTTTGGGATGTTAAACCTCACAAACAAACAAACGAAAAGCGACCTAGAGATGGAAGGACAAGGAAGATATCTCTAGAGAAAGTGTCGAAGTTAGCGTCGACACTAAAAGCTCGAAAGTCAGCGTCCAACACAACAGGTTCACCGGGCTGTGTCGACAAGAGCGCCCTTTTATCGTCCCTGAGCGCGTCCCGTACGCTGAGTTCCTTTTTATCTTATGAGTATCAAGAGGGAAGCCCCTTTTCCATAAATTTCCGAAAAGAAGAATATCAGAACTGTTTATTTACGAAGTGATCTTCCATTTGATATAATCGCCAGGACGAAAACCATTCCAGTGACTACAGATGGCTCCTAAAAAGCCTTGCAGTTCGTAACGACTTCCGACAAGCCAAAACGCTATTCTGGGTGCAATCAATGGCCCCATACATGTACCTCAACGACTGCACTACAGCGAGCCGTATTCCGTACAGTAAATGTGGTATCGGTTTCTTTACATCTGCATAATAAAAAAAATGAGTTTCAATCACAACTACCACATTTAAACGATATCCTATGCCATACATTCTATCAAAAAAAAAAACACATTTATCAATGTCTAATATTGAGATAATTTTCCGCATAATTTTCACGTTTGTATATGCAGCCTCGCGAACTGGTTCAGGCACTCTGGGAAAATGCGACCAGCTTGGGTTATTGAACATATACAGGCATCGTCATAGCGCTGACGTGGTTTACATCTCGCCTCTACCAGAACGAATGAATCGAGCTGGAATACTCTGTTCCAGCCACTAACTACTCAGCACTGAGCTATGGCGGCAGGTTATTTCCGAATCTCTCTTCTGGTGATGATATTTAATAAAACGTTTTCACTCAACAGAAATATTTAATGCCTGAAGCCGATAAGCCCTAAACATGGGGCAATATCTTGTACTCTCACGATATTATATAACTGCTAAACTCTATAATATATTTCAACAGCGCTTGCTACACACGGACAGAGGGTAAAAAAACGCATACACGAGCGCTGGTGAAATACATAAGGAAAAACCAGCTAGCCAGTCAGCTTACTCTTTGCTAAACTCTGTTTTGAATATGCTGGGACGTTATTAGCAATGCGTACGTTTTACATACGACTCTTGTAGTAAGCAGAGTGCATCTTTTGGCACAGCAAAGGAAATAATGTTGCCGGCGTCCTACTTTTTCAAGCACCGTTCCGATCGATCCAGCCGCAGTTATAATGGGCCTCAATCATTGAATCCCGACTTCAGTGTATTCTTTCGCCTCCTGTAGCACGAGATCAACCATCAGTGTAAGGCGATTATTATTTTTTTTCACGTTTTTCTGTGCCGGCGGGTAACATGTACGTTGAAGGGCCCCTGAGACAACAAGTTGCACTGTATTGATAGAGTGGTCACTAAAATGCACCCCTCTCGAGTGTGACGGTTCGCAACCTAGAAGCGGCCCATAACACAAAAGACGCGTCTGACCTTCATTTGGCAGTCTTAACAAAGATAATGCGCATGCCAGCGCCAACCCCTCTTTAGAAAAAGTTTACACGGATCTCAGAGACCACGCTACTAACGCTACAATGTTATTGGCTTTTATTGTTGTTGTTGTTGTGGCTGTAAGAAGAAGGAAAAGAAAATGCACGGGCCTGCTACTGGCTCTGTAGGTGAGCCACCTTCGCTGCCTGATTGATTGATTGATTGATTGATTGATTGATTGATTGATTGATTGATTGATTGATTGATTGATTGATTGATTGATTGATTTATAGGAAGGGAAAGGGCTGACAGAAGACAAAATAAAGAAAAGGAAACAAGAAGAGGGAGATGGAGAGGGAGAGGAAGGACGCGCGCCGCAACAACAGCCGTCGTCCACCACCAAAGCAGTGGCGGGTGCAATGACGGCCTAAAAAATAATAAAAAGATAAAATTCGTTGGCTGGCTAGCCCCTGCCGCAAACAGCGTTGACCTATCGTCTCAGGCCCGCAGGGCCAGGAACTGCCACCCTTCACCGCCTCCTTCCCCCCCGAAAGTGTGCTCTTTATTAGGATGATGGTTGGTTCGTTGTTGGGGTTTAACGTCTCAAAGCGACTAAGGCTATGAGAGACGCCGCAGCGGAGGACTCCGGAAATTTCGACCACCTGGGGTTCTTTAACAGGCACTGACATCGCATAGCACACGGACGCCTAGCTTTTCGCCTCCATCGAAAGGCGGCCGCCGAGGCCGGGATTCGATCCCGCGTCCTTGGGCCCAGTAGTCGAGCGCCCTAACCACTGGGCAACCCGGCTTTTTTTTTTATTGCCTGACCTCGGCACAATACACAAAACCACTTACAGGGCACAATGAGCATTAATTAATACAACAATCAGCCAGGTGGGTTGTGGCGTCGTCATGCTAAAATTCTCTTAGTGTCACTAATGGCTCCAATCTTCCGAGCCACTCGGGAGCTTCAGGAGCAAGTTTCTGAATTTCAATATATTCATGCCTTCCCGAAAATAGATCCGTGCTGGCCGTGCGTCAGGATCGCAATGGTATCTTGCCATTCTCGAGCGCCAAATACAGTGGAGAGCCATAAGCATAATAAGGTCAAATGGCACCCCATCCTCATTCTCTACTGGCAAGTACCTAATACCATGCGAGTCTAATGGAAATTCCTTTTTTAATGTCCTTTGTAAAATATCCCAAAAGTATACCCCTTCCCAACAATGTAGAAAAACGTGGTCTATAGTTTCTGGCTGTTTACAAATTAAGCAATGCGAACCCCAAGGTAAAAATAAATTCTTCCCTTCCAAGAACTTCTTTACTGGCAGTGTTTCCGTGTGTAACTTAAAGAAAAACGTTTTTGCATTTGACGGCACCTGCATCGCCTTCACCCGCTTAAGTACGTCGCGTCCTGGTCCTCCACTGTATAATGCCCTGTACATTGGAATGGGAAGAACTACGTCACACAAATCCTTGTACAGCTTCTTCCTGCTTACACAAGATAAATATTCATAAGAAAATCGAACAGACAGGAATCGCACACTAGAGACTTCTCTAAAATAACCAAAAATGCGTCCCGATAGACTTTCGGTCGAGACAAAAAAGTCCGGCAGTGCATTTCCGAGCCTTAATTGGCACACAGTACGCAAAAATGAATCTTTTACATCGCGAACAAAAAGAAATGTGCTCACAATCTGTCGTAGAAATAAATGCCCCAAACCCAGTCCACCGTACTTCACCCGCCTAAACAAGCTGGTCCGGCTACATCGTTCCCATTCTGCTGCCCACACAAAAATGGCAAATATCCGGTGCAGTCTCTGTACGTTCATCCTTGCACAATGCAACACTTGCATCACGTACCACATCTTCGACATAAAAAACATATTGCACACTGTGGCCCTGGCGAAAACTGACAATTGTTGCCCTTTCCACCCCTCCCCCTTTTCCCGCATGGCTTGAGTCTGTGCCCTCCAGTACGATTCGCTATCGCGATAACTACGTAATGGGACTCCCAAGTACTTTACTGGTGTTGTCACCCAGGACATGCTTGCGAACTTCTCGGGCGTCGTGGGCCATTCTCCGTGCCAAAGCCCCAGGGACTTTGACCAATTAACTTTACTGCCGGAAACCTTTGTGAATTCTTTTACAGACGACACAGCCTCGATTACCTCTTCGCGATTCACTGCGAATACAGCCACATCGTCCGCATATGCCAGCAGCTTAACCTCTGCAGCTTGCAATTGGAAGCCACAAATTTCGTCGTTTTCTATGATATTTAAACACAGTGTCTCGATATAAATGCAGAATAGCAGAGGGCTGAGGGGACAACCCTGGCGCACCGATCGCTGCACGTTTATGGGGGCCCCCAAACTCTTATTTACAATCAATCTTGTTGTGCAGCTTCGGTACGCCATGGCCACTCCCTCGAGAATGACGGACCCTATATTCACGTGGTCGAGTATGCAGAACAGGATTTCATGTGAGACACAATCAAATGCTTTCTCCAGATCCAACTGAAGGATGGCTACACAACTGTTTATGTGACCACAGCACTCAAGCACACTCCTCACTTTATGCACATTGGAAACAATGGATCGACCCTTGATCCCACACGTCTGGTGTGGTCCAACTAACTGTTGAATTACTGACTGTAGTCTACGGGCTAGAATTTTCATAAAAACTTTGTAGTCTACATTCGTGAGTGCGATAGGGTGATATGCTGTAACCTGTTGTAACTTATCTGCTTCATTGTATTTAGGAATCAACACTGTGTGGGATTTGCCATAAGACGGGGGCAATACATTTACTTCATAGGATTCGTTGTAAACGGCTGTCAGTACCGGCACTATTTCATGTTTGTATGCTTTGTAGAACACCGCGCTTAACCCGTCGGGGCAGGGAGATTTTCCCGGGTTCAATTTTTCTATGGCAAGCTCGACCTCCGATGCGGTTATTGACAGCTCCAGCCTATCTTTCTGCTCATCATCTAATCGCGGTAAAGCGCCCAGAAACTTTCCTTTGAATGCGTTTACTTCCACGTCTTGCTTTGTAAACAGCGTTCGATAATATTCAAGAAACGCCTGCTGGATATGACCGCTTTCTCCAGATAACGTACCGCCCCATTCGATCAGTTCAATGTGGTTTCTCTGAGCACGCGTCTTCTCGATTCCTAGTGCTCGTTTCGACGGTGTCTCCCCAGCAGCTATATCTTGCGCCTTCGCCCGCACAAGCGCACCACGATAGCGCTCTTCTTCGAACAGTTCAATCCTGTTTTTTATTTTCCTGATATCGTCCATTCATTTACCAGGCTCTTCGCTTTCTTTTTCAAGTAGTTTAGCCAGCAAGGATCTTAAATTGTCCTCCTCGCGCTTCTCTTTTTGTCGTATACAGCTTGACCGTTCGATTGCTGCTATCTTTATTTGCTCTTTGCAAAGTTCCCACTGCTGCCATATTTTCATCTCCCCCCTAGACTCTATTTTGTCAATTTCTTCGCTTACTTTCCTACTAAAGATATCGTCTGTAATGAGCTTATTATTTAATTTCCACATCTCCCATGAAAACTGATTGCCCGGCGGGGTTATTTAGGATAAAGTTTTGATTCCAAACTACCGAAGCGCAGCTAACTGCTTTTCTTCTTTGACTAGTTTTACCTATAAAAAAAAAAACGCATGCGCCATTGCTGAAACAGAAAAGCTATGACTTAGTCATATGTCAACAGTGGGTCCATATTAAAAAGAAGCAAAAAAAAAAACAATTTCGCTGCATGCTTCCAAAGCAAAAAAAAAAAAGGATGAAAGAAAATAATGGATTCTGATATCCTTCCAAGGCCTTAGCTAGCACAACGCGGTAAAATAAATGTTCGACAAAAGCAAGGAAGCGTTCGAAGCCTAAATAAAACCTCTGATATCTATCAAAATGTTGTAATACGACAAAGGATAAGACGCGCGCGCACAAAGCGCAATGCAGGATCAAATACCGACAAGAGCGCACAGGAGATGGTCGTATTCAAAAACCCACTGAAGCCTCGTCAAATATCGGTTGAAGCGAGACGCCCAAATCGGAGGCGTCCGCTTGGGCGGAAGAAAGCGGCGCGCGCGTTTCTTCCTTCGCTGCGCCCGCGCGCACCGTGGGCCATCGGGCCGAACGTAATTCCGCGAAAGGCATCTCCCGACGTGACGCTTTTGAACAAGCTGCGTCCGTAGAGCGCCCCACGAGCTATGAAAGCGCGGTTACGGCGCCACCAGGACCAGGGAGAGGCAACAAAATTTAATACTCGATGGAACAAAACTCAACGTGAACAAAGCAACCGCAAAAGAAAAAAGCAGCAGCATGCCTCGGCTGCCAAGTGAGCCTCCAAAGGAGAAGTTGTAGAAAAGGCTGTATCAGTAAGGCTCCAACAAAAGCAACGTTTTCACTCTGAAACTTTTTCTAGCATTTTCTCGTTTTCTTTTTGCTTTAGCGCTTTACCCTTTTTCGGGAAGCATGGTTTGAAAAACAAAAAGAAGAGATGAATGCAAAGCGCATGAGATAAAGTAAGTAACGCCTTCTTCGCAAGGAACCAAGGAGCTGTTTTCATTTTGACGAGCGTTCGTCCTCGACGAAGCGATGTTCTCGTGGCTTGATTACGGAAGCGAACGCGCCGGCTACACGCCATGTCACGTGCTGTCTTCGAATATTGATGAGTCCCACCTTCCCCTCTTCCCCTTCCTGCTGGGGAAGACTGGCGCTTCGCCCGTGGCGGCTTTCCCGCTCCGTGCAAGTGCTTCAATGGCAGAATGAAACATTTATGCCGCCCAAGAACAATTCCTTGAAAAGGTGCGCTGGCTTCTCTCCCCCCTCTCACTCACTCCTTCCTTATCTTTAGCACTGCATGATACTCGTAGTGCCTGGCTCCTCCAACACAAAGTTCCCTCTTTTTGTCATCGCAGTTTTCTTTTCGCGAGCATCAAAGTGTCATGATACAATTAAGCCTGGGAGACAGTATCATATTAGCACTGCGTCTTGGTTCTCCTTCAGATCCCGGGACGTAAAGATAAGCTGCTGAAGGAAGTTTAGTGGCATTACTTTTTTGGAAATCGCCGTCTTTCTTTTATTTTTTTTTTTTCCGCAATGTCACCAATGTCCCAGCATTAATTTTTGATGCGAAAATGTCTTTCGTTGCCGTTTGAACACTCTTGAGTCCGACACCTCCGCATTGTTTTATATAAGTATCTTATTCTTTGTAGCAGCTATGTTATTGCAGATAATTCTTTTTTATGCTACATATTAAAAGGCCGGCGTTTCCACGCCAGAAAAGGCATTCTTGTCATAGAAATCGCTAATGTGGTATACAGGCTGAAGAAAAGGGACAGCTGATTGATTGATTGAAAACTTTATTGAGTGCATGGGAGTTCTCGGAGTTGTGGGTGGTCCGCCTATTCCGGCAGCCCAGTGGCCTGCGCCGCAGCGTGGGCCCTGCGAACCAGTCCTCGTTGTTGGCCGGGGTCCTCGCTGTGCAGAACAGCCTCCCACTGCTCCAAATTGGGATTAGGAAGTTTATCGATAAAGGTATTTAAATGGCATGCCCGCACCATGTGAAAAGCCGTAGCTATTTCTCCACAGTGTGGGCACTCTGGTTTGTAAAGTGAGGGGTACCATTGGTGGAGTTTAAATGGTGTAACGAGAGTGTCTGTTTGTAACCGGCGAAGGGTGTGTTCTTCTGCCTTGTCTAGAGTTTTGTGAGGTGTGGGGTATGTCTGTCTGGCCTGTCTGTAGGCCTGTAGGAGTTCAGCAAAGGTAATTATAGGCTGTGTGATATGTTCTTTTTTTTTTCATCATTGGCTAAGGGGGGGGGGGGGGGGGGGGTCCCGGTGTAAGAGGGCTCGAGCGTGCCGGTGGGCGGCGTCATTCCCTCCAGTGTGTTCTGTGTGTCCCGGAAACCGTATGATTGAGGCCGGATTAGGAGAGTGTTTTGCTAATAATGTCAGACATGATCGATGGCTGAGTCCGCTGGTAATATTCCTGCACAAATTTTGGGAGTCGGTGAGCACAACAGCGTTTGGGTTGGTACACTCAATTGTAATATATTAGATGCACACGCTAGCTCCGTCGCAAGGGAATGCCGTTATAGCGGCATGTAATTAATTTTGTTTACACAGATTCCCATTAACATAGAAGCGGCCGCGGTGGTACAGTGGTTAGGGCGCTCGGCTTCTGTGCCCAAGGATGCGGGATCGAATCCCAGCCGCCGCTGTCGCTTTTCGAAACGGAAAGCAAGGCACCCGTGTGCTGTGCGATGTCAGTGAACGTTAAAGAACCCCAGGTGTCGACATTTCAGGAGCCCTCCATTACAACGTCTCTTATAGCCTGAGTCGCTTTGTTAAAGCCCATAAATCAAGCTAAACCACACCAGATTTCTATTAGCATAGACTCGAAGATACCACTTTACATGAAAAACTAGAGAGCGGGGTTCGCAAACCAATGTCGGTGGTTCGATTTCCGCCTAAGGCTTAATAATTCTCACGAAGCGAAGTCAAGTATTTTGTAAAAATAGATCATTGCGGACATGTAGCGAGCTTTAATTAGTATTACGTGTCTTGTTTTAGGGACTTTCAATCCCCGCGTGACGGCACGTTTAACTTGAGTATTGGGGTGTTCTGAAGTCCCCCGTGAGGTCATCAGTCCGTGACGACATGATCGATTCGACTAATCAGGATTATTCGCTCACGTCCGGCTACGTCGATGCCGATGGTGGTGACGTCAGATTTTCTGCAACACGGTAACTTTTCTCTATTGCTTAAAAGTTCAGTTCAGGCGTTCAGTCGTGTCCGACTCTTCGTGACCCTATGGACCATGTGACGCCACGCTTTCCGGTCTCTCACTATCTTCTTAACATCACATAGAGCAGTAGTTAATTTCGAAACTTGGTTTCGAAATTTCGCCATGCCGGCCTGCAATTGCGCGGTGTGTGCAAATACTTATATGTAAACCCATGAAGTTTTTTGTGCGTGAAAAGGTACTCTGCACAGCTAAACCGTAGAAGTCTTGGCCAGGAAAGAGCCCTTAACTTATATTTAGATATGCCGCTGACACGAAGATGCATATCTACAGCCTGATCACAAGCGTTTTTGCTAAATAGTTTTCAAACATATGCATAAAGCATAAAAATTTCAGTTAGGGCTTACACCCCGTACAGACAAAAAATAAAGTAGTACACAAGATGGTAAATAGTCTGTAATCAACTCTATACATAAAGAATCAAAATATTCAAAAAAAAAAGGCTAACCAATTTTCACATTATGATAAAAGCTGATTTGTTCTACAAATAAATTTGTAATACTGGTTCTTATTGTATTATGCATACTCTCATACATGTCTGTAAAGGAGCACGAACAAAGCCGGCAGTGACAAAATTGTGCTGTTATCATCTGTTTTGGTTTGGCTTGGCTTGGCTGGCAGCTGCGACTGCGATAGTGGCGCTAGTGTATCTGTGGCGCAAGTGTGGCGCAAGTGTATAAAAGCGGAGTGCGAGAATAAACGGGGGTTCATTTTCGTCGTCTGGGAGCGCGGTGTCTAGACTGCTTTCTCGGGCAGCGTTCCGGCGCGGGTGCAGCGGCGCCCCCCTGCCTGGGCTAACACGACATGGTGTCAGAAGTGGCCGTCTACGACATGATGTCAGATGGTCAAGAATCTTCGCACTGAGCCAGGCACCTTACATCCACGATGTCGAAGACGCCTTCAATGCGGCTGCATGGACTGCAGCAACCGCCACCGCTGGACTTTGACCGCACGTCAGAGTGGCCGGCGTGGATCGAACATTTCGACGACTTCCGATATGCAACGGGACTCAACGAATGCTCCGGGGAGGCTCAGGTACGAACGCTGTTGTACACAATGGGGAGGCAAGCTCGTGACATATTCAAGACGTTTTCACTATCTGACGAAGACGCCAAGAACTATGAAACCGTAAAGAAAAAGTTCGACGGGCACTTTGTAAAAGAGAGGAACATCGTGTACGAAAGCGCCTGTTTTCACAGACGCGTACAAATTCCAGGAGAGTCGGTAGACCAGTTCGTCACTGCGCTACACGGCTTGGCGGAACGTTGCGACTACGGTGAACTAAAAGAACGAATGATCCGAGACAGACTGGTTGTCGGGCTCCGCGACGCAAAGCTCTCGGAAGCTTTGCAAATGGATTCTCAGCTAACGCTGGCTTCGGCGCTGTCGAAGGCTCGCTTAAAGGAAAGCGTCCAACAGCAGCAAAGTACTCTACGAGGACAGCACAGCCATCAGTCATCGGAAATTCGTGACCAAGACCCCAATGTGGACGCGGTGGTTCAACAGAGGCACAAGGGACGTCTGCATGGGCAACGAACGCCGGAGGTGCGGCAGCATGGGCAACGAACGCCGGAGGTGCGGTGTCCTTTCTGCAGTGGCGACGCCCACCCCAGGACAATGTGCCCAGCCAGAGCTGCCAAGTGTCTTCACTGTGGCAAGAAGGGACATTTCGCAAAGGCCTGCTTGAAGAAAGCAACGGCTTCCGCTCAACGAAAGGTACGCGTCTCAGCGGTCAACCAGGAAACTGGAGAGTTACGCGTCTCAGCGGTCAACCAGGAAACTGGAGAGACTTTCGTGGGATCAATAGATGCATGCAGAAAAGCGCGATTTGTTCAGGTGCGCATTAATTCTGTGCCCATTTTTGCAAAGGTTGACTCAGGTGCTGAAGTGTCAGTATTACCAGCAACGTTTCCGGGATTACCGTCCCGACTGGTAAAAACCGATGAAATCTTGCTAGGTGCAGGAGGCAGTAAGCTTAACGTACTAGGCAAATTCGTAGCAGAGATCGCATGGAAAGAGAAAACTGTGTATCAAACATGCTACGTTGTCAGTCCGTTACGCGACGTCCTTCTAGGATTACCTGCACTTGAGGTCTTAGGTATCGTGAAATTTGCTGACGCGGTCGAGTCGGGAAACCTGCAGTACGAGACGCGTTTTCCAGAAATGTTCCGCGGTCTAGGTACGATGCCAGGGCAGTACACCATCAGGCTACAAGCAGGCGCTATCCCGCATGCCATAAGCGCTCCACGCAGGGTACCAATTACCCTGAGGGAGTCCCTGAAGCGCGAAATAGATAAAATGGAGCGTTTAGGCATAATCAGGAAAGTGGATGGGCCCACCGAATGGTGCGCCGGAATAGTTCCGGTAGTGAAGCCCTCAGGAGACCTGAGAGTTTGCGTAGACCTCACTAAATTGAACAAATGCGTAGTTCGAGAGCGATTTACGTTACCAACTGTGGATCAAGCTCTAGGGTCACTGTCGGGAGCGAAATTGTTTTCAAAGCTCGATGCCAACTCAGGCTTCCACCAGGTGCGACTTAGTAAAGACTCGGAAGAGCTAACCACGTTCTTAACACCCTTCGGTAGATACTGTTTCACGCGACTACCCTTTGGAATTACCTCCGCTCCGGAGTACTTCCAAAAGAGAATGTCTGAGATACTAGGTGGCCTGCCGGGGGTCGTTAATCTCATGGACGATGTCCTAGTGTTTGGCGAAAGCAAAGCTCAACACGATGAGCGTTTAAGTAACGTGATCACACGCCTAGCAAGGGCAAATGTGACATTAAACAAAGAGAAATGCTTATTCGGGGTTAGGCAAGTGCGTTTTTTGGGTCACATTCTGAATGAGGAAGGTATTCATCCTGATCCAGCGAAGGTCAGTGCTATAAAAGATTTGAGAGCACCCAGAAACGTTACTGAGCTTAGAAGCATTTTGGGCATGGCGAATCATTTGGGCCGCTACCTGCCACATTTAGCCCAAGTGTCTGCTCCCATGCGTGTTCTTTTGCACAAGGATAGGAACTGGGTCTGGGACAGCAATCAGAAAAAAGCGTTCCAAGAACTCAAAGAGCTCATTTGTTCAGCGCAATGCATGGCTTTGTACGACGACGCTTCGCTACAAACCACTCTTTCAGCTGACGCATCGTCTTTCGGTCTGGGAGCAGTTTTGTTTCAAAAGCAAAAAGACGGGCAACGTAGACCAGTTGCATTCGCTTCTCGTTCGCTCACCAAAACCGAGCAACGGTACTCCCAGATCGAAAAGGAGGCACTGGCGTTGACGTGGGCAGCGGAAAGGTTTGATGAGTATATACGTGGTCTGGAAGTTGTTTTTGAAACTGACCACAAGCCCTTGGTGTCGCTGTTGGGTCACATGGCAATCGATGCTATGCCGCCAAGAATTCAACGTTTTCGTCTGCGCCTGATGCGATACAGTTTTTCTGTATTATATGTACCAGGCAAATCGCTAACCACTGCTGATACTCTTTCACGTTCGCCGTTAGCTCGTACGAAAGTGGAAAGCTGTTTACCTGTCTCAGAGGTAACCGCTTACTCGAAAGCTTGTTTACTGGGTTTAGAAACAGGCGACGATTTCTTGAAAAGAGTAAAAGAAGGTCAAGCAAAAGACGAAGTGTGTCGAAGCTTGCGCACAGTGTGCAAAAAAGGGTGGCCCAGGAAACAAAATGTTCCCTGTTATCTTCTGCCATACTGGCAGGAACGTGCATGCATTACTTTGGTGAACGGGTTTCTGCTCAAAGGTATGAGGCTTATCATTCCTCAGACCCTTCGCAAGGAAGCGCTAAGCAAACTGCATGACGGTCACCAAGGCATCTCGCGATGCCGCAGTGTGGCTAAAGGTTCTGTCTGGTGGCCGGGACTTAGCACTGAGATAGCGTCATTCGTGAAACAGTGCAGCGTTTGCGCGATGCATGCGCCAGAACAGATCGAACCGATGATTGCATCGCCAACGCTCTCTTTTCCTTGGGAGAGAGTAGGGGTCGATCTGTTTCAAATTCAGGGACGGCAATATCTTGTCGTAGTAGACTATCTTTCGCGATACCCAGAGATTGCCATTCTTCCGTCAACAAAGTCTGCTACCGTGATAAGCCGAATGAAAAGCATTTTTGCGAGACATGGCATTCCCGAGTGTGTGGTGACCGACAATGGTCCCCAATTTGTCAGTGCCGAGTTCGAGAAATTTGCAAAACTGTATGGCTTCCGTCATGTCACCTCGAGTCCGAGGCACCCCCAGGGAAACGGGGAAGTCGAACGTATGGTAAAGACGGTTAAGAATCTCATTCTAAAATCGGACGACCCTTACTTAGCCTTGCTGGCTTATAGGGCCACACCTGGTGTTCTGAATGTCAGCCCAGCGGAGATACTGATGGGTAGAAGGCTTAGGACGAGAGTCCCAATGCTGCCTTTGCACCGCAATCCGGGACAATGCTGTCTGCAAGAAGCGGCAGCCAAGGACCGTAAAGTCAGAAAGGAGCAAAGCCGCCACTTCGACCGACGTCACCGGTCTAAAAATCTCCCAAAGCTGGAAGCAGGTGATGTGGTGTGGGTGACTGATCTCCGTACCAAAGGTACAGTGCTCGGAGCAGCACCACAGCCGCGTTCATACCGTGTTCAAACGGAAAACGGGGTTGAAGTCCGTCGAAATAGGAGAATGCTTAACCGTCTCCCAAAAGACCGGGTAGATAGCGGGAACTATGAATCTCCGGATAGTCAGGAACAGCCCAGCAGGGCCGGATTGGTAACTGGAGTAGACAACCAATTTGACGAAGCTCCGGAAGCTTTGGTGCCTCTAACTCAGACGGAGACTGACAGTGGCAATTCTCAAGCTAGAATTGTAACTACGACCAGATTTGGAAGAGTTGTTCGCAAACCCATAAGGCTGGACGTGGACGACTGATGCTGGAGTGACTGTGTTTTGTCGTGTTTTCTTGGGTGTGTTCCAATGTTATTTTGAAGTGTATGCATGTAAAGTTAATAGTGCTTGAAAAGGGGGATGTGCTGTTATCATCTGTTTTGGTTTGGCTTGGCTTGGCTGGCAGCTGCGACTGCGATAGTGGCGCTAGTGTATCTGTGGCGCAAGTGTGGCGCAAGTGTATAAAAGCGGAGTGCGAGAATAAACGGGGGTTCATTTTCGTCGTCTGGGAGCGCGGTGTCTAGACTGCTTTCTCGGGCAGCGTTCCGGCGCGGGTGCAGCGGCGCCCCCCTGCCTGGACTAACACGACAAAAATGGTTATAAATATATAGTTACGCTAGAAAGCTTTGCCTTATTAAACAGGATTTTGCGTTCTACTTCAGATCAGAAAAGTGAACAGCACATTCATCGAGGGGTCTAGAAGATAGGGGCCACTGGAACGAATAAGGACAGCGGCAAGTACTGCGTCATATTTTCAATCCCTTATTATTTGCAGCTAGCTTCGGAAAATCCCCCAATCAGGAAAAAAGAGAAAAGGCTTTTCTTTTTTCATCTATCCCAAACTGCAGTCCTCATTTGAAGGTACCTATTGTTGGCAAGACGTTCTTTTTCAAACCTAGATATGCCACGTACACATGAGTGTGACAAATGAGTACTGCTTCTCCACAATGGTTTCTTATCGACTTACAGTCCTACTTCAACCCAGCCTACAGCCAATTTAAAGTGGAGTGGCTATGTTTGGGGCTTCTGAGCGAGGCCTAAAAAGGCGCGTAGACATTCTATTTTGCTCGCATATAGCAATTTGTTCTTTTAAGCCCACCTTCCTCCCCTTGCCTTACGGGGCGGGTCAGGCGGCCACAGAAGAAATGTGGCAAGTACTATGCCTTCTCTTTCCTGTGAACGAATTATTTTATTATTATTCTATGACAACTGAGAAACAGGAAAAAAATTATTTCACATTAAAGGAAGCCTATGCACTTTGCAGGCAACGTATGTTTTTACCAACCAAATTTAGGGCACGAAAAAATGTATTTCGGTGGGGAGTCCTAGCGGAACTTATTTATACAATTTAGATCATGTGGCAGCGATTTCATTCAAAAAATTGAGAAAGAAAAACTTTGAAAAAGTTCATAAGAATGCTGCTTAACGAAGTTGCGCCGTCGCTGAGATCTACCTCACGAATATTCTACGGCGTGAACCTTTTGAACATTGCTTGTAGGTTTGGAGTTATCTCCAGTCAAAATTTGAGTCTTAAACTTATTGCACCTTCAACCTCCACTCGCCACTTCTTTCCGCGTTCAAAATGCCGCCACTCCTCCGAGGTTCCCACCGCCGGTTGGCCACCTCTCGCCACTTGGGAGAAAAATAAAGAATCCTATGATTCAAAGCACGCTTTAGCGTGTGAAGAAAATAAGGTTTTTACGCGAAGCATATACAGCTCATTCGGCTGAAAAGGAATCTTTTTGCCGTTGCCGTATCACGAAGTGAGAAAAGGTGTACCGGAGAAAATGCACAACGGGTCATTTCGTACCAAAGCTGTGACGCGGCCATACTTTGTACAGCGCTAGCAGTGGTGTTACATAATTTAGCTCACCATTTAGCTAACTACTAGTCAGATCTGAGGCTATTTTGGGCTACGGATTCGAGCTGAAGACAATGTGCACCTCTGACAAGCACACATGTCCCTTGGGAAGTGAGATAGTGTGCCTTTTATGCGAAGCATACTAGCCGCACAACCGAGCTCTTCCTTGCTGCGCCGCGCGCGGCCGCGTAGCTACCACTTTACCTACATCGGCGCACCACGTGATATGACGTCACAACAGCTGTGAAAGCTGGGGCTCAACTCGTGCGCTCGCTTGCGGACGCACAGCCTCCGCCGGCGCTCCACCGCTAGGAGATACTGACGTCACGCAATTGTATAAAAGGCGACGCACTCATTGAGTCAGTTGAGCAGCGAGATATCGGCCAGGGAGAGGGCTGCTCGCCAGACCGCAAAGCGCAGTTCTTGTCTATGAAATGGCTGACCAGGTATAGCCAGGTAATGTCTTGTCTATGAATGGCTAACCAGGTATAGCCAGGTAATGTTTAATTTTTTAGGCTAGTATGCTTCGCATCCTAGGCTTAACCATAAGCTAAGCCAGACCAAATGTTTTTTTCTCCGAAAGCCAACTTAAACACAAGTTCTCAAAGAAATCCCGGAAAGAAAAGGCGGCGATAAAGTCGCTGAGACACATACTGCGCCCTCATTTGCCCCAAACCAGCTTAACTTGCCATTATAAAAAAAAAAAAAAAAAAAAAAGCATTGTGCGGCACTTTGCACTACTGAAGTGCGATAAGGCCAAAGCATTAAACTTCGCTGATTCCTGGTCTTACTGCGTCTGCTCCTGTAGGATAAGTGGCGCGGCGTTCGAGGAAACGCCAAATGAAAGGCGTAAGCTGCCAGCCAACATATAAAGCCCCGCTTTAACCGAGCCGTATTAACGTATCTGCGTGGCCTAGGGATAACGTGAATGTAAGGATATTGGTAAGAGGATTCTGATATCACCCTAATATATGAAAGGAGAGGCCCGAGTTGGCAGCGCCTGCCAAACGTAATGTCAGGAAGCCCTGCGTCCAGTAAGTTCTCGGCCATGTCATCTGCCATCTACCGCCTCTCACGTAACGAAGGCGTAATACGTCCCCCTTTGGGGGATGTGGGTACAAGGGGGCCCAGCCTTACCTATGGTGGCCGTTATCTTGGGTGGCATCACGTGACATAGGACGGCCGCAAGATGTGACACCTTCTGCGAACGCCAGTATGAGCCATTAAAGGTTGGTTGGTTGCTTTGTGGGGTTTAATGTCCCAAAACGACTCAGGCTATGAGAGACGCCGTAGTGTTAAAGGTGGTGTTAAACGGTGTTAAAAAAATTAACGCAGGCGGTGTTAAAGGCCTATCGTCTCTATCTCGTGAGATGAAGCTGAGGTAATTTTACTGCTCACCACCGCGCAAGGAATTCCACGAGTGACGGAGGCTACAGATACACCTGCGCGGCGCAGCTGATTAGTAGGGGTCAACGCAGCTTAGTTACGTCGTTGAAAAACTAAGAAATGGTAATATCTTCACCGGCGTACCTAGGCGTGTGGCACAAAGGAGGGTGCTATTTCAAACATTTTTAGAAATGTCTCATCAACTTTCGGCAGTCTAGTGCTTTTTCTGCTGCATGCAAAGTGTATTATTTAGCACCAGATGTTCTTCAGTACATGGGTCAAATATTCAAGGAATTCCCACTGAACGTTTGCATGTCTTTCAGCTCTGCATGCACTTAGGTGATTTGATTAATGTGTATAGCAGATTCATATATGATAAAACATTGGATTGAGAGCAGAAATCATACTTGTATATCTTGTATACACCCCGCCGAGGTGGCACACTGGTTACGGCGCTCGACTACTGTTCTCTAGGACGCAGGATCGAATCCCGGCCTCGGCGGCCACTTATCGATGGAGGCGAAAGCAAGGCGCCCGTGTTCTGTGCGATGTCAGTGCCCGTTAAAGAATCCCAGGTGGTCGAAATTTTCAGAGTCCTCCACTACGGCGTCTCTCATAGCCTGAGTCGCTTTGGGACGTTAAACCCCACAAACCAACCAACCATATCTTGTATGCGCCTGTGCATGATCAAATGGCGGAAGTGCCGAGGGGAATATTTTATTTATGCAGGTTGCCATGGCGCCATTGTGTACATCAGCGAGGTCGGAAAATGTGGAACATGATTCAAAGTGATCGTTCGTTTTAATACACAGAATACATCCGTACATCATTCGTAAGTTAACCTCCCTGCCTTTCCTCCTCCTCCTCCTCTTGTAATGGGCTCAGGGGACGAGTTAGAAGGAGAACAAATTGTTTCAGTGCTTCTTATTGTCAAATTTGGTTGCTTACGTTGCGTCGAGAATTGTAGCCTTTATCGTTAAAGAAAATTTAATTTATTTAAACAACATTCGCAGTAGACACAACCATATATTGTCGCGTTTTATCTATTTTTTATTTTATTTATATCATGAGCATTTCAGCCTAACCGTTCTTTTCACTTTCTGCAAATCAAGTATCGTGAGAGTTGAGAAATTCGGCGAATGGAAGTGCGTTCCTCGCGCGCCTTTCAGGCTTCTGAACCGAGCGCCGGTCGACACAAAACCGAAACACAAACGATTCCTCTACATCGAGAAAGAAGGCGGCAAACTTGTTACCCAAAAAGGCGCGAGCAAAAACAAAAGGCCCGACGAGAGGCCATTTAGAAGAGTCGGTAATTACCCCGAGCTGCCAGCGGCGCTCGGGAGAAAGCCGCAAAGCAAACGGTCCGTCCATTTGCGTCGACCGGTTTCTATTGCAGAGCTTCCGTGCACGCTCTGTGTTCCCCTGCTGGCAAGAAGCCCAGCGGCAGCGAGGGGAAGAGTGGGCTTCCTATTCTTCTCATCGTAGTCCCCTCTCTCGAGCCTGTCGACTGTTCTTGAAAGCGAGCACTCGGATCTTTTCGCACTGGCTAACTTAAAAATACAACCCCGTTGTCTCTTTACTTCCTGCTAATACTGGCACGGCCAAGACAACGCAGGCCAGACATAATCAAGGCTGTAATCAAGCACTCATTGTTTCTTTCAGGCTGCAATCATATCATGACGACGCATGCGCGCGCATTGACAAATGTGGAGCGCTAAAATAGAATGTTCAATTCTCTGTATCTTATTGATGTGACTACAAGAGGAATCCTGCGTCTGATAAAATACCGTTAAAGCAATCTATTGGCGGCCTTTTCGGTTAGTGTAAGAAATGGGAGATCTTATTTTACTTGCAGAAACAACACCTGAACCGGCTGTGGGGCAGTATTTTTTAGGATAATCACATAACTTTTTTATGGACTGTGCTGGCACAGAAACATAATGTTTGTTGGAGAATTGGTAGTCTCTAATCCCCAAGAAACCGCCGTAGCACAGTTGAAGGATTTGCGCAGTAATCGGACAACACGCGCGGTCGCCGCCACGGAGGAAGAGGGTTGGCGGGAGAACGCGCGCTGCCCCGGCTGCGGAGCTGGTTACGAGGGACAGAGCCGATGGCGACGACCACGCGAAACGTAGGTACGGGAGGCACAGAGCTGCGCTCTAAAATTGATTAGTACCATGGATGGCTTGCAACACACCACATAATACTGCGTCATAAGCACACCAATAACACATTTGGGATGTCCCGAGCTCAAAGTACAAAACAAAAACCAAGCGTTTTTCTTTCCCATTTCTCTGTTGCAACACTTTACATCGCACAGTATTCTACAAGACACCAAAGAGATGAAACGGCAATTCATATGGGGAAAACCTACAGAGGGAATATAACCTTTGCTGATTACGAGCACGAACAGTACGCGAAATTGAAGCATTTAAAAATAAGCAGCTTTTTTATGGCTGTTTAAGAAATAGAAACCAGTGTGAGACATTCCAGGACGAAATGTACAACTGCCGTAAAGATTCAGTTGCGTTTGGGCTATCTTGCTAAAAAGCAAACTTTGAACTTTGCTACAATTTTTGTGGTTGCTGCACAAAAACCCTAACAAGCTTCCATCTGCTGAAATGGCGGCAATAAGAACGTACTCTAGATGAAAGCATGCCGCTGGCACGTTTTCGCCTTCTTTGTGTGCGAACGAGGAAAGCATGTTCAGTGGAATTTAAATATCGCCGCACAAAAACTGCATTCTTCTTAATGACGCAACCATTCAGGCGATAACGCGTTTGTGTCGGCTCTTCACTCCGCGCTACCGTGTATTTTTTTCAGTGTTGCTATAACGACCAACAAGGCATTCTTTCCGGATATATATCCTTCGCGCTAACAATTACGGCGCCACGAGACGCTTTGGTATAACGATGCACATCATCCCACAGAGTTAACCGAAAAATTCATTATAACGAGGAAGAAGAAGAAGAAGAACTCGAAACTCTTGATGGTCTTGATCGCCTTCACGCTTTTTGGTGCACTTATTGTCTTCAAAGTCATTTAATTCATTATACTTGTTTTCTGTATGTGCTTCATTTAGGCATTCCACAACAATACCGCCGTACAATCATCAATAGTGAGCTTAACGACATGCTTAAGTTATAATTTCTTTCGCAGAAAAGCGAGATAAATCATATTTTGGTTTAAAATAACGTGGAAATTGTTCTTGAAATTAAATGTACCCAAAATTTGCAATCGCAGTGTCCTGCGTTTCTCACACCAAAGGCTCTTCGTCTCAGCACATCTAATGTACATCAAAATCAACTGGGGAAGAAGGTTGTATTGCAATCGAGGAACGAGAATATAAATATAACTAGCAAGTACGGGTCCTTAGTAAAGCGTGCCCAGATTGACACGTGTGTAGTATCTGTCAAAAAGCGTGTTGCAAATGTGGCGCTAAGTAAAAGGGCAACCGCTGTTTTGGCAATCGCCTATTATCGGGGAAGTCGCAATCCTGCATCACTAAAGGCGCACTCGCTGCGTGTAACTCAAGCGTAGCTCCATACGCGACTGTCAGGTTCTTCACATTTACGTTATGCAGAATAAACAACACCACTGCAGTGAAGTAAATATCGTTATAGTCACATCACTGTATTCAGTAACTCGTTTAGTGAAGCTTTGGTTATCTTATGGAGCATTAAAAAGACAAGAATATGGCCATGAAGTGTTTTGCTGAAACGTGGAGCGCATATAGCGTCCATCATTGCAATCATGGCATTCCATTCACATGGAAGGAGGTATGTGCAAAAAACGTAAATTAGATCATCACTGGCAAAAAAATTTCAATGCACCTTGCGTGCAGTCCTGTCCAGTCTTACTCGTTGGAGGTGCAAAGCAGCAAGCAGGCCAGCATTATCAGAAGTAATCTGTTTCGCACAACTTGAGCGAAACGACAAGCACCTGTTTATTAAGAGAAAAAAAAAAGTGACTGGTCTTCTCCTATATCCAATTCCGACTGTTCGCCACAGCAAAGAAAATTACAGTCAAAAAATTCCTAAGCAGCTTTTTTTATACACGAACCGAGCGTCTCGGATCCTTTTTTGTTTTTGTTTTTGGCTCACTGAAGTTCCCTCAGACGAGTGGTTGGCTTGCGAATACGTGAACTGATTAGGTTTCGTGTAACAATTGTTTTCCTTTTTCCCGTGCTTTCACTTTCAGTTACCTCAGTGCGTTTTATAACGCAACGTTGAGCACGCTCACAACCAAAAAGAGATGTCCTCATTTAGTCGAGTTTCCCTCCTCCGTTCACACGGGCTTCCCGCGTTCGCCCTTGGCTACACGGTTAGACCAATCTCTCGAGCTCTTTAGCCATTCCACGGGGCCTTTGCCCATGGCGCCGAGACCCTTCGGCGAGCCCAGCCACCGGCGCTTCGATCACTGCCCAGCGCCTGGCTCCAGGGTGCACCAATTTCACTAAAATGCTTCTCTGTCTCACTGGCCGCGTAAGCGAAACGCACCGACACCGTGCTACCCCACTGCTTTACACGGACACCGAAGCGTCGGGCCGCAAGCCCCGCTACCCGTAGGGAAGGGACGCACGCATAGATAGGAAGGGTAAGGGAAGGAGGGCCAGGGGAAGGGAAGGGGCCTCGTTTGTATTAATAATTCCACGGACAGCGGCCTCTCCTAATTACTCAGCACAACGTGAGGCGAATAAGCGCAGCTGCGTCTCCGGTCGAAAAGCGCGGTTTCGGCGCGTCTCCCACCAGCGGCGTTTCTGCTCTTCGCTCTTTCGCCTTACACGCATCTACCTGCCTCTCCCTCTCCTATATCCAGCCCTCCTCGGTGCCAAGGTTGTTATCCTTCTCCCTCCTGTTGTTTTTCGGGGCATGAGCAGGAGCCGATTTGTGGCTTTTTGTGCAACCTCCGGCGCCCTCCCCACGCCGTGAGCGGAAAACATTGTGCCCTGTTTGGAGTGGGTAGTATAGACTCGCTTGCCGTTCAGTGTGCGGGTGCCGTACTATGCCAGACTTCGTGGGGTGCCTCGCCGGGCTACGCGGCCGCAAATGCACAAACAGTCTTTCTGACTGGACCCCTCACACCCCTTCTCCCACTCCGCTCATTTCTGCCCCTTGACTTAGTATCAGCCGTGCTTCTGTCTGTTGCTGCTGATGTTCTAGACGGCACCTACCCCCCTCTCCACTTCCATTCTTCTGTCCGAACCATTTCGTGGAGCATAGGGTGCTGCTCGCATACCATCCCCTGCTCTGTACGCTGTTCACACGCGCCTGCGCCCGACCGCTTTCGAACGCGGGAAACGTTACGTAAGGGCGGCTAGGTGATCGTTTATGGACGGCGGCGAGCGGGAGTCCGAAACGCGAGTGGCCAAAGAAGTGTCTGGAGAAACCAGGCACTGCTTCTGGTTGGCCGGTTAAACTTTTCCATTTGCGCTATCAGCGAGCGAAGAAAGGCAGTGTGTGCGGGAAAGGGGGTAGGGGGGGGGGGGGTGAAGTGGAGGAGAGGACTTCGTTCAATTTGTGAGCGAAAGCCACACGAAGCTCATTTTCGAAAGCCTGTGAGAGAGGGCGGTGTAGAATGATGCTCACTCCTGAAAATGCCGTAACGAGTTTCGGTGTGGCGATTTCTTGAGCTCCATAAACGAAGTACGTAGACAAAAGGGCAAAACAAGAATACGCGCAAAATAAACCGTTCCATTGGCGTGTTGGCAGCGAAGAAGAAAAAAATATATATGATCGAAAAAACGCGTACGTGGGCCCCATAACTCATTCGCGGGTGTAATTATCCCACACGCGAGGACGAGCCCCGGCTTTAGGTCAAATACAATTACCCAACTGGTTTCTACTTTTGGCGTTTTCATGGCGCTCTCATGCCAGGTACCCTCAAGTGCGCGCCTAGTTATCAAGTAGGTTTTGTTTCTTTTCACTTCTCTAGGAAACCTAGGGGCGTTAAGCACTGCATGGGAAGTTGGATTCTGGCTATAATTTGTTTTGTTTTTTGTTATCTCAAATGCTTTTAGCACCCTTCGGCGCCTGCTGTGTAAGGACCTTAAAAAGCAAGAAAAATGCGTCACCGTTGTCATTAGCGTAAGCTTGTAACTACAGCAACCGCTACTGTTTTAGCAATGTGACGAGTTTCTGAGAATCATCTAGAAGAAAAGGAGGCTCTGCAGAGTTCATCTATTATAGACACGCCTAGAATGGCAAGCACCCTACATAACTTAACACGTAACACGTAATTGCGCTGCAAACATAAAGTTATTTGCTAACTTCCATGTATGTCTAACTAATCAATGATTCACTTGCAAAAAAACGTGCTAGCCTAAATTTTAAGTAAAAAAAAATTCTGAATAAAAATGTTTGTTGCTTGTAACCTAAAAAAAAAGTCAAATGCATTAAAATTCGGCACTCTAGTTAACGATGAAGCGTTCTCAAAAAAAAAAAAAAATACTTCCACAGACGATGACACTTCATTTCCTGCTCAAAGATACTGAGAAACTCCACGACCAATTATTTTCCTTTCATCCTCAAGGTAAAACGACAAAAAAAAGCATAGAATTGGTCATCATTTTCTCGTCTTGAGCCCACAACGTGTGGAGCTCACCACTGAATCTTCTATCCTCCTGTGTGCTCCTTTTGAATTTTCATCCTCATTGTGGGTTCATTTAATTTCCGAAATACTTAAGCTATGCCTTTAAGGGTGACATTCTTCAAACCGCTATGCTGAGCAGATGAAGAAAGCTCTGCTCCCTGTCTGTTCTTTCCTCGTCCGTGTTGCTTTAGTGCTTTGAAAAATGTCGCGCTTGCCCCAAATAGCCCAATCCGGCAGCCATTTGTCTTTTGGGCTACGATGCGAAAGAGTTAATGGCTGCCGTCTGCGGCAACCCTTGCGGGCCTCGTTGATAACACACACTCTGCTTCTGTCTTGATCACTAATCGCTTATTTTTTATCTCTAATATCTCTTACATACTATTTTGCTTCTAGTCGTAATCTACCAAACTGCACGAAAGACACACAACATAAATTTGGTCTCGCTTTGACCAACCCATACTAGCGTGCTTATGTGGTCTAAGTAGAGTGTCTCGGGATCCAAAAGTCCCGGTGAGCTCGACTCCCATCCCAGACAGCACGAAATTTCGGCCCAGTGTTGGCACGGTGCTGGCAATGTCCGGGCCAATGTACGACCAGTGGTTACTGACGTAGTGCCAACACTGGAACCAATGTTCGTGCTGCTTGGGATCTCGCCCGTCATCTCAAAGCAGCTGTCTGAAATGGCAGCTCTTCTCAACAGCGACTATATCATGCGTTCACATACTCCTTCGACCCGGCCTTTGCACCTACCAATTACCACCTGCCGGAGACGTGATTGTGAGTTTTGTGCGAAAAGTCTATTCAACACGGTCAAACCCTACCACGAATCTTGCGTGAACCCTTCTGTGTGTGAACAAGAAACCAGAGAAACGAAATTCACTATCAATGAGACTCGATCATGTTCCTTATACGAAAAAGCGTTCCTTTTTTGCACAAGCTAAAGGATTATGTTATTATCGTCTTGGTAAATAATTATAGATTCCTTAATGCTAGGTTTTGAATAATTTATTATGATGTAGCAGTTTGCTTTTAGATTGCCTAAACTGCATGGGATGTCTTCTATCCCTCGAAATTTATCTTCATTTTCTAGCAATTGTAGATCAATGGAATCATCATAGCCTAGTGGAAAAATGAGTGAACACTCCTTTGCCACCTTCCAGAGGCGCTGTCATCATTTTGCGAGTCGACGAGGTTTCGAACGGGGATTCAAGGTTGCCGTGTGTTCGATTCTCCCCTCATCGTTACATATTAACGAAGCTGTCCGAGTTCGCAGCTCCTACCAACTCGACCATGCCATATGGTCTCGTGACATCGCAACCTTCCCACCAGACACACGTGGGGTGACTTGCACGAGCGAACGAGAAATGAGTGCCGGGGCCCCAATGTACTACGTCTGACATATTATTGCCTGGCCATGTCAGCAGCCACCTTCAACCTTACAGATGCATGTCCATGAATATCGAGGCTTATGTGTTTCAAACAAGCTTGCAATGATGTCGCTGAGTCTCCTGCCAACTGTGACCTGCCAGAGGCAAGCTCGTCATGTTCCTGATGTACGAGGCTTCAAAGAGAAGGTGCAAGGTTTTCCGTGTTTGCAAGCAACTATAATCTGCTAGATCCGTGCTCGAGATATCGAGATTTCAACTGTCTCTGACACCGAGAAGGGAATAACGACATCAGTAAATGGTGTAGCGGATGCGTGCTTCGCGTATATTAAGTGTTACAGGAGTGACGCGCTTCCACCAGCAGCGTACCTATGTCCCGGTGCCCCAATTGAGCGCATAAAAGAATTCTTCAGTATTAAACTTGTTATCTGCCAGGTTGGTGCCGTAATATGCATTCATGACAACGGAAGGGCAATAATGGGGGATTGTAATGCGATCCTGTTAAAGGCCCCGTTCACCTGTAATCTAGCGTTGGCGTTATGAGCGAAGAATCAGGAGCATGGCGCTAGCAAGTAACAGCTGGCAGTTGACATAGGACGTCCAGTCCAGTCTTATGTCCTATGTACGAGTTGCAGCTCCTGCCGAACGTAACGTACGTCCAGTAGGGTTGGTCTTGATTTTTATAGCGCTGAAGAAACAACGCAGGAAGAAAGAGACAAAAGGATAAAAAGGCTTCTGTCCTTTTGTCTCTTTCTATGGTGTTTCTTCAGCGCTATAAAAATCAAGATAATGTACCAACTAACCCGTCAAAAAGTATTGCAGTAGGGTTAGCTGACGTTACGTTCGGCAGGAGCTGCAACTCGGGTCTCTCCTCTCATTAGGACGAGCGATATCAAAATCAACCTGCCAGAAGCCTTCCATACACCTTACCCATAAGCCACGCAGGCGCATTCATGCGCCTTTTTTAAAGCGGGGCGTTATATGTGCGCCGGTAGCCTGCGCTATGGCTTCATACCCTTAAAGGCGGTGTTTAAGTGTTCCTCGATATTTTTGTGCGTATTTTTCTACGCAATAAAGCAGCCGTTCCTTAAGCTCACAAGGCACGCCTTGAATATGAAATTAAAGCCGCAGATTCAGTGGCAGCGAGCTGACGTGACAGTGTCACCGACCAAGTCATCTCTAACGAAGTCGACTTTAGGACATCCGAGCAAGTCTCCTACTTTAGGTCTCCGGATACGGCTCCTACACCCTTAGAAGCCAAACATAAGGATAACAGCGATAATATGGATGAATGAAGTAACCCAGAATGAGCAAGGTGTATTATGTTTATACTGAGTTGCGTAACTTGCATAAGCTAATGCTCGCGTACTTCACAGACAGTCGGCATGAGGTTCATGCAACAATTTATTTCTGTAATGGATCACATTTTATATGATCTAAAGGCCTAAAAACACTACTCTCATCACGTAGCAGTTTTCTCTCACATTAGTGTTAGGCTATTTCATTAGAAAAAAATGGTGGTTGTCACATATTCTATTTGCAACGTTTTCCTGTATGAAAACATATAAGTGATTTCCCAATTCGCTTATGTTAGCCAATACACTATAGCGCAGCAAAAGACGAGGACACAAGAGCGAGAGACGAACACCACGAGCGCTCTTGTGTCCTCGTCTTTTGCTGCGCTATAGTGTATTGGAATCATGTACCAACAAGCCCAAAAAAACACGCTTTGTTAGCCAGAGTAAGCAGCTATCAAAAGGGGCCCTTCAACATCTTTTGTGAGGGCCCTCGTTTACAGAGCACTATAGGCGTCCAGTTACCAGAACACCACCGCCATGGATTCGTTGTTTGATCTGAGCACTTGAGGTATTAGCTAAGAATCGAAAGCGTCTGTACATAGTTTCAAATTTCTCCACCAGTTGTACATATCATTAAATATCACAATTTTTGGTTTAGCAGTGGCGTATGGCCATCACGATAAAATACCAGACAGGCCTTCGTTAAAGACTCAAAGTGCTCTTCCGCCGCCGAGAGCCAGATCTACAGCATCGGTCTGCTTCACTTTCTTTGGGGTCCTTCAGACTTCTTCACGGTGATACATTCTGTACAGTCCGATCGTCGCAACTCTTTTCGTTATCACAAGGGCTCCTGAGGTTTAATTTTGCTGCCTTTCGTACCTCCGTTTTGACTTTTTTATTATTATTATTATTAAAGAAAGATAGAAGTACGACTAACAAACCCGCATACAGAGCGCATCCTCATTGGCAAGGCCGTCAGAATTTCAGAGCGTAGTGTGCGTGCGTTCGAGCACATCGTCTGTGAAAGAGAGAAGGGCCTTTATCTATTGTCTCATTGGCACCGGTCAGAACAGCGTTAGGACTTAGCTCAAACTTTGTGCTTCCCCCATTTTCGCCGATCACTATTTCCTCCGACTTCCCGATCCCAGGAGTGCAATTGAAGCGCTTCGCTCATAAACATGTGTTAAACTTGCCGAAAGCATTCCTCTCTTTTCATGCCGCGAGGTCAAGTCTCTCGAGGGCAGCAAGAGGGGAGGGGGACGTCCGCGAAAGAAAGAGATTCAGGAGTGGGAGGAAGCGGCAATGAACGAAGGAAACAAATGGCACCCTAACTGCAACTGCCCATTCTTTCGCGTTTTGTGTATAATTCTTCTTTCTTATCGAAGCCCGCCTGCTGTGTCCGGCGTGCGGAGAAGCTGCTTGGTAGTGTAGTGTGAAGAGACGCCAAAGGCGTGCACGCGCGTACATATAGGACCCCGGATATCCCCCCCCCCCCTCACCTTTCTACTCCCGTCCCATATCCAATACCCTTCTCTCTTCTTGCTTCCCCTCCTCGTGATATCGTAGCTGAAGGCGGCTCTTTCCGTTCCAGGCAGCTCGGCACCATGCGTCTTTCTCCTAAGAGAGATTTCGCAATTCGTAAATGTCCAGCCCCTCCCCCTCTCGCACCCTTCTCTTACGACTCATTCCCTCGCAGCGTTTGGCGAGCGGCCCTGAGTGAACAAGCCTGGCTCGGGCCGAACCTGTGTTCGGGTCGACACCGCAGGGATTTGTCAGAATGGAGTTCGATCTCAAGCCATCGATCCTGGATTGCGTTTTTTTTTTTCTCTGGCTTCTGACTTTATTTTCAGATTCTCTGTTTCTTTTTGCCGCTCTCCTTCTGCTTCTTCAATTATCTTTTTCTCGCCTTCTCTTTCTCACTGTTTTGGTAAGCGTCCTACATCTTTCTTTCCTCGAAGCGGCCACCAAGATGCGGTGAACTGAGAGTCACGTCTTCTGTAAGCAGCTTCTTTCATTCTCTTCCTGCAGGCAAAGAAGTAGGAGAAAAAAAAAAAAAAGAGATCTTGAAAAAGAATGCAGTAACAAATAGAAAGTAATGAAGAAGGACACTGTAAGGAAGCATAAAGGAGGGTGCTTGTTTTTACAGCTCCGCTGCTGAATGGAGCGTGAACTGCGTTGAAAGCGGTCAGACCAAATTGCTGGTCGCTTTCTATATTACGCCTTGTCGGAAGACGGGAAGACCACCGCTGCGGGGTGCGTGGCCGAGCCACAGCAAACTCTGCCGGGCGATCTCTGTAATGAACTCCGGCACACTCGTTCGACAGCCGTTCTATTGCGCCCGCATCGTGCACGCGTAAGCAAGTAAGTAAGCGCAGATGCTTGCTTGCCAGTTACTGTGCCCCCCTTGGCCCTCGCCTCATCTCCCTTTTTTCCTCTGCATTCGTTGGATGCTCGTTTTCTTCCATCCACCGTACCATCTTCCTCAATCTGGAGATTGTGGAACAGCCACGAGAAGCGCAATACTGAGGCCTAGCAAGCTGTAAGCATCTGTCTTGTTTGCGTTGATCAAAACAAGGAAGTACGCCCTGCTGCCCTTGTAGATATCAGGGGATCAATTTATATAGAGGAAAGTACATTCCTCTCCCACTTGCTTCCTTTTGTGCAGGACTTGTTCAGCCTCCAATGGATACCTTTTTAGCTCTTTTGATATAAGCAGCGAGGCAATTGAATTCTGCTTCCATAACCACTTATTTAGGAATAAACAGAACTCGTTCCTTTCATTTTCCTTCCATAAAACTCTGTACAGAATGTTTGTGTCATCAGCTAATAACTTCCAAATTTACGATATCTTTTAAATGTATTGTTCCTAATTAGGTGTACTCAATTCACTGCCATAAAATGTCTACAGCACCTCACAGTTTGGAAACAAATGTTGCGTAGCATTTCTTTTTGAATTAAACATTTAACAAGTCCAATGAACATATTTAGCTAAATCTCAAAGTAATGTTTCAAAACGGTGCTGAGGTCAAGACTACCTTTGTTAGTCGCCTGTGTCGCGATCCCTGTGGAACCACTAGGTAGTAATGCGCTGTGAATATAACCATCTTTTTTTACAATTTGTTTTTGGTCTTCTCTACTTACCACTGGCTTGATCAAATGGGCCCCTATACCCATATAAGAAAATTTTCCAAACTTCGCCAAATGTGTTGGTTTTGCTGCTATAGCCGAAAGCCTTACAGGCAGAGCACGCTTTACAGACGAAAGCTTGAGGAGCGGATGTGAAAGAAAAGGCAAACAAATTAAAATAGGCGGAACTATGCGGTTGGCTACTTTCTAGAGGGGTGAAGGGAAGAATATGATGTTAAGAAAAAATAAATTGAGAGCACTGTGGAATCTACACTGCAGAAATGCGGGAGCTGGAGTTTTGGTGCTACATACGGTGCATTACGTTTGCTCTCATCATTATTATCAACTAAATGCACCGCCATTATCAATGCTACTGTCATACAGCTGTATAACGTCTCAACACCTGTGGCGCTCCTGGCGGAGAGAGCGGGAGTTAGGCCGCCGTTCATGCGCACCGCCGTCTTTCACGGACGGCGCGAGTTGGTCGCCAGCTTTGAGGTGTGACGTCATAATACCTGTGGCGCTCCTGGCGGAGAGAGTGGAAGTTAGGCCGCCGTTCATGCGCACCGCCGTCTCTCACGGACGGCGCGAGTTGGTCGCCCAGCTTTGAGGCGTGACGTCATAATACCTGTGGCGCTCCTGGCGGAGAGAGCGGGAGTTAGGCCACCGTTCATGCGAACCGCCGTCTCTCATGGACGGCGCGAGTTGGTCACCCAGCTTTGAGACGTGACGTCACACAGAGGTCATGCGGAAGGTCATTTCATGTGCACCGCCGTCGCACCGCAAAGGCTTGAAAGTGAAAGTAGTATTGCTTTCGCAATAAAAACGGGAGAGAATTAGAATCAAAATCAATAGATAAAACCTAGCGCGTCTTTAACTCACTATCTATTGCCCCAGGAGAATAGCAGGGAGGAACTCGGCTGAAAACAAGCGTATATCCTTCCTCGCGATAAAGTATTGTCACAATGTTTTATAATGGTTCATAGGTTTTCAAAACTACAGCATTCACTGAATGAGCAGCCTAGTCTGTAGAGCAGTTCCCATTATTCCTTGCTAACGAAGCCGGGTATTTAAAAATGAGTGCTATGAGTGCTACGTGACTTTATTAGCTGGTGGTATCAGCCGGAAAACGTAGCGGGGCCGTATACTGGCCAACAAATCTTTCGAACGCGGTATGCGAAAATGCAAGCATGTTTCATAGCATAAACTACCGTACTTAAATGATAATCCAAGACACGTTCATGCAAATATTGAAGTATTTTTAACCAATTCTCAGCAGACAGGCTCAAGGTGGAAGTACCCTTGTCTCTTTATTTCTAACAGAGGCAATACATAATAATTTCTGTTTGTAGATTTATTATAATTTGTGCTCTAGTGTTTTCAATGTTCTGTTTTCATAAAACTGTCCAACCTTCCGATGTGGTAGAGTGAAAAGGACCTCTAGCTATTTTAGGTAGCGTGAATAAATTATGAAAACGCTGTTCCGTATATTTTCATGGCGTGTTTTGTTCCCAATTTTGGCACATGATTAACTATCTATTATAACTTGCTCAGAGATTGTGGTCGGTGTAGTTCACTGGGTTTCTCATCTTTGTATACAGATACAGCACCATTTCATAGAGCGCACTGTACAGTAAATGTGCTCATCAGTGTTACGTTTTTTTGTATAGTGAGTGACTGCAAGGCAAGGACAAAAAAATTACATGCTACCATTATCTGCAACGCAATTTCGTCAGTGCCTACCAGCACTGAGTATTATTTTGAAATTTATGTCTTATCGCGCTCGTCCACCGCAGCCTGCCAATTTGTCACGGCTTTTATTGTTTGCACTCACCGCTTTCCAAGCGAAAAATACTATTTGCTTCTAGCTTTGAAACATGCCATCCTTGCAACAGTTATCGCGGCAGGCTGGCTGTAATAAAGCTTCTAGAGAAAATGATGCGCCACAAACAGCGACAGCATCACGGACGCTAATGGTCTCCGTGTATGACACTCAGTAGACATTGCAGCCGATCGATGTAAATGAAGCTCTTTTGGGATAGAAGAGTAAAGCGCAGGATAGACGCTAAATTAATAAGTAAAGCTACTCATAGCTGAGTGCATGCAACCGAAATATTGTTCACCCAGCAGCTAGTTTGTCTTCTTTTGAGGCTCAGTAGCATTTTTGTTCGGAAATGTATTTTTTTCCAGATAAGAAGGAGCAGGCGACGAGTAAAGATGACAAATGAGGAGGGCTCCGTTGCCGCCCGATACAGTTTGTTTTTTGTTGATATTCGTATAAACGAGATTTAATCTTGCGGTTTCAATACCAGGCGCTCAACACTAGGATGGCGTTTTGATTCTCCCAAGCGTCTCCTTATTGCTCAGGCAAAAAGATGGAGATGAACAAAATGCGATTGAAGAAGATGATTATAGGAGGGCTTAGAATCAAGCTGAAAAGCACCATTTAATAGGATGAATAAAAAACCTTTCAGCGACGAACAACATATGGTGAGTTATACATGTTGAAATGGTTATAGCACTTTCTGTTTTCTGCTGCCTAGCACACAAAAGTATTCCTAACTTGTGTATATTTTAGTGCCGGGAACTTGATTTTCTTCTTTCATGAAGATTAAACACAAGAATGTCAATTTTGCGATTCAGTAGAGTCATATGACGTAGTATTTTTATGTTGTACGTACCTTTGTTTCGAGCCACGGTAAAGAAGAAATTATCTACAAGGACAAGCCTAGCAGTCGAACTAAAAATAAGACTATGCGAAAAAGATTCTTGCGATAATAGCTTCAAGAGATTATTGGGAACTGCACTGCTTCAAAAATCAAACTTTATTGTTTCAGAGCAATCCAGCATGTGTCAGCCCGCCTTCGTATGAAACAAACAAACAAAACAAAAAACAGCGACGCAACCCGAGATCACGGGATCTCATCCGCCTAAGATGACATCATCGCATGCAAATTTCCCCGTACCTTTATAATTGGTAGTGTGACTGATTTTTTCCGCGACTCTTTACCTGGACTGTCACCACATATGAAGCTTCAGATCGCGTCATACTATGCGTACGTTCATAAACATTTCTACTTCGTTTTATGAAAGTGCTCACTTACCTCTTTATTGTCGTTCACAGGTATCCTTGGCTTGCGCATCGTGTCACTGGACGTTCCTCAACGTGTGAGCGTAGGCCGTGAGGCGCTGCTAAAGTGCGCCTACGACCTTGAGGGTGACCTCCTCTACTCGGTCAAGTGGTACAAGGACGACATCGAGTTCTTCCGCTACGTGCCCTCCGACAGGCCGCCCGGCCAGTACTTCGAAGTGAACGGAATACGTGTTGATGTAAGCACTTTACACAACTTGCTATCTACCGCGGCCGGCTTCGAGCTCACAGCATGCTTAAAATGTAGAATAACTGCCCGAAGCAGAACAAGGTGCCGTTAACCTTGATACCGGGCTCCTATGCCTGCTGCGCTGTTAATGCTGGGATGTCTAACATTGCAGGTATCTAAAATTGAGACTGCATCTTATCTGGTTCAAGCTATACATTTCTGATGATTTTTTTTTCTTTTCAGTGAAAACCCCTTTCTAGTAGTGTCGGTTGGACATACCACGCCGATAGTTTATCGAGCTAACTATGTCGTAAAACGTTAGAATACAGAAATTTCGGTATGTATAATGCTGGAAAATTCTGCAGTATTTAAGAAAAACGTTTCAGTGGCAGGGTAACCTCGTATGGGTGTTGCGAGGACCATTGTGTGTGTTTATTAAAATCAGAAAGAAAGCACTTTTTGGTGGCCGGCTCAGATTTCTTTTTTTTTTTTTTTATTATTGTCGCAGCCATTACGACGCTGCGATTCAGCCTCAGTGCTCCTTCATTATCCGTGAACTGAGCTTGAAACGTTATATTAACGAAATGAGGAGGAAAGTAATTAAGAAATGACTATTTGCTCGTTGAATATCTGAGTAAACAAACTTTTATCTTGTACGCTAAAACCAAATGGTAGTTATGGCCAATTTCACTGTAACCTTTTTATTTTTGTCGATATGGAACGTATTCAATTTCCCGTAATAATTTTTCCTGCCCCACTGCGCGGCCGTGTTTTTTCGGGAAATAAAATTTGAGCACAATACTTTGAAATATATGGCGGTGCAGCGCTAGCTGATAATAAAAAACATGCTAACAAACGACCTCCAGAGTTTCCAACGACAATTTAACGCTGCTCGCGTTTAGAAAAGGAGAGGAAAAGCCAATTCTTGCGTTAGTGATGTTGAGGAAATTCGCGCACCGCCTGTTCCAGAATGACGCTGACGCTACAAAAAGAAAAAAAAAAATGCGCAGAAATTCACTTAACGTCTTTTATGGCCTCTCAGGCGCTGCTTAATGACGCCTAAAAGTAAGCAGCCCTTTGGACGTCCTTCATGCACGGCGACGCTTGTACGCAAATAAGGAAAATGTCGCTGACGGTTTTATTTACGAGCCATATACCCGCTTACGCCGCCAGCAGTTGTTTTTATTACATTTTGTCTGTGCCCGTGTATCTTTATCGCAGAGGGTTGCCACTCGCCCCTTAGATGTGAATATCTCGGGGCCCTTGTTTACCATCGCGAATAATCAACATTTGATCGCGATCTCCAGGGCGCAAAAAAAAAAAAAAAAAACAAAAAAAAAACACGTTTTCTGTGTAATCAGTCTGTGTGTGTACACATATACTGACTGTTCTAGGTAATGGTAACCAAAGTTTAAAAACATTATGACGGACACAAACTGCTCCTTTTAAAGTTATAGCGCGATAGCATAGCCTACCGGGCCATAATAAAACTCCGCTTTGACCAAGCCGTATGAAAGTGCCTTCGTGGCATTCGGGCAACGTGAATGCAACGATTCCGGCAGGCTGATTCTGATATCAACCTTTAATATGGGAAAAAAGACTCGAGTTGGCAGTTCCTGCCACACGTAACTTCAGGCAGCCACGGCCAGACAGTGCGCGAACATGTCAGCTGCCAGCTACCGCCTACCAGCGCCATACTCCTGTTTTAACGGGATGGCGGTAAAGGACACGTTAACCGAAAATTCGGCGTCGGCAGTCGTCTGTCGGCGTTTGCGCTGTGAGCGAAAAATCACTAGCATGGCGCTGGCAGGCAGTAGCTGGCAGCTGACATGAACGAGCCCTGATTTGCCGTAGGGTCGCCTGACAATGTTGGCGCGATGGCTGATGGCGATGGCGATGGCGGAACACTTAAGCGCTAATCGCATGAAATGACAATTCGCGGCGACCCGCCGCGCGACGGCGTCGCGCAGATAGTTGAAAGCCGCCAAAGCATTGCTGCTTTTTTTAGAAAATTTCTAGTGTCGCCCGGAAGTAGCCCGCGAGGCAGCCAATCGCGGATGGCGTTGGGGTACTCAACTTCCGTTCTGGCTTTTATTTTGTCAGTGAAGTTTGTTTTCTTAGTCCGGTTTGAGCAAAGAACCTGCATCTAATCCCTGCGTTATATGAGAGCATCGAGACAATTCGGCAAAAGCTTGGTAGGATAGTAAAAGAGAACAAAAAAAAAGGCAAGTGAGTCTAGATATTGTTCTTTTTCGAAATGAACAGGAGAAAATTAATGCTTGCAATGCAAGCCTGCATCGCAATGTAGAAGCGCACCGCTGCGCTGCGACCTTTTTTTTTTTTTTAACACCGTTTGTTACAGAAAATCTAATCAGTGTTTTATCGTACTTTATGCTGTTTAGTGTTAGAAACGGGATATAGGGTAACTGTACTCCCCCTGACCGAACGAAGAGGCGGCGGTAACAAAGCAACGCTGAAAACACGCCTATGTCGCCGAGTCCCGTCGCTCCGTGCGGTGTGCACCAGCGGCAACGACTGGCGTTGGCAGCGGCGTCGCGCGACGGATCGCCAGGGATTGTTGCCTCATGCGGTTACCGCTTTAAGCTCTGCCGTTAAGGCTATAACGCAACAATAATAACGGCCCCCTCCGCCCCTCCCCTTGTGGTTCCTCGTTCGCGCAGATGCCCTCCGCCACTGTATTTATCACTAATTTCTTAAATTTCATACATATTCCTTATCATAGAATCTTAAACTAGGCATTATTTTAGCCACTACACGGCTTATATATGTAAGACACGCTTTAACAAGCTGTACCAAGGTGCCTCCGTGGACGAAGGCTAGCATGTCTCACTCAAAATGTAAGGGTCATGAAAAAATAGATTCCCCCCTCCCCCCCCCCCCCCCCCACACACTCTTTCCTCTCTCATCTAAAATAGAAGGCGGAGTTGGCAGCTCCTGCCAAATCAGCCATGACACCAGGTCGTGGGGCTTCGCACAACGCGATGAAAAATCAGTACCCGGTAGTTGCAGCTCTCAGCAGTCACAGTCATGCCTGCAATTCTTTTTTCACAGCGCAGACGAAGCCAATGCCGGATTTCTAGTGAGCGAGGCATTAATCCCTATCGCGTTAAACCCCCGCCGTGGTGGTGCAATGGTTAGGGCGCTTGACTGCTGTGCTCGATGATGCGGGTTCGAATCTCGACCGCGGGGGCTGCTTTTCGATGGAGGCGAGAACTAAGGGCATCATGTGCTGAGTGATGTCAGTGCATGCTAAAGAACTCCAGGTGGTCGAAATTACCAATGTCCACTATCAGTTCAGTTCAGTTCAGTCGTTCAGTCGTGTCCGACTCTTCGTGACCCTATGGACCATGTCACGCCACGCTTTCCGGTCTCTCACTATCTTCCTAACATCACATAACTTCATCTGCAGTGCCTCGAGGATGCCATCTAACCATCGCGTTCGCTGCCTACCCTTTCTCCGGCAACCCTCAACTTTTCCCAACATCAAATCTTTCTCCAGCGGCTCCTCTCTTCTCATCAGATGACCAAAGTAGCTGAGCTTTAACTTTAGAATTTGACCCTCCAATGAGCAGTCAGGGTTTATTGTTGACAATATCGACTGATTTGATCTTCTGGCAGTCCAAGGATGTCCACTATGGCGTCTTTCAAAACCCGTGTCGCTTTTGGGGCGTTAAACCGCAAAAATCTAAACCTCTCGGTGTAATTTACTTCTGTTACATGAACACGTCTATTCACAGCATCCTAATTTATTTATATATGTATATATGCACTTACTTTATGGCACTAATGCCATGACACCCTCCGTCACAACATTGCTGTTCTTGATTTCTATACTCGAAAGGTGCGTGTATGACAATTAGTACGAGGGCCAGATATGTAGACTAACTATACTCTAATCGAAATATGACGCATTTTGTCACGTACGCACGCGATTAGTGTCGAGACCATGCCGAGAAATAAAGTACTGCAAATCACATACCCGGGAAGCGGGGCGGGAGGCGTACATGGACAACTCACCCTACAGGCCTCAACTCTGGAGGCACGCAATATCAACATTTCGCATGCCAGCAGACGTGCCTGTCGCCAGACCACGTTTTCCCGAGAACAAGCAAACCCGAAATTCTGACGGCTCTCGACAGCAGTGTAAACAGCGCTAACCAGATGCATCAACAACTTCGCTACCCGTCTCTATATACTTTTGCTCGCTTTCCTTGCTATTGCCATTATTTTTCTTATGTGTACCTCGGTCTTGCCTGCCTTGTGACCGAAATGCATTGAAGATTGCTGGGCACGTACGTAAAAGCCACAGGTCCACTCGCCGGAACCGACAAAACAAGCAAACAGATGGAACATTGCGCGTAGCAGTAAAAAGAACGCCCAGAACGAGATCACCAATCAAAAAAAAAAAAAAGGGGAGACAAACACAAAACCCCAGACGTCTGGCTAGAAATAGAACACAAATAAGGTGTAAGGTATCGCTCTAACACGAGGACCTCTACTGGAGAAGTTCCGAACTCACTTTACGAGCACGATTTGGGTACCGAGAAAAAAAAAATGAAAATGAGAAAACAGAGAAAAAGAAATGATAGAATTAGGCAAAGCATAGTGGAATAAGCGCGCAGTGACCGGACTAAATAGACGACCAAGCGAGCATCGGCTCCGTTGCCTTCGGCTGCGAGCCGCATTCTGCCCCATTCACGAGTCTACGTGCACGGTGGCAGAGCTGCAGCGGCAGGGGCCCGCAAAAGAAGCCATACATCGCACGACAATTGGCCCAACACCCGGGGCAACGAGAGGCAAACCCGAAAGAATGCTGCCACTCTGCCTGCCTGCGTGCCCCAAGTGGAGCCATCGGTTTTCCGGTCGGCTTCTTCGGGAAACCCTGTTATGAGAAGCGCGCCCTTCCGGCTCGATTCACGCCAAAAATGCTCGGAATCTCGATGGATATCTTTGCTGCTGCCTCTGCCCCGATCACCGGTGTCGTTTTGCCGGCAAGCCGCGGAGGATGGCATTGCACTGTCCAGGACGCTACGACACTGACCATAGTTGGAGGACGGCAAAGAGTGAGGGGAGAGTGAAAGAAGGCGCCCTTTTCAAAGGGGCCGCGAGACAGGCATGGAAACAAAAGGCGCCCTTCTTCGATGGGGCTTCACATCGTTTATTTGATTTCATTTCTCTTTTCTGGTGCGTCGCTAGGCCATTGTTTGCCAGCCATGGTTCCATCCATCCTTCTCCACCCCCGGGGCCACTCTCTATTGCTCCGTGTATTCTTTCGAGGAGCCATCTCAAGGAAAGAAATGAACGCGGCAAAGAAGCAGACGACGCAACCGAAGGCAGAAGCCCACGCGCGTCGTTTGGCAGTAGTGACAACGCGCTGGCAGCGACGGCGACGGGGCCGTTTGTGGTAGTCTCTGAAGGAAAGAGCAGCAGCAGACGTGGAAGAAAGGACGAGAAAAAAAAAGACCATAGCCAAACCGTCTGCTCTGCTCACGACGGACGACCCAGAAAGGCGAGGAGTGAGAAAATATTTAAAAAAAATAAACACCTCTGCGAGAACCTGAGTTGCGCTCGCCGGCTCGCCTATGCACGCGCGCTCGCGCTCACAAGCATAGCGGCACCCGTATCGCGTCCTGTTGGTTTTCTGTTTTTATCAACTGTTTGTTTCAGTCCGCATGATCGTCGTTTCTCACGGGGCTGCCAGCACTTTTGCGGAGGCCGCAATGGGTTTTCGCGCGTTGGGAGAAGTCGAAACGGGTGTCATTTTGGCGGGGATCGACAATTGTTTTACGTCGGGTATTCAGCGAGCGAGCCATCGCGAATCGTCTGCCTACCCTGTGTTTCCGGGTAAATGGTTCACGCCTTCCTTCTTCGTCCCAATATATCTTGGCTGTCATGCTGATGTTCGCTTTTCTTGAAAGAGGCAAGTTCCGCTGTATTGCGCCGTCAAATGGCAGTATTTTCGAAGACTGAAGAAGTCTCTTCAACAACTCTATCTTTGTTAGAAATGGCGCAAAACTTTTTAAGATGCAAAAATACCACTTAACCACCTGGAACAACATGCACCTTGCACCTACTATAAAACTACTATAAAATACTATACTATAAAATAATATACCATAAAATAGATTCTGCGTTAGACAATGCCGAATCTGCCCACATTGTTGTTTTTCCTGGTTTGCTTTCCACCAAACACAGCATATTTACGAACGTGCCCCGAAAAAATTTCAAACCCTTCCGAGACATTGCACACGAAAACGTACCGCTTTGAGGACACCTTTCCTGTTGCGTCCTTCTGCTCGCAAATGCTGGAATGAGAGCCTCATTAGGCCGCTAAGCAGGGATAGTCTTGCAAGCTTTCCTCGGCATACGCTTATTTCGTGGTGAGGACAAACAGGTGGCCGCCGCAAAAAGGACCCCCCTTATAGATGCTCTTTTCGCAAACCGCGGCCTAATACATTTTCCAGAGCAAGCGCTTGCTAACGACCGCACGCGTCGGCCACGCAAGAGGGATTTTCCTAAGTAATTACACTGAGCAAGGTTTGACGGGTGCTTTTCGCTTGCTCTCTGCAAAGCAAGCTACGCACTTTAGAACTGACTTGGCTTTACAAATGACACGAATTAACGAGCAAAACGCGAACGGGAATTCGAAAACCGGATTTCTGCTGAATGATATGCTCTTTAACGTTGAAAATTCTTTAGGAAACTTGACACACTGGCAAGCGTTGCGGTTCCGGGTGAGGAAACAGCTTTGTGCGTTTAACTTAAAGCGTTTTGAAAATTGTCTCGATATACATTGTCTTAGAAGCTTCTGAAGCAGCCCATGATGCGCACAATCTTCTTTTACCTTGATCGGCACCGCTTCTTTGTAGTTTATGCGTGACTTGGGTGTTCAAATATTTTGATTTCGCACGGACCGAGTGGTGAATGTTTCTTTTCACAGAAGGTATTAACGATGGCTGCTAACTATAAACGAGGACAATAGGATATTTTAGAAACATATTTGGGGGGGGGGGGGGGGGGGGGTCGGCATCATTTTTTAATGATAGCCACAAAGTAGGTATGTCCTGTTTTTATAACCGAAGTTTGATCATTAGGTACTCATTCACTGGACTTGATGGTACTTTGTTGTTGTAAGGCTGATCTTTTTTTCTTTAAAAAAAAAGCATGCAGATCTAACGTTTTCGCGCCAAGCTCAGATTTCAAGTGCATGCGTCCAGTTGCTTTATTCGAGGCTGATGTACATTTGAAAAAAAAAAAACAAATTAAGGAGAACGAAGCGCATGCGCAGTACCTAAATACATAATATTAAGGTGGAGTTGATTTGAGCGGTAAAATAAAAGAACGAATAACGAGAAAAGAATAAAAAAAATAATAATAAATCATTATACAATAATTTCAATATTCTCACCAGCTACACATGCCTCTCACCATTCTTGGGTGTCAGTATGCCTACTTTTGTGCCTCCGTATCGAAGATAAAAAAAAAAATTGAAAGAAAATTTTTTGGTGCACTTTACTTCTATCGGCTGAACTCCATTGATGATCCATGAATGTTAAGGATGCATTAAGAACAATCACTTACACACGCATTTCTGTTCAGAAGATATTACATGCACAGAGGTGACAATCGGAGCAAATTAACAACAATTTTAAAGGGCATTGTTTCTTTGTCTTATAATTAGTGTTAAAATTGACTTTGAAATCGCTATTGTGAACATCTTTTTTTATTTACACACACCTTATAGCATCAATCGTTGGTGCTGAACAGTATTTTAAAATGGCGTCGCAGACGTTCATCAAAATGGCCACGCGAAGTCTTTTCTTCTGTACTTTTCTTATGCTGTTCACATTACCTCTTGTCGTTTTCTGTGTCGCGGCATAAAAGCGCCGAGAATGTCAGATACCAGACGCTGTTTACACCTGTCCTTACACGCCGCGCGGCATTAGCAACAGTACCGTCGCTCCCAGTCTAATTCGTCTTTCAGCACGCCGCCAGAGTTTGCTTCTTTTTAAACAAAGCGCGAGAAAAATAGAGACAAAGACAAGACATATATTGCAAGACGAGCGTTGACGTTGAACTTCGTTCCGGAAGGAGTCAAATGGAGGTTGTATATTTACACGAACAGCCGACACTAACTCAAAAGAGGAAGGTTTTCTGTTTTACTCTATACTATTCAAGTGCTAAGCTGTTTAGTTCTTAACGTCGACAATAGATGCTGACTGAAGTAAACAACAGAGGCCGATGCTGACAATATTAGATGAATGGCGAACACACGCTTAGTTCGGCAGATATGTGGTGCAGAGCGTGCTAGATGGGCGTGCTCAACACCTGCTTTCGCCATGCCACACACGCCTTCAAGGGCGCTAAGTGAATGCATGCACATACGCCTTTTTCGGAAAAAAATGCTCTCTGATCCTTCTGGGAAAGAGCATGACGTGAACAGCACTAGCTTCGTACTCGAGAAACGTGCACATTATCGCGAATAAACCTAGTGCACTGTTTAATGAGGCGTATGAAACTCAGCTTTCTTTTTTATTTTTCTTTGAAATCATAAATACCTTTTACAATTGTTAACTAAAGTGATATCATTTTAACTTTATAGAGCAAGCTTTCTTCCCTATAATGCCCCATCAAAATGGACTACGCAAGTTTCCGAGTCTAAAATTATTTTTTTTTTAATTCGCCCAATTTGAGAGCCACGCCTAGTTACAGAATACAGCATTGGGGTGTTGCTTAAGCGCACGCAGGCTGGCAAAAAGCACTCCTGTACCTTTCTTCAGTCTCATTTCTAAATATCTCAAAGAAAAAGGTTTTCACAGGCTTACCTGTCAAACTTATCACCGCAGAAAGAATGCCTTATTTGTGATCGGTATTTATAATTTTTTCTATTACTTTGCCGCTTCCAAGCGTGTACATTTAAAGGCAATTCGGTAATCTTCACTTAATAAAGAAATGCCTTGTTTTAAACGCCGAAGGAGCACGGCTTTCCCATTTTTCATTCATGTGTTTAAGTTAGTAACGCAACAGCAACAGTCCTAGAAACGCAGCCTGGTTGTTCGAAAGAAATCGCAGTTACAGAATATCAGTTGAACAGAGTTGCATACAATGTTAAAACTCGTTATTGAAGAGATTCCGAATAGTGCTTAAGCGTAGCAATTCCTCCTTCCTCACTCACTATATTTGGATTATGGCGACTGCCGAATGTACTTACTGCTGCCGTCATTGCTACAAAAGGAGTTATCACTCGTGAACACAATTTCTGCAGCCAGGGATAGATAACTGTTTCTTTCTAAACTATATATGTATACACATTAGAACAAACCGCAGGCTAAAAGCTAAGACAGAAACTAGAAATCTCTGAGGCATTTACAAAAAAAAAAAAAAAAGACATTAATACAAGCACCGATAGCGGATCACGCGCGAGCTCGCAACTGAGGCTACCAAACAACACAAGAAACCAATATAAAAATTAAAAAACGCAATATTTAACTAAAGAAATTCTATTTAGAAATTACAAAAGTTTTTTCGTGGGAGATTGTATACGCTAAGTCTGCCAGAATAATAAGGGTTGAAAATGTGGTTTATAATTAAAATGAGTGTTTGTTTTCCATAATTTATTCTGCAGTGTGGAAGTGGCCGTTTATCAAAGGATCGGTTTTCGACATATTTCTCCTTTGGCTTTAACTTTGCGATACTGAGCAAAATTTACGTAATAATGGTGAAGAAAATTTTAGGTAATTTATTATACACGATACTCATAAAAACGCTCATTCTAATTACCTCATATTGTATAAACAAATTAGCTGTGTGGGCAGTAAAACGCACACCTCAACAAGCCTGATAGCTCTCTACTCGAAAAACATTAGCATTCGAAGAGTGGTCGTTGATGTAGCAGCCTAAATTGAGTTACAGTAGTTGATATGAGATTGGAATACAGCGTGATACATTATTACATTAGACAGCGGGTAAATACTTCAGACAATAAAATGGCCTTCAACCAACAATATGGTCACCACTTCAACCCGGAACATCGAAATCCCTGTGTGAATTTATACTGCACAATGAAACACATTTTCTCACTGTTACCTAATTTACTGTGCGCACTTTTCGTGCAGTTCAATTTCTTTGGCATCACAGGTGAAATATGAGGCGCACAAATCATGCGGCAGGGCACCACAAGATGCTTCTACTAGTGCTAGCATGTTCTAAGCTGGCACAGCAAAAAAAAATGCATTTTCTTTTTCTTTTGTTTTTTTTTTTTTTTTACAAATACTAGGTACGATTTTGAGAAGACCAGGTTCATTTCTGTGTGTTCCGTAATTAAACGAATACTAACGAATAAATAAGAAAACGGGCTCCACAATTAGGCTTTGGGGCGTTTTTTACTGCCCTTATATCACCTCATTATGTAACTGCTTCCATGCCGCTGCTTCTCTTTCCCGCAGATGCTCCGCTCCGTGAACGGCAGCGTGTTCATCCGAGGCATGGACGCTGCCTCGGAAGGCACGTACAAATGCGAAGTGTCCGCGGACGCACCTTCGTTCCAGACCATATTCGCCGAGAAGATGATCAGGGTCGACTGTAAGTGCCGCTGGTCTTCCTTGCATTAATTCCACGGTGTTCTCGCACCCTTGTCCAATACAAATGGGCGATTTTAAACAGGGGGGAAACTGGAAGAAGTTTAATCCTTTTAAACCTAGTTAGGGTCAAATTCTAAAGTTAAAGCTCAGCTACATTAGTCATCTGATGAGAAGAGAGGAGTCGCTGGAGAAAGGTTTGATGTTGGGTAAGGTTGAGGGTCGCCGGAGAAGGGGTAGGCAGTGAACGCGATGGTTAGATGGCATCCTCGAGGCACTGCAGATGAAGTTATGTGATGTTAGGAAGATAGTGAGAGACCGGAAAGCGGGGCGTGACATGGTCCATAGGATCACGAAGAGTCGGACACGACGGAACGACTGAACTGAACTAAGGCTTATTGAAAGTGTGATTTTGCTTTGTATTGCTGTCGTTAGGCTTAGCTTTAGACATGCGCAGACGTGGTTTTGCCTTGGTGAGGCTCAGGTTTAGAAATGGGCATACATACACATACACATGCGTTATTTTCGCACGAAGGAGTGGAATGAGGCCGAGACAAAAGTCATGTACGTGCGGCTTCAGAAGTCCTCAGCCCCCTTAAGGCGTACACAGCAGCAGAGTATGACAACAAAAAACTATTTATTTTACAAGAGAAAAAAATATGCTTTATGCTGGGTCATCAAACAATGGTTTTGCAGCTATAAAATTGCCGCCACTATGGAGTAGAGGACGCCGTCAAATACATAAGGGAACACGTGAGGCTGTATCTGCCATAAAAAAAAAAAAACAAGGTCATAAGGTCAAGAGTCAAATGTCTAATTTCTAGTGGTGGTATACTATTAGGTGGTACCAAAGGTTAAACTATATAGCCACAACTGTGAACTGCGGCTCGTTGAAGAAGAAGAAGCTGCCGAACAGGTTGACCTTGGTTGATACATGACGTGGTGAAGCTTGAGCATAAAAAATGTCGCCAGTCCCCAGGCCAACTGGCCGGTAAAATAACTCTCACTGATAAAGCACCGAACACTAAAGTAACATAACTCTTCTTTCTATCATCAGATTAGTTAGAGGACAGAGTAATATTTTGCAATCTCGAGCCGCACCAAATTGAACAGGTAAGCCATAATATTAATTACAGTGAAACAGTGCCTAAAAAGGCGAACAATGAAAACCATTTCGTTATCCTTTTTTTGGGGTGACGTCACAGTGAGCATAAATGTCTTCCAAAGCGGTTTATATAAATTAAAATAAATTTTAAGCAGTTTCAAGAGACAGGCACTTTCCCGCTCTTGAAAGGACCAGTTGCGCGAGATTGTTGTTCTCGTACGCGTGACAAAAAACCTCAGAAGAAGAGAGAAATTCACTCTTAGTCATTTCTGTGGCAAAAAGCGGAAGTGACTGCCAAAAAAGCGAGTGGAATATGTCGCAACATATCCCAATATTTTAGTGCATATATTTGGGTTGCTCTTCATAAAAGTGGGAAATTGAAAATGCACTCATATTGGCAGCCTAAATCACCACTTAAAAACCGAATGTTACATGATATAGTAACCAAGCTATTGAGAATTCATGAAAACATGCAGCTTATTTACTGAGATATACTTATTTAGACCCTCTAGGATATTCGTTTGCAGCAATATTTTAACTGTGCTAAAAGCTTCACTAGGATATTGCTGTTTTACAAACCAAAATCGGAAACCATGCGAAGTTATTGAAAAGTGTGGAAAATCGAGGCTCAAGGCTCAGAAACATTTTGAATGCTTGCCTCTAAACGCCAGAACTTGAACAGCAGCAAACCTGACGAAAAAAAATAAAAGCAGTCTTTATTGGCACCCACATTGTTCCTCGGAGTAAAAAGGTTCAACTCACAATGAGCTTCTGTATGGGGGTAATCCAGTTAGGATTCGCTATTGAAAGCCGTATCACTAAGCTTCAAACTCTCAAAGAAGACGCTTGGCACAATACAATTCAGGGGAAAATTTATACAACTACTTTGGCTTTGAAGTGAGAGAAGATAAAAAAAAAATGTGAACCAACAAATGGTTTGGTTTGGTTTGGTTTAGGGGATTTAACGTCCCAAAGCGAATCAGGCTATGAGAGACGCCGTAGGGTTGGAGTAAAGAAATGTCTCATTTTGTAGGCAGAGCGAAACACGAGGACCAAGAGTAGAAGGACACAACACGAACGCTTTTTCAGAGCTAAACTTTTCATTGAAAAACACTGCATATCTAGACCAAACATGGAAATAATATCTCCCGTCGCTTCCTTCATCTTTTTTGGTAACTTTTGTTTGCTTTCGTGACTATGAGGCTTTTTTGCTTTTGTTTTTACATCTTATCTTATAGTTAGTAAGCATCCCGACAAGCTGTACCACGCCCTATACTTTTCCTGTACTTGATGCTATCACGTTTGTTTTCTTGTCTTTTGTTTCGAGAGATGAGTATTAATTTCGTGTTTTTCAATCAAACGTTTAGTTGTGAAAAATCGCTCGTGTTGTGTCCTTCTATTCTTGGTCCTCGTTTTTCGCGCTACCTACAAAATGAACCAGATTCAACTCGCCCAACTTTAGACCTTACTACCAGAAATGTCTACCCCCTGGGGTTCTTTACATGCATAACGTCACACAGCACACGGGCGCCTTTCTTCTCGCCTCAATTGTAGAGTAGCCACCGCAGCTGGGATTCGATCCCGCATCCTTGGACACAGCATTTGATTGCTCTAACCACTGCGAGGAACTAACAAATAAAGAACATGAAGTGCATTTTGCAGTCCTCTGAAAAAAGAATAACATTTCTAGTTGTCCATATTTTTGGCGGTCAAGTTTACACAACAGAAGATTTCAGACACATGAATAAAGTGGGCGGAGGCTAACCACAGCCGGAGTACTTGCGAGGAACACAGAACTCACGTGTCGCTGTTCACGTGCACCCTGCAGCTGTTTGTCTGCGTTTTGAGGTTTAGCCAGGGAAATAAATTTGAATAATATCCGCGTTTGTTAATACGCAGCGAATGACCGGGAAACTATGTGGCGAGTGGTACACGAACATAAACAGGATTGGTGAAATAAAGTTGTTGGAACAGCTCTCATTTTCGTTCATTCCTCGACATAGCATGAGGAACATTGCGCTGACATGTGTTCGTTTGCTACTTTCCTTATCACTTTCTTAATGCTATCACCGCAAGTCTTTTTGAAGACAAATGCCTTCCTTGCTTCCCTCATGTGAGCCATGAGCAGGAAGTACGAGATCAAAGTTTGAGCATGAAGCAATACCAAAAATATCACGTTATAGCTTATCAAAGTTGTGAGGCAACCATCATGTCCCTGGTGGTGTCAACCAATTCGCTTTCTTCTTAGCACCTAGCTTATAGTCAATTTGAAGGCTAATTTGATATAGGTATTAGTGCCGATGGCATATGTACCTCCAATTGTATGCCATTAATTGTGCTTATTGAAAACATTAAACGCTTTACTAAACACTATGGCAGTCTCTCAACGGCTAACCGGAAAGTAAAAGCATGCCCAGAAGGGCTTCCGCACATTCTAATGGGTTAAAGCGGAGTTAAACCCCTGATAACTATTTATTATGCCACAGATAAGGTAACAGTTAACCAACTGAACGGCTCATGTTCACTCTATTTCGTGTTCTCACTATTCTCCTTCACGTTTTCTTTCTCCCAAACAGCCGGCGCAGCCAGCCTTTCGAGGACGTTCTGCCAGGCATGGACACTACTTGCCGCCGTCGCATGCCTCTCAATCCTCATGCGGTGCCACACGACGTGAAGGAATACCTACACGCGGCAGCTCAGCGAATAGCCGGCTCCGAGCCAACGGAGGCCCTGTGTGCGTGTGTGTGTCATTCCAACGGAATTGAGAGAAAAGACAAAGTGCGACGCGCGTGCGGCGCGGAGTGACTGGCTCACCTCGGCTGTCATCAACCAGTGTAAACGGGGGTGGCCTCAAAGTGATCCGTGCGGTAGTTCCCCGAGAATGCTCCTTGTCTGCCGACCTCTGGAGAAGATGCGGGACTAGTCGGTCGCTGAAGTCACCAAGTGTTCGTGGCAAGAGGGGGAACGTTGGAACAGTTAGAAAAGTGAAGTGCGCAGGAGGGGACGAACAATTGAAACACGTCCTGCAGCTTTCATGCCATAGTGGCACACTCAGCTGCGAGAGAAGTATGCGTTAAGTTCAACGTTTACTTTTTCATCCTTCCCCTCTTTCCATTTCAGGCTCGCCCTCTCTCTCTTTCTCTCTCTCTCTCTCTCTTGCTATCGCTCCCAGCTTTCATATGCTGGAAACAACTTTGCTTTCCTTCCCTCGGCTTCGCACTTCGACCTAAAGTCTCCTATTTCTTTTTATTATTGCCCAAAGGGACCCCCTACCTCTAGTCATTACGAAAGCGTCTTGCTGTGTAAATAATATCAGAGCGCTAAAAAACGAAATGAGTAGAAACAAAAGTTTCCGTAAAAAGTCAGGAAATCGGGCTTACAATCCAAGTAGGTGCGTGAAAAGACAGCGGTTGCTTTATCTTTTTTTTTTTCTCTCTTTGTTTATTCAGAGACTTTCAACGAGTCTCTGACCGAGTAGTGTGCTCCAAGGAGTGTGGCACCTTTGTTTCCTAATGGCTGAATAAGGTGACACGCAGGTAGGTCGTTTCGAGACCGCCCTGAAAGATTGGAAAGTGAACGAACATTGACTTCTGCGTAACGCATTTAGGCAGTCGCGCGTTAGGAGCGCGTTCTTTCTCAAAACATCGTAGGCTCGGCACACTAATGTTGGGCCGATGAAAGTGTTGTTATCGCTATTGAAATCTTCTGTTGTCTTACGGCTCGTTGCTTGCGTGAGCAGCGGAAGTAACGGCGAAGATTATCAGCTTCCCAGACTCTTGGCTTTGACATGTATAGCAGCTTACGCAGTTGATGGACGATGAGATGCAAAGTTTGTTGTTCGTTTTGCTGCTTGTTCGAGCTTAGCTCCAACTGCACTTGCATCTATCGCAAAGTAAAACGCCGACCAGGAACGAAGTTATCAAAATGTCCTAGAGCAGGACAGTACTACAATATATTCCAAACACTCCTCTTCGTGTGCTGGTTTGGGCTGCTCGTGTTTTTGTTTGTAAATAGCACGGATGGAAAGCATATCGCCGAAAGAAAAAAAAAAATGAAGCTACGCTATAAAGCACTTGTTCCCATTGAATGTCTAAAACAAGAGCCTTCAAAAGTATCCTCGCCCAATCCTTCGCCATTCCGAATAAACGCTCTACTGAAACTTGACACTGATTTGTCCTGTATTTAACGCCGAAGAGGGCACATTTGTTCCTACCTCACACAAGTATACTCTACAGCGAGAGGCAGCTAAGTGCATGAAAGTGGGTTTCCCGGAACACACGAAAAGCGCTATGGAGAGTTGTGCTCTTTGGCCCTTTTTTTTTATTTCTTTTTTCGTGATATGGGGGGAGTAGCGATACAACAGATGCTGAAGTAGGCGTTACCAAGCCAGTGCTATAGCGCAGGAAGGTGAAGCTACATTCTGCTTGGCCATAAAAGTAAAAACGCTCAAGTATCTGCTTTCTTCTTCGATTTTCCTCGCCCACTTTGTTCGTCTTGAAGCCCACGCTCCCGCCGGTCATGCGCATATTAGCACTTTCAGTCATTTTATCATCTATACCGCGTGTTGCAAGGAAGCTGGCCAATAGTTTTTTTAAACAGACTTTTAAAACTATGAGTACGGCTTTTGCCGGTCTATTGTGCCAGTCTATGGGCATATGGAGAAAAGAGGATAATGTTAACAAGTAAGCTGGTCAATAATTTTTTGTTTACATTTAACTAGGGCTATTACACTCAGGCGTCTAGATTCAGTTAGAGTAGAGAGATAATGTAAAGCGCAGTTCGCGGGAAAAAGGTAATACACGCTTGCGTCATTCGCTGAGCTCGAGATAGTCACTTTCTTGTAACCAGGGACATTGCTGTTTTCAAAATTTTAAAAATTGACGTATCTGTTACTAACGGTCGCTCACAGTTCTCTATAGTTGTAAAAAACGCGTAATTCTAATAGCTAAAGAGTTATGTATCGCTAATTAGTTAACCAGCTTACTAGCAAACATTATTCTTTTTTTTTTTCTTATGTTCGCCAACACTGGCACAATTATGCGGTAGAAGCCGTTTCCATTTCTAAAACGCCTTTCCTTTTTTTTTTTTTCATTTTACTGGCGGCTCCTTTATACTCTAGGTATAAAATCATTTTCAAAGAAGTGCGAATAGTTAATGGTTAAACAAGCAAGAGATCTTTTTTTTTTTTTTTTTTACGTTTAATTCCGATCGTAGCGACCGTGTTTCTATTGAGGCGATAGTCAAGACGCCTATCTACTGTTTTTGTCCGTGAACGCTAAACACCAGGTAGTTGCAATTTTCGCAGTCCTTCATTACGGCTTCGCTCACAGCCTATGTTGCTATAGGACGTTGTATCTTAACCATATCAAAGCTTGCACATGTCTAATTTTTGCATCCTTAATTTTGCGCTTAATCCTCAACATCGTTCGTTATATATCATGGATACCACATAAAGCTTACCTTTTAGTAGAAATGCTTCAGAAGCCTTTGTTTATGCATGTAACCATCCGATGATTTTGCACATAATTTCATTTTATGGTTAAGGTTTGAGAGCCGAGTTAGTGGTCTCTTAATGGTATGTAAGAAGATGCTAGTTGGTTAAGCTGAAGGTACAACATGAAAATATTTATTTCCTCTCGGTCCAGAAGAGTCCATAAGTCAGGAAGTGATATGGATTTAAATTTTTTCTTTGGAATTATACCTATGCCAGTTCCACTTCGAGAAAGCTCTTCCTATAAAAAGGAAATACGCGTTTTTAAGGTTTGCACGGCTAAGAATTTTTTTTTTCCAATCCTGACTGCTTAGTGATTACGCGTAAAACGATATTTGCAAACGGTTCGGAGCTTATGAAGAGGTAATTGTGCAAGCTTCTCGGAGATATTTAAGCAATTTATTTATCCCGCTTGATTAGTCAGTCTACATTTTAAAGAGAGGCTGAAAATACAGCATTTACCTAAATACAGCACGCAGATAACACGCGCTAATATTTATGATAGAAAACCATGGAGCACAGCATTTTGCATTTTGCGTACTATCTACGGATGGGAAGTTAAGGGTTTTAGCCTTCTGCATTCCCCTTAGATGTGAAGCACTATACGATTCATAACGTTATGATGCTTGCACAGTCGTGAACGCTCTGTGCTCCCAACGTCTTGTCCGAGCAGATTTATTTTAGTGCATAAGCACTAAAGCTCTCGGTCCACCTATATATAAGCCTTTGTTTGTATGTTCGTCTGAAGCCTCCGAGCTTTGCCGTTCAAGCTCTTCCCAGCCTTCCCAAACCGCTACGCTGTCGTTTTAGAACCACCGTTCTTCAATGTATCCGGCGTCGATTTTGTCAGCTCCTGCTCTCGAAGGTGGTAGCTGGCAGGTGACATGATGGGGAACTGACTGGTCGTCGCACTGGTCAACGCCACGAGACAACATGATGATGCAGAGTCACAAGCGAAGCTGAACCGGGCTTCAACTGTGAGATGGGAGGGTAAGATCACAATGCAGGCCTCCAGAGCCCATTAGTTCCGAGTTACCGTTGTCAGATGGAGGGGCATTCGTAGGGCTTTCATGAAGCTTTCGCTTCAAAACAGCGAAGCGTCGTCTGAGTGTGTGATAATGCATACGCGAGCAAAATGCGTGGGAACGTCCAAGTAACTAGCTCGCTGTCTACCGTTGACTAGTCGAAAAAGCAGTCAAAGCGATCTGCACACTAGGTACCGTCAGCCACCGCAAACGTGCCGACGGCATTATGTCGCACCCGATAACTATTACTTCGCGGCGCTGGTGGCTGTCCAAGTCGCGCTCTCCTTCATTCGTGTTATGTCTGTGGGCGGCTGTACGAACAACAGAGTTGATGTATATGAACGAAAGTCCACGAAGGGAGTTGGCAGACACGAGCCATTACCGCTGTCCCGTCAAAACGTTAAAAGCTGAGCCCAAGTGTCCCCTTATTTTTGCTGTTGACCAAATAAGTCTCGTTGCGTAAGTATCGAACATCGATAAATATTTGCTGAGCATTACGCAAAATGAGTTTGGCCGCCTTAGATTAATTGTGTTGTATTCTGTCCACTAATATACATGCGTGGCTAGGTACTGGCTCTGACAAAGCTCCGTCTAGTGACAGACCAGTCTCATCTGAACAAAAACGCTGTAACTGTACGAGAAGCAGAAATAATACCGAGTACTGACAGTACCGAGCGTAATACAACTTGAAGGAGATATGTGGCTTCCCAGCCGAGAGCAGATGCTAAGCCAACGACTAAATATCGCCGGTTTGTGTTTCAGTGGTTAGCGTTTTTCTATGGTTTGTTTAATATTCATTCATCAGTGCGTGCTGTGAAAAGTATATTAAAGGATGCAGAGTGCATATGAAAAATGAGCCAAACGACATGTGCATGTTACGAAAATTCGTACTAAGAGCGGATCATGAATGGAGGCTAAACGAGAGATAGAATCGGCTAATCTTTGTTGGGAAAGGTTTCGGGTAAGAGAAAATTTGTAAAAGGCTCCATAAAATAGTATTTTATTAGGAGGGCGTTTAAGCTTCGCTTTATTAGTACACGCAATAGCGTGTGTGCTTACTGTTTTACTTTTTCCGACTCTAATGCTTCTTTGATCACACCCGCTTCTTTGCCTATTTTTCAACGACGTTGACGTTTGAGCTCGGCCTGCTTGGTTTTAAGTACCTTTTACGATCGTCGGCAGTTTACTGCCGTTCCAGTTCGGACTCCTGTGCACACTTACGGCGCTTCGCTTCTGTTTCTGACATTCGTACCTCAGCATCACGCCTTCAATTCAACCGTCTAGCTGCCTCATACCGAGCGTTTTTCTCCGCCTTCTCGGCGTTCGTCTTGCGACTTCTCCCTAGTCCTCGAGTAGCACGATAACGACAAAACACACCCTCAAAGGTGGTCCCGCACTATTATACATATCTGATTGAATATCAGACAACGTAGTCGCACGCCAGTCACAGGTAATCACACGTTTTAAAATTCAGTGACACACGCACGAGATTATTTGTCCACATCCCGCTGGTTTCATTCACTTCTCACCAATCACTACTGATGAATCAATCAGTCAACAAGTTATACTATCAATCAAAACCCCAATCGATCAACCAACACTATACCTATATCACATAAACTATTTAAAATGCATCTATCATTTTCCCGGTATCTGTTTTGACTTGACCTTGTAGCGCAATTTGATGATGATGCCCTAAATCGTGGAGGGGCCATCTAAACTATCGAACATGCATCGTCTTTAGTTTCGGTGGCTGCTGCATTGCATGATGGCGCCACTCAAATGTTCGCACTGGCAGGAGTTTGACTCTTCCTTGAAAGCTCCCTTTCAAACCGGGGTACGACAACGGTTTTGAGGAGCAGCGAGAGCAATACGCTACGAATAATAAATAACAACAAAACTTAGCAGCGACAGGTATTTCTGCGTGTATCACGGCCAAAGCTCACTCACGCGATACACTGCCGTGACGCCCGTTCCCCAAGCTCCCTCCTGTGCCGTTCGCCGCTACGTGACCGGTACTGCGATCTCTTCTGTACGTACTCTTACTGCTTCTTTGACGGCGTCCAATCTACAACTCCTCCTTCGATCGCGCGCCCGCTGCGCGAGGTAACGCGGTGTGTTGAAATGATTAAGGCAAACAATTGAAGGCGCAATGTCATCGGTTAGAATCCTTATCGAACGCTAGCCTTCACCTCGACTAGAAGATGCATGCTATGTAAAGCAAAATGACAAGGCCTTTCCGAAACGCTGCGCAAAGAAAGGTTGCGTTGCATTTTCGACACAAGATAGGATGCCGTACGCTGATGCCACCTTTCTAGGCGGAGAGGGGAGGACGGAGGGTGGCTGCTCCTGACTCCACGTGACTGGAACTGGTAGGTCCCCGCCACTTGCGGCGAGGATCAGCCTGTCACCGGTGGTTGTATCTGTTGTAAGCTGTCATTGACCCCGCCACCACTTCGGTGGCGGACGACAGCTGTTAAGGTGCGCGTCTTTCTCTCTCCCTCTTCTTTTTTTTTTTCCTTTCTCCTCTATATTCCTCTGTACACACGAGGCAGCAGAGGCTACAGAGCCAGAAGCAGGCCCGTGCATTCCCTTTTCCTTCTTTCTACAGTCGCAACAACAAGAAATCTTTAGGTGCCTTACTTTGTTACAATGCCAGCAACAACTACAACTACTACATCAACAACAATGCTATACAGAGTTTTGTGTAATGGCGCTAATATCTTTGATGTACCTAATATGTTGTTACAGCTAGGAGTGTGAATATATATCGAGCAAGGAGAGTTTTGATTGAACTTGATGTGGAAGTTGACTGACTGGCAGGCAGACAAAATAATACGTGCGCAATACGCGAATACGTGCGCAAAGGGGGAAAAACGATTTCAAATTGTATCAGGCAGTTTCATATCAACAAAATAGCAAAACAAAAAGTTTAATGACGGCGAATGCTTATATGTGTAATGAGGCAATGCTTTAAGGTTGTCATATATCTCAGTATCCTTCAAATAATTTTTTTTTAAGAATGGCGCTTCTGTGCTATTCAGTAAATGAAACCTGGGGCACAATCAGTTGTCATTTACACTTGTATGAAAGATTCCATAAAGTGAGCCTGACATGCTCAGCTTTCTTCATAAGCTCAGCATTTCGAGGAGATGTGGTACACAACTTCAACTAGTCTGCAGTTGTCACAACGTGGACTTCTCGATTCATTTGAGCGATAACGGAAGTATTTTACAAAAAGGAGGAGAAAAGGAGGGCGGAAGGCAGGGATGTTAACCAGAAATAGTTCCGGTTGGCTACCCTGCACTGGGGAAGGGAATGGGGGATTAAAGGAGGAGGGTAGAAGAGGAGAGGAGGTGAGAAAGTCACAGTAGTCTCTCTTAAAAAGCGAAGAAGTGCCTTGTAGGCTTTGAGCGCCGCTGACTTTTGTGGCCATGGTCCCAAGATCTTCCCTTCCGTTAAGGGGTGAGCGTCCAGACGATCCAATGCGGTACGCAGCGTATGTTTTTCAGTTGCAAAAAGAAGGCACTTACAAAGGAGGTGCTCAATCGTTTCGTCAACGCCACATCGTTCACAAGCAGGGCTGTCAGCCATCCCGATCAGGAAAACGTATTTGTGTACGAAAAGAATCAAAGCGTCATACAGCCAAAGACCTGATTACAAAACTTTCAGATGGCAAGGTACAGGCATCTAACGCCAGGTTTTGGGATGTGGGCCAATGGAATAGGAAAATGTAAGCATAACACTGAGATGACACGCTTCAGCGACTACCGGGGATCACTGCGCTAAGGTACGTACACGTACACGCATTGAAGAAGAGCGCGAGGCCTGGCGGATTGCTCAGCGTTGGCTGTGATGAGCGCAAATTAGGAAACAGTGGAAGCCTTGACAACATGTCAAAATTCTGCACTACCGCCAAAACCGCAGCGCATGAAGCCAGTAGTCAACCGCAACATGTGTAATGCACCTAACGGCCGCAGCAACAACGGGAAATAAATATGACCAAGAGCGTGTAGCAGCCCGTGGAACGCTGCGTCAGCGGCAGGCCGAGATGACAGCAGCTATCAGCAGACGCATCATTTGCCTAGAGGCCAAAGATGGTTGCCACTTTCCCTCACTTGCACTGGTAAAAACATTTTTTGCTGCGCAATCAAGCGTTTACTAACAAAAGAACACAGAGAACGTTTCCATAGACTGTATACACATGAAGTAGGAAATTTGATAGAGTGCAATGTGAGGACGAGTATTTGGGTTCAAAAATGGAAGGATGCTTAATCTTACGTTGCGCTCAATTATCTTTTGAACATGTTAGATAATATTCCTTCCAGATGAAAACATAAACGACTGAAGATCGAGCACGTTTAGAAGAGCAGTAAGTAGCATGACAACATTTGCCATACAACGAAGGAAAATATCTTAGGAGGGTGGTTCATCCTTCCTTTGCGGCGTCAAAGACAGTGAAGACTTGGCAAAATTTTTCTTTTTTTTTTAACGAAATACAGCTTATGTACCGGCCCCCTAAAAAGGGTAAGGCGAGCATTCTTCAATATTCGAACGAAACGTTCACTGATTCCCAGCGTACATTGTAGAGGTTTGAAATGTTCAGCTTTTCGTTCTTGCTTCATTTTTATTTCGGTGCCGCGCCCTTGTGCGTCTGCCTGAAGAGCGTTGTACGTACTTCGTTTGACACATATTTGACTCTCTTGAAGCCACTTTTCTAACTTCAGAAAAGATTCCAGCAGCAAAGCAAGTCCCAGAATGGCCATTATACGTCAAAGCGTTTCAGGGAATTCCACCCCTCAATAAAACCGTAGTATTAGGTCATACATTGCCTCATTTGATCGCGTAGTATAGCGCTTATTTGTGGATAAGGCGCGAACTTGACAAACATAGAAGAACTGAATGTTACGCGCAGCGTCGAACACAATTAGAAGAAGAAAAAACAAACAATTACCTCTGACAAACATTAATAAAAAAAATTGAACAAAAGCATCCAACGTTTAACTGCCGATAAACGACGTTCTTGAATATCAGTTTTCAAGTAACAATAATTTATACTAACACTTGGATTTGGAGAAAAAAAAATGAATGGCTGGAGAGACACTTATGCATTCAAACAGGCCGTGAAATTCGTGGGCTTCTTATCTGCATAATGCTTCCAACTATCATAATGAGAATTCGGCTTCGAAGCGTCTAAATGGTTTCCCAATAAGTTCTAGTTCTGATGAATGCTTCGAATATCAGATTAAATCTCTCATATTTGATGGGGGCATTTAAAACAGGGCTATTCATTTATTGTCGGCTCGGAGAAGCTAATTACTCGAAAAGCATAATAAAAAAGAAGCATTCTTAACAAACTTCATCATAGCAAAAAGAAGCCCCTTGATATAATTGTACAAGTAATAAAGCGAGTAGGACAATTAGTGATAGGACTCGCCACAAGAACAGCCGAAATAATACTCATTACTAAAGAGCATTCTGACTTCCCGTTATGCTTGAATCATGAGTACGATTCAAGAATGCTACCGCACATGACTTTTAAATTCTATATAATGTAAGATCTTAACCATACATTTGCATAGCCGGGGTACAGACTTTTCAATTTCTTTTTCAGTAATTTGGCTACCATTCGAAACATCTTCGGATACATTCTTACCCACATTTCTGTTTGCAACTGTTAGAAATATCGTTGCCATAACTACTTAACAGTCGAAGATGAGCGGAATTATAGTGACGGCAAACTCCTTATGTGACTACCATATAATAGGCCATTTGGGGAATTAATAAAATAAAAACTGTACGAATTGACATGGCTAACAGACTGCTAAAAGATTCTATTAAATTCCTCATAAGGCTTGCCTGGTTGCCTACCATGGTACTGCTGCCTCTTTCTTCGTGTGCTAAGATTCAGTGCTTCGACAAACGCAGCCATCCGACAAAAATGAAGTCACACTTCATGATATGCAAAACGTTTTGGCCGTCGTAAGGGGGAATTGCCTCTTAGCTTAAATGGTGTTGGGAGAGTTTCGATAATGATCTTTTATTTGCGTGCAGCAAAATTAGAACCACATGTTTCTCTAAGCCTTCTCAGTTCCATTTAAGGTTGCTTTGTGTACGGGTTGCATCTAGTTCTATGGTGGGAAAAGACACTCAAGAAATGCTCTGCAAAATGTCTTACGTACCTCAAAGCGCAACGAACAAAAAAAAAAAAAAACAGACCTGACAGACAACAGTTCTGCTTACTTTTGCAGATTTCACTCTTTAATAAAGCGTTGATTTAAAACACCCAAGTCTCCTTTTTGAAAGTCCTGTGCCGAAATCAAAAACAACAGAAACGGGATCGAATACATAGCTGCAGGTGCAAAAGAAAAAAGAAAACAGTCATTGATGCGTTGCGAACAACTAATCCGCGATCACGGAGACAAGAGTGAAATGATAAAGCCTTTATGTTTCTATGTTTCAGCAATATATTGGTCATTTTTTACATCAATGCTACAGTTTTGTTTTCATTATTTATTAAACATTTGATTATCTTAAAGAAAAGTGGTTCAATCGGCCTTTGGACAAACGCAGTTGCCTACATTTCTGAGGTGCCGTGTTTGGAAGTGATGCTGAAAATTTATACGGCATCTTTTCTCACAAAACAGCCGGTGAGCAATTCACTTATGTACGCCCACATGCGGTGCTTTGAAATTTATAAATGTCAGTTCAGTTCAGTCGTTCAGTCGTGTCCGACTCTTCGTGACCCTATGGACCATGTCACGCCACGCTTTCCGGTCTCTCACTATCTTCCTAACATCACATAACTTCATCTGCAGTGCCTCGAGGATGCCATCTAACCATCGCGTTCGCTGCCTACCCCTTCTCCGGCAACCCTCAACTTTTCCCAACATCAAATCTTCCTCCAGCGACTCCTCTCTTCTCATCAGATGACCAAAGTAGCTGAGCTTTAACTTTTATAAATGTACTTGTATCTAATTTTATTTTGTCGTTTTCAAACGCAAAAATTCCAATAAGGTTAGAAAGGAGAATAAACGGCACGCATTATTTATCTACGACAACATAGATGGAAAGGTTTCACTTCAACTATGCGATAATAATGGCTTCATGCCGGGCCCTGTCTTGACGTCTGGCAAGAGAAATTCAAGCGCCGGCTTCCACTGCGAAAGAAGATACAACCGACCACGCGTACGCTAGCAACGAAAGCTACGCGCGAAAAGAAAATTTGCTTGCATACCCCGGTGCAGCACAGACGAAGCATGGTGTCGAAATCGTACTTGAACGTGTGCTTTTTTTTTTTATTAACTGCTGCTCTTCCGCCTCTCTCTCTCTACAAAAAAAAAAAAAAAAAAGATTAAAAAGTTTCCATATGTACTTTTGGTTCTGAGCATGCAAGGGGGTAACAAAAACCAGATCACGAGGTTGTAGCCCACCGCTCACAGTTCAGAGCGCTTCACAGGTTCGCTGTCTGGCCACCGATAAAGAGTTTCCATTATTCGCAGACAATGGAGCGGAGAAGGAAGAGCTAAGGGCCGGGGTTTTCCTCGCTTCCCTGGCTTCGTGGGATCCGAACAAGACGTCGAGCACGGGAGGGGGTGAACCGTACCGGTGCCTGTCGGTTGTTCTTCTAATTTCTTTCTCTCGATCGGAACAAGCTTAGCTCATTCTTTCTTCTGCTTTTCTCCCCCTGTACTGGGCTCGGCAAGTCCATCCACGCTCAGCAAGAATATATGAAATAGAAAAAAAGAAAATGGTGGGAAGGGGCGGCTTATGCATTTTTGACAGTGTGCGACGCTTGTCGGGTTCGTGTATGAGCAGGTACAAATTATGGGAACGGAGACACAGGCGCCAGCAAAGGCAGGACACCAGACGTGTACTTGTATATATTTATTTTCCCTTCTGACATTAGCTTTCTGTGATTTCTCTTGTAACGAATACGACGCGATATTTCTCGATTCGCATCGTGCGCCAGATAATTCTACCTGCCACTGGGTACAATTTGCTGGCCCCTGGCAGAACGCTCTGCGGACCCGTTTTCCCTCATAGGAGGGGTGCTCGCTCCAATTGCACGGTATCGGTTGACGACGCGGTGTTTCATTCCGTACAAATATAGTTACCACTGAAAACGCTTAGCTGTCGAAGACAATGCGGCTGCGCATATGTATGGTCCTTTGACGTTCTTTTACGCATGTATTTTAAAGGATTACGGAGTGATACCACAGCCGCCCTCTCACGGAAGAAATAGAGAGGTGACGCACGTTTTTTGTTGTAAGTTTCACTTTTTCAACAAACTTGTTTTTTAAAAGTACGCTAGTAAATACATTGCATTTACAGCAAATCTTGAGTTTGTACTCAGGGATGAAAAAAAAAGCCTGGCACTGAAAGAAGAAATTATCCTGAGCGAGGCCGACGAACAACAGCAGCATCGCCACCGCCTGCGCTCTGATTTCCTGTTGCCTGACCCACTGCCGCTTGGTCCTCTTCCTGTCTTGGACTCTTCTGATTGTGAACTGGTGAAGCCGTTCCGCGAGTGGGGGATTTTGCCAGGTTTCCCCTTTATGGTTTTGGTTTCATGCCTAGCTAGGGCTACGACCATGACATGTCTTCCCTGGGCTCCGGCCCGGTAAACTGGTTCGCCAGTTTGCAGGCAGATAACCTACCGCTAAAATGATTTTCTGCCATTGGTGTTAAGCATATCCCTGTGGCACGTATTCCTGTTGGAGATGGATTAAGTAAAATAAAAAAATCTTTGTCTAATCCAAGATCTACTGAGAGCTGCAACCAGCCGATGCCTGCAGATCTCGGAGGTGCCAGCATCTGGTAGAAGAGGTTTATTATGCAAATCTGATGACTTGGACTTCGTTGCTGACTTATTGCATTGCGCTTCATATGCTTCATTGCCTGTGAAAGCATTCATTCCAGAACAACTTGCATGCGTGAAGGGAATAATCCGCGAGGTTGATTCCTTGGTTCTTCCGCTACGCCAGCAGAGATTCTTGAGGACCTTCATTAGGCCGGTGTTGGTATCATGTCAGTGTACCGCTGTAGCAGAGAGGCTAGAGGCTCACGCGTACCAACGGAGTCAGTAATTGCGACATTTGCAGGGTCCCCTTGCCCAACTGAAATTAAAGCTTGGCCAGTTATATACCGTCTTGACCCTTTGCATCCTCGGCCATGACAATGCAAACATTGCTAGCGTTTTGGGCACACTGCCAAAGCTTGCAAGTCGGCAACGCACTGCCGCGTTTGCAGAAGTGATCGTGCTTCAGATCACTGCACTTCTGAATCTATTAACTGCTGTCTTTGCCAATGTAGTCACACAGCTGATGATTCCAGTTGACCCAAGAGGACCGATGAGCAGAGTGTCCTAGAAATTATTCAACTCGACAGCTGCTCGCGCGCTGATGCTTATGCCCTAGTAGCAAAAAGACTGAGTGCATACGCAAATATTGTCTGCACCTCATCTCCTGATGTTGAAGCAAGCTTAACAAAGTCGGCTGTTGCTGTAGTAGAGAAGGCTGTTGCTGGGATACTTGATCACTTGATTAATACATTCAGCGATGCTTTGCAGCAATTAATCTCAGCGCAGGCTGCATCGTCGTCCTTAGATACTCTAACTCCGTCTGCCTGCTCTATTTCCTATAAAACAATAGATAACATTCAACCTACCTCCTCTTCTGCGTCCACGCCTGTGGATGTAAATGATACTCACCCAATCTCTATTTCTACTGCATGTCAGTCAGATGTTGAGATGGCCTGCCCATCTCAGAAGCGTCTTGCTTCCTCTTCTCCTAATAAATCAGACCATACGCATGTCAAATCTAAGAAAGGTAATCAAGGAATTGCAAAGAAAACGGATGTTTTGAAAGAGGTTGTTGATGCCTCATTTTTAAAGCAATAATCATGGCTGGAATATCTGTACTCCAGTGGAATTGTCACTCTATCTTACCTTTCATCAGCTTTCGACGACCTGCAGCCTCCCTTATTCTTAAAACTGCCCCTGACATTATCTTACTGAAAGAAACTTGGCTCTCTCCTAATCATCCTTTCACAGTTAAAAATTACCGTGTTTTTAGATCTGATCGCCCACTCGGCAAGGGTGGAGGCTTTTTAGCATTGATTTCAACCAATCCAGTTCATCGTGCTAAAGTGGTTCATGAATTTATTGGGCCTGATTGTGAGATACTTGCCGTTGAGTTATTGGTCCCGCAGTGTGTCCCGATCATAATTACAAATATCTACTTTCCTACACACATCCGTAGGACAGATTGCTTAGAAGCTTTGGTGACAATTAATTCAAATGTAGTTTTGGCTGGGGACTTCAATTCCGATCATGTCATATAAGGTTTCAAAACAGACTATAGTGGGCAGTTACTTTGGTCTTGGTTGTCTAGAAATGATGTTCAATGTTATAATAGTCGCACCTATACTTATTAAAGAGCAAATTATCATTCAGCTATTGATTTAACATTAGCTACAAATGACATTAGAGTATCATCGTGGTCTACAACATACTTCGGTACGTCAAGTGACCACTATCCAGTCACTTTCAACATTGCATGTAATCCGATTAGGTCAACTGGTACATCATGTAAATTTGTCAACATTACACTGTTCAAGAAATGTGTAGGAGAGGCCTTCATATCCTCTGCCCCTTCTGATAAAACGAATCGCGGCTCTGAAGTATTGTCTTCAGTTTTAGACGCAACTCGGCGATCAGAGTTTATTGTTCAGTCTGCCATTAAAAACAAGACTCCTTCGAGCTGGTGGAATGAAGAATGCGAAAAAGCCTATCGTCTGAGGAAAGCCGCTTGGAAGCGCCTAGCCCATAATCTGTGCCCAAACTTACCGGATTAATTACAAATTCTTTACAGCTTCGTTTAAAAGAACAATGTCCAAGGCTAAGGAGGAATATGATGCCAGTCTGGACACCTATTTGTCTAACCCAGTCAACTGGAAATCTCTCTATAGATACATGGAACGTACAAAAGTTTTGTCCTCCTTTCATGCCACCCAGTCCACTGTTTTGTCTAAAAAAGATGAATTAGATCAATTGGAATCAATTGCCCAAGGCCTTGCGGCGCGCTTTTAAGGCTTGACTACTTTTTTTCAGCCCGATTGCACTTTGGTACAAACTTCACTGAGGTAACTATATCTGAATTATTGACGGTAGTTAATTGCCTGCAATCGGCTGCCCCTGGTGTTGAGAGAACACCAGTTGCCATGCTTAAAATACTATTCAAAAACTTTGCCTCGAACCTATTGCAGATTGTGAAAATTGGTCTTTGGAAAAAGCATGGATTCCACAAGCTTGGAAAACACCGAAAATAATTTTACTACTAAAAAACCACCGGAAAGGGTTTTATCTCGACAACGTTCGGCCGATTGCTATCACTTCAAATTTAGTTAAGTTTATAGAACAGATTGTCTACTCTCGTCTCACGGATCATACTCTACCCTTTCAAGGCTTTAGCGAGGCTCAGATAGGATTCCGACAGGGATGCTCGATTTGGAACGCACACGTAGACTTGGAGAGTCGATTAGGGTTGCCATGAGGCAAAAAGAGGTTTCAGCTCTAGTTACTTTAGATACTGCCAAGGCGGACGACCGCGTAGAATAAAGCATTTTGCTTCATACACTAGCTGGTCTGCATCCTCCGTTATACATCTTTGCGTGCATTAGGGAATTTTTAAAGGAGAAATTAATCTTCTGCACAAAGTATGCACTAAATTCCAACAATTACATCCAGTCAAGAGGTGTACCCCAAAGAGCAATCCTCCGGCCGTCAAAGTTTGTGGGTGCAGACGATATTGCCTTTTTTGCTTTTGCCACAAATATTCACAACCTATAAAATTTGTTGCAAGTTTACCTAAATGCTCTGGAGGTCTGGCTGGACAGTCTAGGGCTAACTTTAAATGTCAAAAAATGTGCCGTCCTAGTATTCTCACAGACAACCCTCGTTAACATTTCCTTGTCTTATCATTTTGTCCTAATCCCGCAGATTGATTCTATTAAATATTTGGGTATATTATACGACCCACAGTTCGACTGGAGGCTTCAAATTAGAAGCCTTGTACTTAAACGTGAAAGTGCCCTTGGCCGGTTGATAAGAATCAGCAATAAGAAATATGGTATGCGTCGGGACACTCTGCTCCTGCTTTATAAGACCTACGTACGACCAATACTTTAATTAGGCTCCATTCTCTTTTCTGGGTGCGCAAAGTACAAGCTTGAACCCCTGTTTGTTCTGGGACGACGAGCTCTGCGCCTTTGTTTAGGTCTGCCCATATCAGTGGCCAATGCTTTGCTATACTTGGAAGCTCGGATACCTAATCTAAATTCGCGGTTTCAGCTTCTCACTGTGAGAACATATTTAAGGTATTTGAAACCTATCTCTGGATTGGCTAACCCCATATTTACTTCGATCCCATCATACTTCTTTGATAATATTTGGCTTAGGTATAAGCTCCCTCAGGTTGTGTTTACTAATTCCCTGCTTTCGAAACTTTCCGTATCAATAATTTTTTTAGTACAAGTTAACCACCGGCGGCCTGACACTATGACCTCATTTGATGACACCACCCCAGGGAACGCTAAGCATTTGTCTTCCAATGTATTTAATGCCCTTATAGAGGATTACCTAGACAATTTTCCGAGCCATATTGCCATTTTTACAGATGCCTCTCAGCAGGATGAAAAAGCAGCTATTGGCATATACTTCCAGGCTCTTGACTGGAGTTATTCATTTCGGGTCCCAGACTATACGCCAATTTTCCCTGCGGCATTTCTGGCCATTGAGTTGGCCTTGATTAAAATCTCTAGTAATATTTCTAAGGTTATTTTTCTTTCTGACAGCCTATCCGTGCTGTCATCGCTCGAAAATTCGCAGGGCGCTCTGCTTTGCCATTCCCTTTATTTTTTTCTTCCTCCTCACTTTTCATATTTGCGTTTTCAATGGGTCCCTGGCCACTGTGGTATTACATATAATGAAAGCGCAGATTTTTTTAGCAAAATCCGCTCTTGGTGGACCTCTTGTTCCATGCATACCTAATACCGTTTACTTAACTTTAGCACGATTTCAAAATTTCCAACGTCTCCATCACCTCAGTAACATGCCTCTCCTTTCTGCACGAGATTACCAACACCTCAGATGGCCTTGGCGTGGTAGCATGTGTGTTTCAAGGCTATGTGAAGTATCTATGACTCTCTTGCGCTGCCGATTACCGAAAATAAATCTGTATTTATGTCGTTCGGGGCTATGCGCTACTAACCTCTGTGAGTCTTGCAAAGAAATTGAATCCATAGACCATTTTTTTTCTCTTCTGCCGGCTGTTCACAGCTCTCTGCAAAATTTGCTTAGCGACTCCCCTTTCGAGATTAGGCTTTCCACTAACCATTCCAGTTCTCCTCTCCTTCGGGGCAAACGTCAAGGGATATGCCTTAAAACCAGTGTGCGATTCTATTCATGATTACGTAATTTAGCAGGTAGACTCCTATGCTAGGTATGAATTCATTACTTTTTCTTTTTTTAATTTTGTTTCAAATTCTACTTAAACATCCATAATTATCTGAATACTCCAGTCCTAGAACATATATATTTACAATCTACAATGCACCCTGGCCAATCCCCCGCCGTGGGTATGCGGCATTTTGTCTGAGGTCATCATCATCATCACCATCCTTCGCTTTTCGAAAATGCTCTGCTAATAACGGAGACATGTGAAAAACTTAAGGTGTGTCAGAGGCGTTTTTATTTTTATTTTTTTTAGTTTGGTGCATTTTTTCGAAGCGATGCCACAGTACATCTTAATAGCTGCCGTGCGGCTTAAAAGGAATGAGTACACATTATTGTGTGCTGTATGCACGCGCTTTGTCAACGTTCTTAGGCGACAAGGCCAGGTTACAGGTACCATATCTGGACATCAACTAGACCTATGAGGCACCAGAGTTCCAAGGAACAAAAATCAGACTCCACCTCGGCCTACAGACATTTTCAGCTTCTTGGATGTTTTAAGTATCCCATTAAAAGCTACACAAGGCACAAGTTGCAATAATACCCTCTAGACTGAGAACGGTTGCCAAACTCTGTAAATCTGCAGTAACCACGGTCTTGTTGGTTTTGCGTTGTTAAAAGAAATTCGACATCGCGTGCACACACACACACACAAACACACACACACAAATGAGGAGTCTACGAACAGGCACCTTTTTGTGTGTATATGTAGCGCAATGTAGTTATTTTTCTAAATATATATTCAGTACTTCTGTGCACAGAGACGTCGTAAATGAGCTTGGTCACTCGCTCAGTTCATGACCCAGAAGATGGGTCACTTTAGCCGTACCTTTAAAAATCAGTTCGCTGCCCTTGGTGCAAATATGCGAGCTCCCTTGATGACCGTACTAAAACTTCGAGTTGCGAACACATGAAGCGGGCTGAGAGCTTCTACGGCGAGTGTATTTCAACATTAGAGCTCACAATATGAAATGGATGATATGGCAACGCCAAGATCACCAAGTGCGAGCCCAAAGAGCCGAAGTGACCAGACTGATGTGAAAGGCAAGCCACAAAACTGTCACTCGCAACATTAAGCTTCACGTGAAGTTCACAGCATCCACGGTCATTATCTGGCAGATTTTCTGCCTAACAGCTATGAAGCCGTTTAGGTCATAAATTAAGATCGTAAATGTAGATTAGTTAACGCGTGATGATGTCGGTAACCCCGCCATTCTAATCAGTAATTTCTTCTTGAGCTGACAAAACGACATGAAGCTAAGATCATTCTTCTCCTGCCTTATGCTCTCAGTATGTGGAATCAAGAAATACATGATTTAGAAAAAAAGATAACCAAACATTCCGGTATAGCTTTTCCACTATCAGGCTATCCTTTTCTGCTTGCTTAACAACCATCACCATTAGGGAGTTCCTGGTGAACCTCGAACCAGTTATGTTGGTGTAGTCTCAAACTATACTCATCATACAGCTCTGCAGGCAAGCTGCTTGTGGACAGGACAGTGGAGCTGCATGATGATGCCCACCGACTTCAAAATTTTCACCTTTATCCGAAGGCACGCAACAGCCTCATGAGTCGGCTTTGCCATTAGAACGGTTTCCCAGACAAGATCAACAAACAGGATTCGTGCCCAGACGGTACAAGTTTATTGGAGAAATAACAGAGGGACGCGACCGTATTGAAACACCCTACTGGAAATAAAAAGAAGCATTGGCCCCTCGATCTTGAGAACTTCGAACCGACCTCGGCTGCCTTCAAGCATCAAGAGTCAGACAACTCTCTCTCTCTCTCTCTCTCTCTCTCTCTCTCTTTCTCTCTCTCTCTCTCTCTCTCTCTCTCTCTCTCTCTCTCTCTCTCTCTCTCTCTCTCTCTCTCTCTCTCTCTCTCTCTCTCTCTATCTATCTATCTATCTATCTATCTATCTATCTATCTATCTATCTATCTATCTATCTATCTATCTATCTATCTATCTATCTATCTATCTATCTATCTATCTATCTATCTATCTATCTATCTATCTATCTATCTATCTATCTATCTATCTATCTATCTATCTATCTATCTATCTATCTATCTATCTATCTATCTATCTATCTATCTATCTATCTATCTATCTATCTATCTATCTATCTATCTATCTATCTATCTATCTATCTATCTATCTATCTATCTATCTATCTATCTATCTATCTATCTATCTATCTATCTATCTATCTATCTATCTATCTATCTATCTATCTATCTATCTATCTATCTATCTATCTATCTATCTATCTATCTATCTATCTATCTATCTATCTATCTATCTATCTATCTATCTATCTATCTATCTATCTATCTATCTATCTATCTATCTATCTATCTATCTATCTATCTATCTATCTATCTATCTATCTATCTATCTATCTATCTATCTATCTATCTATCTATCTATCTATCTATCTATCTATCTATCTATCTATCTATCTATCTATCTATCTATCTATCTATCTATCTATCTATCTATCTATCTATCTATCTATCTATCTATCTATCTATCTATCTATCTATCTATCTATCTATCTATCTATCTATCTATCTATCTCTATCTCTCTCTCTCTCTCACCTCCCAGTCCACATTTTTTTATCTTGAAGTTACGTGGCTGCAGCGTTTATTGGCCGTCGTGGCCTCTTTGTGCCTCTCTCCGGGCCATGCTTAGATGGTGCTTGTCCATCGTTTAGGCAGAATCGAGAACGCGCCCTTTTTCTTTTCCACAAAGAATAGAAAGCTGTGGTCTGTTAATTAGCTGGTTAAGTTCGTCTGTATCGCTTTATTTTTTATTCTTACAGTTCTATTATTTTTATTTATCGTTTCTATTCTTCCTTTTTGTTTCAGTTTCACATTCCTGGTTCTTGAAAGAGGACATTTTGTCAATGCAGCCCCAATAGGAATACCAGCTTGAGATCCTTGACTGTTAGAGAATCAACTACTTTTGGTACCACAAACTCGTTCTCTATTTCGTGACCAAAACGACCCTACCCAAGGAAGTGTCTTCTCTTTCTGCCACCCAAGGTGGTAGTTATTTACCGCCGAGATTTTGTTGCGAAAGCAACACTACGAGAGCCAAAGCGAGACCTCGGGTGACCGCAGTTACGCCTTCAAGAGGCGCAGCTAAAAAATCAGCCTGCAATGACCTTTGAATTCGCTTTATCCCTATTTCACGGGCAGGAGTTGCAAACTCGGGTCCTTTCATATGGGAGGGTGATATCAGAATCAGCCTACCAGAACCGTTTGCGTTCTCGTTACCCCTATATGACACGCAGGCACGTCCTTACGGCTTGGTTGAAGCGTGACTTTATATGTGGGCTGGTAGCATATGCTCTCGCGTCATACCATTAAAGGATGAGCTTAAGTGTCCCCAATAATGTAGCGCCTTACACTAGAAGGCAAAAGAAGCTTTCACCGTTTCTTTCGCAATTCAACTAGGGTTAACCAGAGCTAAATCACAACTAATTTTTTCTAGTGACAGGCACTTTCGGCCTATCCCCCTTCTTCTGTCCGGTGCCCCTTTTCTCGCTCTCACAAAATCGTCTATCTGCATTCCAAAGTAAATAAATTCTCGTTGCGCCTTCAACCACGCTACACGTTCACCTGTTACGTAACTCTACTACGCATACTTCAAGGGTAACCATCACGCGGTAACTATTCCTCCGCTATCGCTGCGCTTTATTCTTTCCGAGGCAACAACGTTTCGGGTAGTTGCCGTGGCAGCTACGCCGGTGAAATTTGATGCCTTCATCGGAACGCTGGTTGTGTTTGATGCAACTCTCGGTCGCCCGCAGCCAAAGCTTTCGCTCCATACTTGGTTCAGCAGCGTTCAACCCGTGTAGTTTTTTTTCTTTATTCAAGATATACTATTAGTAAAGTTTAATTATCTGACCTTCCAACAAGTGCCCAAAGAAAGACTACTGATCTCACTTTCTAATTACTGGTATCAGGAAGAAAGAGTCAGGGCTGAAGTTGTACATCTACGTGCGAGACAGCTAAATAAAATTTTGCGACAAGGCAGCGTTCGCGTACAATATTTTACTGTTTTTTACCGATTTTAAGCAATAAGCCCACAGGAAAATCTCACACGTGAGAGCAGTGCTGTTTCAGCGCTCCAGGACTTAAGTGCCTTATAGAACAAAGCTCCTACGTTTCTTTGCAGCTCTCTTTAAATAGGGCTTTGCATGTGCGTTGGGCAAGCGATATGCGCCAGCTGTTGATCACGTAGCGCCCTTTTTTTAAGGCCGCTAAATATACTTCGAAAGAGGTACCTGAACCGCTGTCTGAACCAACCTGAAAATTGTTAAGAAGCGGGGTGATTAATGCCTACAAATGAATAAACTTTCGACAGTACAGACTATTAAGCATTATATTCAACATCCTTCAAATCATTTGATTACAGCAAGAACAGTACGTTTCTTTTAAAAGTTCGGTTGCGTTTAGCTCGAACACCTGTCACATATTTTCACGAATGCCTTAACAAATGTTGTAACATTAGCACCTCGCTTGTAGCAAGCTGTCATCATAGACGGCATCCGCTTTATTGAAGCACCGATCTGTTCATGCAAGCTTCGTGCTGGTGAAGTTCAGCTTTCTTACCGAAAATAACAAGCGCATGGCATAGACATAATTGAAAACGTTCCAGATTTTGTGCATCCCCCACGCCTTTCGCATACGTCAAAAAGGTAGGATAACAATGGGGAAAAGGAAAAATCCCCTAATAAGAGCGAGTTGGCGGGCTAGTTGGTTTTGCACTTTTAAGGAACAGCGCAGCGCAGCGTATCTCTGTGTCCCGTTCCTTGCGCTGTTGGTTAAATAACAAATCCCCTACGTCGCACTTTATACCTCGTATTGCAGACAGGAGGCCGATGACTCTGCTTTTAATCCGGCGAGACCTCTAAGCTCGAGTACCATAGCGAGAGCATCCAGTGCGATTCAGCATCGCGACGCCACGTACTTATCATTTGCGAGCTCTCGGACAAGCGAGAGTTACGCCACGACATTTTGCTAAGAGCCTCTAATGCCCATCTAGTTAACGCGCAACGAAGAAATGGAGAAAAAGCGCCACAAGAGAAAAGTTGATAGCCGCCGCTTTTTGCGGAATTAGAGGTCCCAGATGGAACACAACGAAAAGGAAGAAAGCCTTGAAGATTAACATGCACTTCTGCAAAAGAAAAAGGTCGCACTTTGCACTCCCACAAGAGTTCCAATATTTGTCTCGCTTTTGGCTAACCGGTCAGGGAGAGTAACAACGTTCTCGCGAGAAGCATCGTTAGAAGTTTTGTGCATCGTAAGCAAAATATCGGGACGCTTTTCTGGTTTCGAAGTGACATCCGAAATGAACGGCGGTGCCACACTGCGCAGTCGTATGGCTTCCCCAGAAATCCGCAAGGAAATTAAATACGCTTAGCGCGCGTTATTTTTCTCTTTGGGCTTCTCAACTCTCATAGTGGCCGCGTTCTGGGAGCGCGCTTGCCAGGCACTTTTCGGGCCAAAAAAGAAAAACGGATACTGTCGCAAGTGTTTAAAGTTTGACCTCGTATACTGTTGATGTCTATAACAATTATGGATGGTTAGATTTAGCAGATTTGTTTGTAACTGTTGCGGAAGCCCGGAATGAGCCACAAATTAGTGATGCGTAGGTAATATACGGTTTTGTTGTTAAAGTGGAATAGATAAAATCGCCTGTTCAAAAGGGTATGATGATAAAGAAAATGAATGTCAGTATCTGGAACGAGGCACTATCGGAAATCGCATTGATGTAGAGGCTAACGAAAAGGCTTAACCCGAAATTAAGGTCAACGTAGAGAGTTATCGAAAGGAAAATGACAAGTGCAAGCAACGTTAAGAGACAGCACGCGTGCAGAGTGTGTCGATGAACAAAGGCGAGTTCCTCACATTATAGCCAAAATCAAGCACAACAAATGTGCTTGGCCAGGGTGCGTAATGTGAAACATAGATAACGCATGGTGGCTGACGGTAACTGACTGCATTCCAACGGAATACAGCCGTACCAGGGGCGGTAGAAGGTTAGGTGGGCGGGTGAGATTAGGAAGTTAGGTATCAGGGATTAGGTGGCTGTAGATGAACCAGGAACAGGTTGCTTGGACAAATATAAGGGAGAGTCTCTTATTGGGCACATAGCATTGCGAAGTAGAGAATATTTTATTCGTTATTGTGATATTTATGTGCGTGTAACGATGGTATGATAAGGTTATAAGGCCTAATGCCTCAAAGTCACATGGTTAATGAGCGCCGTTTTAGTAAATATTTGATATTACTGGCCCCATTTCTTTTTATTTCTCTTGTTGCATCTTTTTTCCACGAGTTCGAAAAATGCCATTACCAACATTTTATGAGTACACATATCTGAAACCATTTTTTACTACGAGCCTCAATCCTCTGTTTTCTTTTTTTTTTTTTTTTTTTTTGAGGGGGGGGGGGGGGGGTTCATTTTATGCCTGTAACCACTCCCCTCTGTAACGCCTTCGGTGCTGAAGATACACAAATAGGTTTGGTTAGGTTTGGCTAACGGGGATTAACGTCCCAAAGCAACCCAGGCTATGAGAGACGCCGTAGTGAAAGGTTCCGGAAATGGTGACAACCTGGAGATCTTTAACGATGTGCACTGACATCGCTCAATAGACGAGCGCCTTAACCGCTGCACCACCCTAGAAGAGGGAGGGGGTTGGAGTTAAATAAAAAAATTAATAAATACCTAAATATATACATGTATATATATATATATATATATATATATATATATATATATATATATATATATATATATATATATATATATATATATATATATATATATATATATATTGAGGACGCCATTCCTTACCCCCCGCAGGGGGCACCTGTTAAAGCAGGTGTTTGTGTGTTTTGTGCGACACCACGGACCCCGAGCACCCACGCTTAGCCGTGCGTGGCATCGTCGTGTCTGGGGAAAAGGGGATCCTGGTGGTTGAGCCGATGCCGAGTGTTTGGACCTTTAAGGCCCCTCGGCGGAGGCAACACACCACTTTGGCCCACGCTTCCCATAGACGGCACCTCCGGGCTGACCCACCCGGGGGAAATCGGCAGTCGCCTTTTCCTGTCCTCCTCTCCATCTTTCACTTTCCTGTCATCTATCCTACAACTCTCCTGTCCTCTACTCTCTTCTTGGTTTTTTCCTTACTTCCCGGCGGCGAGGGTTAACCTTGTGTGGCTGACTACCCTGAGTTGAGCCATATTAGGTTATAGTTAAGGTATACAGCTGGCGTGGGCAGGGCTTTTTTTTAGGCACCTGTCCCGTCCCCTTGTTGGACTCCATGGTGGGTGGCTGGTACCATAACCGAACAATAAAATAAATTTTATGGCTTCTTCCCTTTCCGCAACTGATCGCCCTCCCGCCAAGAGAGGGCGCACCGATGTGACGAACAAGTTTTTCACTAAAAATGTAAACAGCTTCCCCCGCTTTCATGTCATTCACTCCGAACAAGCAGAAAAAACTGCCCGTCAAGTCTCACCGTTCCTTGTGACAAAGACTCTCACAGACACAATAGGTCCAGGCTACAAAGTCAAAAAGCTACCAAATGGTGACCTCCTCTTAGAAGTGCTGTACAACCACCAGTGCGAAAAGCTAGCAGCTGTTACATCATTCGGTGATGTCCCTGTCACAATCTCACCACACCGCTCACTCAATACAGTTCGTGGGGTCATTTCAGATAATGACCTCAAGTTTCTGACCGAAGAAGAATTGCTCGAAGGACTCAAGGACCAAAATGTCATCAACGTTTACCGAATCAAGATCAGGCGAGACAACAAAGAGATCCAAACTAAGCACATCGTCTTGACATTTGCGCTGAGCACCCTTCCAGACTCCGTTGAAGTAGGATACACAAAGCTGCAACTCAGACTGTACATACCTAACCCACGTCGCTGTTATAACTGCCAGAGATATGGCCACAGCTCCCAGAGCTGCCGAGGCCGACTCACCTGCGCAAAATGTGCTTCAAATGAACATGCCACTGACAACTGCCAAACTGAACCAAACCTTTGCGTAAACTGTGAGGGCAACCACCCAGCATACTCAAGATCCTGCCCAACATGGAAGAAAGAAAAAGAAATTGTAACCTTAAAAGTCACTGAGAACATTACATTCGGAGAGGCGAGAAAGCGGCTTTCATTGGTCCAAAGCCCAACTTACTCCGTTGTGACGCAACAGGGCGCAGCGTCACAGCGTGCTTCGGCACCCGCCCAGGTCACGGGTAGTGACCCTGGTGTGGAGCCATCCGCGCCCACGGTGGCTGCAGCTGGCGCTGCTCCACCACCCCCAAAGCAGGCTTCGCGACCTTCCAGGTCTGCGGGGCCCAAGGCCTCTTCTCACACGGGGAGGCCTACTTCAAGCGTTCCGGTGTGTTGTCCGCGGTCATCCAGCGTGTCTGAAGACGCGATGGACACGACAACACAGGGTAGTCCTGTGCCCTCAAGACGGCGGGACTCCTTAGAGCGTGCAAAAAAGGACAAGCCCCGAATCACGGGGCCAAAAACAACGTAGTCTCTATTTTACTCATATAGCTTAAGATGGCTTTTGTAATAAACTGGAATTGCAGGGGACTGCTTAATAACTTAAGCGACATAAAAGACATTTTAGCAACATATTCACCTGTGGCCTTATGTCTGCAGGAAACAAACCTGAGTCCTCTACATGTGAATATTCTTAAAAAATACAAAGTCTTCCGCCGTGATCGAGAGCAGGCATGCAGGCTCTCGGGCGGTGTTGCCATCATAGTTAAAAACAATATTGCATCTCGTGAACATAGGCTCAAAACTCGGCTAGAAGCAGTAGCTGCCACACTTATCACGTATAAAACAATCACAATTTGCAGTATTTATATAGAGCCACACTTAAAAATAACACTCCATGATATCGAAGACCTTTTCAGCCAACTGCCAGATCCATGCGTAGTAGTTGGCGATTTTAACGCCCACTCTTCTTTCTGGGGCAGTGAAAAAACTGACACGAGGGGCCAAATTTTAGAAGACTTTATTCTGTGCAATAATATCTGCTTACTTAACACCGGAAAACCCGCTTACTGCTCCCCGAGCTCCGGTAAACTGAGTTTTATTGATTTATCTTTCTGCTCATCATCGGTTCTTAGCGATTTTAAATGGGATGTCTTAGATAATCCGCATGGAAGTGATCACCTACCTACAACAATCAGTCTAACATCATCACCATCTATAATTCAAACCAAACCAAGATGTTGGAAGCTGCATTTAGCAGACTGGAAGCTTTTTAAAGAGAAAGCCGACTTGAGAAAACTATTTGCCGAAGATTTTAATGTCGACGAGTTAAATGAAAGATTTACCTCTTGTATTTTAGCCGCCGCACGCCAAGCCATCCCTCAATCATCTGGAGTTGTGAGACAGAACTGTAAAGTGTGGTGGACAAAAGACTGCAGGGAGGCAAAGAAAAAACAAAATAAGGCGTGGAGTATATTTCGCAGGTACCCCACACAAGAAAATCTCCTAATTTTCAAAAAGGCTAGAGCTAAAGCCCGCTATGTGCGTCGTACTGCTGAAAAAGCTTCATGGCAGCATTACATCTCTTCTATAAACAGTCATATAACATCCAAGGATATGTGGGCACAAGTAAATAAATTAAATGGCAAGTACTCCCCGTTTACAGTTCCTCTCCTTACAGACCCAAATACCCAGACAAGCATTCAAGAGCAAGCGGACATTTTAGGTGAACATTTTTTCATGGTATCTAGCTCATCACATTATTCAGAATCATTTTTAAAGTATAAAAGCCAAGCAGAAAGACAGAAATTACCTACTACTGGCAGCGTTCACGAATCATACAACAGTCCCCTTACACTACAAGAAATAAACACAGTTCTCTCTTCCGGCAAACGTACAGCACCAGGCCCAGATGAAATACACTATCAAATGCTAGCCCATCTTTCTGAATCCTCAGTTGAAGCACTCTTAAAATTTTTTAACAAGGTATGGATGTCAGGAGAAATACCGCAGGCCTGGAAGAAAGCCATTATTGTTCCGTTACTGAAACATGGAAAGCCACCAACATCCCCAAGCAGTTATAGGCCCATAGCACTAACGAGTTGTATCGCTAAATCGTTTGAAAGTGTTCTAAATATCAGGCTCATGTTTACACTTGAATCTCGCAAACTTCTCGACACACGCCAATGTGGATTTAGAAAAGGATGTTCGACAACTGATCATCTTGTGCGCTTGGAAAATACGGTACGAGAAGCATTTATACGCAGACAACACTGCCTTGCCGTATTTTTTGATTTAGAAAAAGCTTATGACACGACGTGGAGGTATGGAATCCTACGTGACCTGGGAGACCTTGGCATCCGCGGCAGAATGTTAAAATGCTTGAAAGAGTTTTTGTCCGACCGTTCTTTCCAAGTTCGTCTCGGTGCTACTCTGTCAAAACGTTTCACTCAGGAGAATGGTGTCCCTCAGGGGTGCATCTTGAGTACCACGCTGTTTATAGTAAAAATGAACTCCATAGTAAAAATAATCCCAACGACCATCATGCATTCAGTCTATGTCGATGACCTACAAATAGCATGTACATCCTCTAATGTATCAACGTGTGAGAGACAAATTCAATTAACAGTGAATAAACTAGCGACATGGGCAGATAGAAATGGTTTCAGGTTCTCTGCACAGAAATCAATAGCCGTTTTATTCTCACTTAGACGAGGTTTGCAAGTGGACCCTACAGTTTACCTCAATGACATTGCTCTCCCAGTAAAACACGAACATAATTTTCTAGGCATTACTTTCGACAGAAAGCTTACTTTCCTCCCCCACATAAACACCCTTAAAAAGAAAGCCTCCCAATCTTTAAATATACTCAAAGTGCTGTCACGTAAACGCTGGGGAGCCGACAGGACATGCCTTCTGCAGATTTATCGTTCAGTTGTACGTTCGAGCTTGGACTACGGTTGCATAGTCTACGGTTCCGCAAGACCCTCATACCTAAAACGACTAGACCCAGTCCACAACCTAGGTCTGCGTCTTTCGACCGGGGCATACAGGACGTCGCCTGTGCGAAGTCTGTATGTAGAAACCAACGAACCATCTCTTGAGGACAGAAGAACCATGCTAACTTGTTCATACATTCTTAAGATCCGTTCGCTACCAACACACCTCTGCTACCCCATAGTAACAAAGTGCCCGTCCAGAACCCTGTTCAACAACAAACCGCAAGCAGTCAGACCCCTCCTCCTCCGCTTCGAACAGATGTGCGAAGAAATAAAAATACTCGATACACTCCCCGACATTGCACAATGCCCTGATCCATTACCCCCTTGGTATAAATTTCCTTGTGTATGCGACCTTACTTTAACACAGTTTGACAAACAACAAACTCCACACGAACACATATTACAAGAATTCCTGACATTAGAGGAAAAATACAAAGACCACAATACATTTTATACCGACGGTTCTAAAACTACCTCATATGTTGGTAGTGGTGTCGTAGAAAACAATCGCCAGAAAACAGTTAGGTTGCCCAATTGTGCATCAGTGTTCACTGCAGAAAGTTATGCCATATCCATAGCTGTGGAAAAAATAATAAAATGCAATATTGAAAAGAGTATAATCTACACTGACTCCCTCAGCTTAATCACAGCATTACACTCTAAAAATGCAACAGAACCTGTAGTGGGAAAAATAATACATTGTATAACATCAGCCGAAACACGAGGTTACAAAATTAAATTCTGCTGGGTACCTAGCCATGTCGGAATCGTAGGTAACGAGACAGCTGACGAATGTGCAGCAGCTGCCCGAAAAGCAAAAATAGAAAAAGTAAATGTACCACGCAAAGATGTTTTGAAATTCATACAAAAAAAGCTCAGGGAAAAATGGCAAGCCTCATGGAAAAATGAAATAAACAACAAACTACACGTCGTGAAACCAGTTGTCGAAGAATGGAAGTCATGCAGTCACCAGAAACGCTTCATGGAGGTAATATTATGTCGCCTTCGAATAGGACACACGCATCTTACTCATAGTTACATTCTCAAAAAAGAAGATGAACCCATATGTGAAGACTGTGGACATGGACTGACGATAAACCACATTTTAATTTCATGTAAAAAACTCGAAAAGCTACGGAAAAAGCATTTCACTCTATTTTACACCAAACAGATACCATTCCATCCATCACTTCTCCTAGGAGAGAATGCAATTGTAGACATTTCATGTGTTTTTAGTTTCTTGGAAGAAACATCCTTCCTGAACAAACTATGATATCTTAACACTTCATTCCTTTTAAAAAAAAACCATAATATACCTTGTGCTTGGCGCATGATAGCCTGAGTTGCTTATGCGCCATAAAACACAACACAACAACACAACAACAGCCATTCCTTACTGGTCCCATTTGTTTGACCTTGACAGAGCTTTGGCACTGTTGGTGCTGGTTCCAAAGCTTTCCAAAAGAAGCTTGACAGCCGCGTGCAGATCCTAGGTACATCAAGGACGTCCTCGCCCATTGCGACCGCGTTCTCTACATTCCATATTTAGAAGGGCATTGGCTCTTCCGCAGCTCTAGCAGCCCAAAATCGCTCTAGGGTAGCTAAAATTCCCACCACTTGCCAGCGATTTGACCACCTGCAACCCACACAAATGGAGTACACACAAGCCAGATTTGACAAGTGAACCCAACAGAGGATCATGCGCTAAATTTTCAGAAAGTCTCAAGTCACATCGTTTAGTACTTCACCTTTAAACTCGGGTATCGTTGTGAAACAAAATGTACACTCCTTGCCAAAAATATGCAACCTCGGTGGTTTGCTTCTAAGCCTTTGTAAATGGGCTTGCTGCACGCTTCCAATGTTCTAAGCATCGTAGGTGACGACATCCTCATCCTTCAAGGCCTTAAGTATTCCATAAGTACTTATTCGAGCCCCGCTACAAGACTAAAGGCGCAAATCCTTGAGCTGTTTATTGCCACGGACATGGCTCGAGATACCTGCACTCTAAGCCGGGATCAGGACGAAGTGATCGCGCTGGCGTGAGGTATGCTCGAGCTGGCTCTGGTCTGGGCGATTAAACCTCGCTCGTTCTACGGTCCCCCTCTACGTCTGCGACTGTACTTCCTCTGGTCTGTGACAAATACTGCACATATATATGGCGACAATGCTATTGGAACTGCACTCGATGCTTACTCTGCCTTTTGGAAAAAGCGTCTCAGAGCCTTCGTTCTCATTATCGAATCAAGCTTTTTGGGACTCGTGTAAAAGAAGAAATTATTGGCTCGTTAGGCTCTGCTATATGGAGACGCATGATCGGCTAAAAATATGTAAAACCCGGCTCTTACTTTCTTCGAGTTCCGTTTCAGACGGTTTTGGAGGCGCCGCGTTTAACTTCCCGGGTCGCTTATCTGCCACTCAGATGCGCCAAGCCCTCGAGGATCGGCGCACAAATGGTGCCTAGCTAGAATTCCGTGCAGTATAGATAACATCTTTCATCACACACTGGGTATAGAGGTTATTTCCCATGCTGAATTTGAGTAATGTGGTCTCATTTCCTAAACTTTGTAAAAACATACAGGTGCCTTTCTTTTTTTCGCCGATCGGAGAGAGACAGGTTCATAATTCAGTAGGAACGGTGGAGATGTTTCTTTTTTTTCGTTGAACGAGGTAGGATGGGCGGTGAAATATGCTTACAATGCGTATACTTGCTCCTGAGAAAGGGTGATATCTCGCCGTATTGCAACGCACGTTAAATCATTACGCATGTGACGCCGCTTGCTTGTCAAGTCACAATGCCTGGTCGCCATCCTCGAAATCAATAAAACATTCGGCTCTGTGTTTCCGGGATAACTCGGCCAACTGCTGCATGACACTCAACTTCCATGACTCATTCACCACTTCGTAAAATACTGCGAAACTAGGCCGCTGCGAGGGAGGAGAGCGCACAGAAACTGCTAGTCCGCTCCCCTTTTATTTGTCAGTTTTAGCCTTTATCTATCTATTTGTGTGTGTGTGTGTGTGTGTGCGTGTGCATGTGCGTGTGCGTGTGCGTGTGCGTGTGTGTGTGTGTGTGTGTGTGTGTGTGTGTGTGTGTGTGTGTGTGTGTGTGTGTGTGTGTGTGTGTGTGTGTGTGTGTGTGTGTGTGTGTGTGTGTGTGTGTGTGTGTGTGTGTGTGTGTGTGTGTGTGTGTGTGTGTGTGTGTGTGTGTGTGTGTGTGTGTGTGTGTCGCTTCAACACGTTTTGGTCACCGTTCCTAGAAGTCGTCAAGATCGCTATGGGCCATTTGTTTAAGTGCATTTCATTGGAAGAGTGGCTGGCAGATCTCCCACCGCAAGTAAGTGCGAACGGGGCTTGTCGGAGATTAAAGGGTAGCGACAAAGGTGGATGCCGGCTTCGGACCAAAAGGTGTGCACCCTGTGTGCCTCGCTTGGATGACGCCGTGAGCCGCCTTGCGCCTTTAAGCTAGTCTATGACACTTGTGAGCGGCGACATAAGGGGTTCGCAGGAAAAATGTTTGGAAGCGCAAAGGCAGGTGCAGGCTCGAACGTGCTTAAGAGATTTTTTTTCTCTCCTTGCGTACCGCCAGCGAGGCCCAGCTACCATCCGCTAATTATCGGTTCTGAAGGCGGCGACTGTGTGTGCTTTTCCGCCTTTGCATTTCAGAGTGTCTGAGCTCCATCTTTATGAGGGGAAAGAGCCACCAAAAAGTACGCGGTGCTACATCTCGTGGATGCCGACGTGCCATTGCAGCTTTTATTTGTTCTTATGATTGGTTTCGTAAAGTTCATTTTCTGATTGGTTTAAATCTTTGACGGTAGACGTTGAAAAAGTTACTTAAACGCATGTTTTGGCGCAAAAGGGAGACTCAGGGCTGGCTGACTCTGGTTGCCTGACTAGCGAACAGGGGTCTGACGGGTATGAGTAGTCAGTGAGGTGATAGGTTGAGCGGGGCCAGAATGTCGAGAGGAGAGCGGCGCATGTACCACCCTGGCCTAATGTAACATACAAGTTTGACCTGCGCAATAAATTGTTCCTGCTGTTCTAAGAGTTGCCGAGTCCGTTTGCTGTAACATGTCGCCGGATTAATGAACCATCGGGAACATTCATCGACTGATTCATTCATCGGGTACCCCATTGATCGATCTTATCAAGTCCAGATCATCCCAAGAAAATGTAACTCTTCACATACTTCTCTTGTCTGCTATTATTGTCTTGGGTGCCTTTTTTTTTTATACTCACGTATATGCCTCGAAGGTTGTGCCTGTGCCTTCTCTTGCTATACTTTGTGCAGGTATGTCGACAGTCTGCATTAGTTTCACTCTTTTAAACGCCCCTTCTCACGCTGGCATAGTACCTGGTGTGCGTCTCTTACATGTACATTTTCGTGATGTTAAAATGTATATTAGAATTAATTGGCATTAAATAAACGCGAAGTTCTCCCCGATAATGAACAATAATAAGACAAACGAGTGACAAGCAAATTAGCCATGTGCGTAACGCAACCATGACGACCAAAAAAAAAAGTCGACAAAAATGGAGCTTTTAAAGGCTACATGCATGCTTAGCCAGGTTTCACATAAGCTGTAAGTATAAATAACGTGTTCTTAAAGTTAAAGTTACCAATCAGTAAGACCATGCCCAGTTCTGATGAAGGGCAAGAGGCCACAGTCAGAATTGGGCATGGTCTTACTGATTGGTTTCCGATTGAGAAAGGAGTGAGACAAGGCTGCATACTGTCGCCCTGCCTATTTAACCTATATGTTGAGTGCATCATGAGGAAGGTCGGTCTGGATGAGTCTTCAGATGGCGTGAAGATTGCTGGGAAACGTATCAACAACCTTAGATATGCGGATGAAACCACTTTAATGGCAGAAAGTGAAGTGGAACTCAAGAGACTTCTGATGCGCGTACAAGAAGAGAGTGAGACGTTTGGGCTTAAACTGAACATTAAAAAGACAAAGACCATGGCGTCTTGCCCTATCAAGTCCTGGAGCATCAAGGGACGAGAAGTGGAAGCTGTGACAGATTTTCTCTTCTTGGGCTCCAAGATTACCCCGGAAGGAGACTGCAGCCATGAAATTAGGAGACGCCTGCTTCTGGGAAAGAGAGCCATGGCTAGCCTTGACCGCCTAGGTAAAGAGCAGAGACGTTACACTGCCAACCAAGATCCGTATAACTCGTGCTATGGTCTTTCCAGTTGTGATGTAGGAATTCGAGAGTTGGACTGTGAAGAAGGCTGACCGCCGAAGAATTGACGCATTTGAATTGTGGTGCTGGCGGAGACTCTTGAGAGTTCCTTGGAAGGCCAGAAGATAAAATCAGTAGATATTGTCGACCATAAATCCTGACTGCTCATTGGAGGGTCAAATTCTAATGTTAAAGCTCAGCTACTTTGGTCATCTGATGAGAAGAGAGGAGTCGCTGGAGAAAGATTTGATGTTGGGAAAAGTTGAGGGTCACCGGAGAAGAGGTAGGCAGCGAACGCGATGGTTAGATGGCATCCTCGAGGCGCTAGAGATTAAGTTATGTGATGTTAGGAAGATAGTGAGAGACCGGAAAGCGTGGCGTGATATGGTCCATAGGGTCACGAGGAGTCGGACACGACTGAACGACTGAACAGAACTGAACTGAACTGAACTGAACTGAACTGAAAGTTTCTGTTTAGGTTCTATTTGTAACTGGAACATATGTAACTAAATCTACAATAAGATAGCAGAAAAGGGCATGAAAACGCAAAGCAGAGGGCGCCATATCCGGTCAAACTCGCAAGTAATATTTGTACGCCGAGGGTAGACTGCGTTACCAACTACTTAGGAATTGAATCAAGGAACCTTTTTTTACCGCCCGATAAAATGCTTATGTGGCTGCTTTTTGGTGCTTTAGGTTAGTTGTCCTAATGTCCTATAAAATGCGAAGAAGGACTGCTATAATCACGAAGCTACAAGACGCAGCGCACAATAGCTCTGTGGCTTAGGTCCCAAAAAACGGGCACTGTACGGAGTCTAATTGGGCTGGGGGGAGCAACAAAAGCCACTGTTAATTTCATTCCCTGTAGTTTATACCAATTCCACCTCTGAAAGGAATGCGCTGAAGCTGAAAAGGTACATTCCAGTACGGCGTAGGTTCCGCAAAGAGAAACTTTTTTCTGATTACGTGCCATTTGTGGAAGCAGCGGCGTACATCAGATCTCGGTAGTGTTGCGATGGTCATCGCATGTCATCGGCACATGAGACGTCACGCAAAGAAAAAAAAAAGTAAACGCCAACACGAACTTTGCTTCAAGCTTAATTACTATTCCTCTAATGAGAACTTCGCTCAACCGAACTTAATCATTAGCATGCACTCGTAAGATATCATTTTCTGTGAAAGACCATATGAAATACTTTAAACCTCCAACTGTACCAAAGCCACAGAAGACTCCCATAGTGGCTGCTATAATCAATGAATCACTCAAAGTTCAAGCATTTCCTTCAACGGCTGACAACAGACACAAGACACCGTGTGAGAGCCTGCATGAAAGGCGCTGATGCAGCAAAGGCGGCAGGGGTAATTATTGTTGCTGAAAAAGTGATGTGAGGGAGATGGAGGAGGTGCGGCAGCCAGCAGCCCTGACTGGACGCAATGAAGCGTATCCTGCAGCATATTCCCGCTAGGCGGACAAGCGGCAACAGCGAGAAACCCCATCCCTTTTATCGACGGAATAAGAATCCCGCCGACATGCAGCCTTAATGCAGCGTATGGGTCGGAAGAAATCCACTCCTTGAGTTGAGTAAGGAAGGCCACAATTCCGAGCACGTGAATGGCTAGAGGCAGCTGTTAGACCTTTCGGGAAGCGCCGTTGTGGGAGTAACCTCAGGTTAGGAGCGACTTCTTCTTGGACTGTTGTCCTCTTGACGCCGAAACTTCGTCGGCAGCTGAGTTCATAAAATCGCCATCGCCACCGGAATAATGCTTGATGAGGTTCTAGTAACGCGTCCGGCAGTGGGTGGCTTCTCAAGTGATCGCGTGTGTTTCACTAATTGAACTGCACAAAATGAACAATAGTTCAGCAGCTGAGGTACAGGAATAAAAGGGAAAAGCAAACGGTATTAACGTGATGAAGTTGAATACCAGATTTACTGAAAATATGGTGTCAACGCTGTCCGCCGGCATTGACGTTGGGGAGGAAAGATCACGTGTATGGCACTGGCAGTCGGTAACTGGCAGTTGGAATGGCCGAGCACTGACTGGAAATGAGGATACCTGACACTATGCTTGGCAGGAGCTGCCAACTAAAAGCCTCTAATTTTATTCGGGAGGGTGATATGAGAATCACCTGCCAGGACCATTGCATTCACTTTACCACTAGGCCACGCAGGGAGGCTCATACGGCTTAGCTAGAGCGGGGCTTTATATGTGGGTTGGTAGACTATTAAAGAGGTGGGACTGCATCCATCAAAAGCTCTGATTTTGCCTGATGACTGGCACTTATCTAACGATTTAAATCAAAGGAGAAGAAAAAAAGAGGGCAGGGGGGGAGGGGGAGTGTTAACCGGTAGAAGAAGCTAATATTACCCTGCACTGGGAGAAAATCGTTGTATGGATTAAAGGTGAAGGTGAAAAAAAGGGCGGGGACAAAAGAACTCACTAAACGAAACACGTACTGTAAATTAATAGTCTCTCTTGAAGGCTCTACGCTCCAGGCCCTCCTCCGATCCCTAACTATGTAGTTTTAATGCCACTTCTCCCTGGCTGCTCTTGCTAGGCTGTGTCGTCTCCTCTTGGTCCCTCTGTGTTGAAGGCGTGACCCACAAACCCTAACACGCATCATGGTCTAGTCCGTAGCCTTACTGGCTTGCCATCGAAGGGTGTTGTGTTCTAACCAATGCAATAATTTATGAAATTTCTTTTACGTAATCAGGAATTAATTTATAAAGTAATGGCGTATGAAACATTCGTCTAACTTTATTTTTCTTTATAAGTGGTATATGTAATTATGTTCAGGACGTGCGTGACTTGGGTTTCTCCACTCAACGCCGAAGCAGCCTCAACGCTGAACGAAAGCCTCAAAACTACCACTTTATTATGTTCTGTAAGCTCACAAACAATAATTAGAAATGAGCTTGATTGCCGCCCAGCCGATGATTTACCTGGTGCTTCAGTAGCAAATTTTCCTAACCTGAAATTTCCAAGTGTCAATCAAGAACGTTTATATGCACAACGCTCAACGATCTTCGGTACTACCATAACAAGGAGCGCCTACAAAATTACTGTAAGCTTAGTTATCAGGATGTTGCCTCTTATTTTAAATTGACCATGCCACTTATTATCTCATTGAAATACGCTCGCAAGTAGTAAGCGTAAAGATACGTAGCCTTACGGTCTTAAAGCTAGAAATACGTAACTGCTCGGACAGACAGTCGCCCTGATACGTTGAGAGGTATAGATTCGTACAGTGTGCGTTCACGAAAGTATCTTTACAGCACTCGGTACGACTACCACAGCTATGCAGTACGACGACGCTGCGTAAGAGTCCCACTGTTTGGAATGCACTGTGCACCTTCTAAATGCATGCTCGAGATTAAATGGGGCGGGCATGATACCTTCCTAATCCTACCAAATGCCAGGCAGAGCGAATACCATGCGCAGATGCCACAATGAAACCCCTGATCGCGCCACTTCCACGGTGAGAGTTTGTAAAGCTCTGGTATTCCCGCCGCGAGTCTCAGCGTTTCGCTTGGAGCGCGGGTTCTACAGCGCGAGAACCAGTGGGGCGGACTGCCGCCCTAGCAGTGGTGATCCGGCCTGACGGATGGGAGGAGCACGGGTCAAGCGCGCACTCTGCCGTGAAAGCGGCGCAGGTAATGCATATTGCTGGAACTCATTAACGAAGAGCATCCCGGAATCTATGGCCTCATTAGCCGATCGGGAGAAGAAGGCGCGCGAGCACGCTTCCGCCGCCGGACTATATGCAGGCCCGCATTCGATTAATGCCATCTCTTGCTAACTGGTGGCGGTAGGCGGGATTACGAAAGGCCTCGAAAGACATGCGTGCCCTCCGCGCTGGAGCGGTGATGAAGAAACGCAGAGAGAGGCGGAATAGTTTGCGGAGGCAGTGGTTAATAAAATTAGTAGCTTCAGTACTGAGGTTTACATTTACACAACGTTGCACATGGAAGCTTGGTGAAGGAATAAACGTTTTGAATATTAGTCTGGGATATTGGCGGGGCTGTCCAAGATAACAACGAAGTAAGTTATGAATGCAAGTACTAATGAGCTAATTTAGACCCTCTATACAACAGGAGGGGAACTCCTCGCAGGCTTTACATTCTTGGTTAAAATCAGAAACTTTTCTTGGTTTCGTAATGGGAACTGCTAGTTCATCAACTAATTCTCCCTGAATCATCTCTCATTCCATAGCGTATTGCTTACTAGGGACAACAGTTTACAAATTTTGGACCTACAAATATTTCTCAAGGACGAAGTATCAGGAACGAGCCACTTAAAACCGTGTTGCCTTATGATTCAACGCACTCGAAAACAGAGAAGAGTGCAGCAGCTCTGATGTAACTTGAGACAGCAGTCACTAAGCTTGGTGTCACCAGGCGCAGGAAAGCTTTCACGATCAGATCAGGAATTTAAAATAGGCAGGTTCTCCTTCTTTCGTGATTAGTTTCGTTTCTGAATCTTTACTATAAAGAAGCTAACTTACGGGAGAAAAAGAAATGACACGGAGAGAGTTGAACCTCGAAAGAAAGTATAAAACCAGTGGTGATCCGCTATATGTCAGCATAACACGGCGTGTAATGTCAAGCCTGTGGCAAAGGAGTACGCTGTGCTTGTGGATTTTTGAGCCCCAAAGAATTATTCTTCACTGTGTCGTTCAGTCCCATGATGTGACAATGGCTAAAACTTCCACTATTACACATCGAACCGTTTTGTGAGGTGTGAAAAGAGGGTAGTGTATAGAATTCCATTTAAATGTGAGGAGGTGTATGCTTTAACAGGAGCTGTTGGCGGGCTAGTTGGTGAATGTCTACTGTAGTCATGGTGAAATGCGCAACAAACACGACACAAAAGTAAGAGGAACACGTATCACGGGACGAGCGCAATCGTGATACGTGTTCCTCTTACTTTTGTGTCGTGTTTGTTGCGCATTTCACCATGACTACAGTAGTGGAGGAGGTGTAGATTGGGCAATTGGGATGGTATAACATTCTGCCCCTACGGGAACATAGCGTGTCCCTACGAACCGGTACTGGTTCCCACCTTCCGGCGCACATTAGTGAATAAGGAAATAATAATGAAAAAAAAATAATTACAAGAAGCCAAAGTGAGATGCCAGGCCATGAGGCACTAGCGTCCTGTGCAGGAGCTCTTACACGCTTGCGCGGAAGCCGGCTGGGGCTCATCACTTCAAGGAGTGTGGCAATGATTGTGATACTATGCTGTCCGTGACAGTTTTTAATAAGGAGGTTGCTTTTCTTGATATGTAAGAACACGAGGTGAGTCACTCATGCCTTTCTCGCCCGTGCACGTGCCGTTGTATTGTCAGGTTTTCAAATTTTGTTGTACGAGCCGCCCGCTTTGTTCCGAAGGTATCAGTTGCAAGTAAACGCAGTGCCTGTCCTTGTTGTCTGCTGTTTCGTTCTTTTTGCGCTAAATTAAATATAAGGATCGACCAACTATCCCAACAACGCATTTTACTGGTATCGCTATAGTCTCTGCCTGTCTCTGTCTCTTCGTGTCTCCCTGTGTCTGTCAACGTGTCTGCCAGTGCCTGTCTGTCAGCGTTAGTTTGTCTGTGGATGTGGGTGTGCGTGTGTGTGTGTGCAAGTGCGCACGCTTGAAAGAAGTTCTGGCGCCATGTATATTAAGCATTAGCCGGTGCTCCCCTACAGGCCCTTCTTTCCTGTAATGTATCGGTCAGGTGTCGCCCAGCTTGTATGCGGCGCCGTTTCCGGAGCTGAAAGTATACATACCTAAACTTCGTCTCACAAGATATCTGCAGCACAGCGAAAGGCAGAGGAGCCTTTGCAATTGTGCTCCTAAGTGTCTCTCGCCCCTGCTCACTATAATAGAGGATTGTGCTCCTACTCTCACCCCCGTCAATTTGGGGGGGGGGGGGGGGGTGAGAGGCTGTAGGAGCACAATCGCCTATTGTAGTGCGCGTGATCCTGATTGGACCGCGGTGCCCGTGCCTTTCGCAGTGCTGCGAACATCTTGTGAGACGAAGTATAGCTTAATTGTAACCACCATCACTGCATCTGAGTGCTCGCTGGTTGCGACGCGCGTCACTCCTTTCGGGCTTTCCATTTCTCTTTCTTCTTCCCGTTCCCCCTCTTCTACTCCCACGAAGCAAGGACAGTGGCAAACGCAGTTGCCGCCTGTCGGCAGAGCCACGCACTTATTTTTCAGCGCATCCAATTTCTACTGGTACTTTTTGCACTACTAACTAAGCGAATATTTCAGAATTTTGCCGTCGTCGAATGACCCCAAATGTTTTGCCTATATTCTGTAATTCATTTTTATGTGCAACCTAATGTCGTAAAGTATCGCGTCATAACATGGCACGAAATATGTATTGAACGCAGCGCATGAGCCCAATTATTCCCGGTTCTGGCGTTCATTTTTTTCGCGGGTATCTTAAGCCTGGCTTTTTCTGCTCGGCGTTTCTCCACTGAAAACAAGCATCCTTTCTAGCGAATTCTCGTAAATACTTACAAGGTCTGTTCTTGCGTCGGCGTCTGCCCTGATACACGCAACCTTCCCCTCTTTTCCTCCTTTTGTGTTGCCGAACAGCCGGCCACACACGTTATAGACAAAGAAGCTTTCCCAGGCAACATAACCTCCCCCTTCTCTTCCTGGGTCTCTCCTACACCTCGCCCTTCCTGTATGGTTGCAATCCCCTAAAAATCCCCGCCGTTTTTACAACCCCCACATTCACTCCCATTTCCTTCATGGCCTCATGGATCCCGCTTGCAAGGAGCCTTTGTCCGCTTTGCTTTCCCGTCGAATTTGTTTTGCTGCGTGACTTTATGAACCTCGGCTGCCGCCTTCAGCGCGCTCTCACGCCTCCCTTCCCCCTCCTCACACACCACACACACACAGGAACCCCGTTCTCGCCCAGCGCAATTCAATTTCTTTTTTCGCTGCCGCGACCACAGGCGGCGCACTAAACGCGCTTGAAAGAGTCTGCGACGCGTGCCGCTCGCTGCAAACGCTGAAATGCACGCAAAAAAAAAAAAAAAAAAAAAAAAAAAGAAAAAAGAAAAGCACCCAAGTGCTTTTCTTTTATGCTTTCATCAAAACAGCCAGACTTGCACCCAACAGAGAGAAACACTGTCGTCCACAATCCACGATTCATGCGGTCGCGTTAAAAATAATAGAATTGCGCTTTAAACAATGCCTTCCTCAAGGAGCAAAATCGTCTAAAAAATCTCGCTGGCTGTTCTCAGCAAAGACTGAATTCGGCCACTGCAACAAAGAAAGCACAAGTGTTGGTCCCCTTTTAAAAAATAAAAAGGAGGTAAACGAAGTTTTATTTCAAATCACTCTTTCCTGACTCGCTTCAGTGCCCATACGCCGGACGTATCTTGCTACAAGCAGTACAAGACGCTGTAGTGTCCTTCCTTTTCCCACTCTCTGCAGCTCTCGCCACATTCCCGTCATTTGAGTTGCAATCCCAACCCTTCCATGCCTCGCGAGGCGCAGTTTCAGCTCCCGGCAGCCGCACTGGGGTATTAGACGATGAGGGGAAATTGCGCGCAATGCTAGCGTAGTGGCAGTGTTCTCTCCGCCTGAGACGACATCCTGAGTTTTCGCTTCCTGGGTTTGTTCCTGAAGTTTTCGTTATTTCGTTAAGAGAGTAACAGCCATTATTTCACTTGAGCAGCGCTCACAGAAACATGCTGATGTTATTAGCTGGCTTGTTCCATAAGTTGCTTCGGCAAGCGATGGCCACGTAGCAAACGAAGGGAATGGTCACTTTTTTAGAACGCTATGGTGTTAAGTTTACTTCAGTTTTCCGGTTCTTAAGACAGATCCCAGAGAGAGAGAGGAAGATCTTAGTGCTAAAAGAAGAAAGTCGATATGCCTTCACTCTCCATCGGAATGAAATGATATTCCCGACATCAACTTGTGCTGCGAGTCTTTCTCGCTGTCTAATTGCGAAGGGGAAGTCATATCTACAACTCACCATCATGTGTTCTTCACTGAATTCTACGCGTTCTCCTGCAATAGATGAGATGGCAGCAAATGTTCTTTTATATAGTTGCTTGTAAATTTGAAGTCACTACAACTCTAAAAGTGTGACCACATGAACAGGTTTCACGCTGGCGCCTCTATGAATGAAATCTTCATCTATTACTGAGAACAAAGTGGCATATACGTGAAGCATGGTGTTCCTTTTTTTTCAGCTCCACCCGAATGGTACTGTACACCTGTCTCTCCTATTGCAGGAATTGTAGCAACTGTAGCGAATGAGTATCCTCATTCTGCTGGAATGCTGAGAACAACTGGATCCCTAAAGTTAACTTTCATTCTTTGCTCATAATCTTCCTCGAGTTGATGATAAAGAATCGGAGAGTTATATTTGTATTCTGCTAAAACCTAGTACTGCAAAGCCACGCAAACCTTCCTCTCTGTGTTCTTTATACTTACTCGCGAGAACACCATTCCCGTGTTGTGCACTCGAAACTATACAATCATTGCCCTTCGAAAACATCAAGCCTTTTCAGCAAACTTGACGTTCTACTTCTTGGAAAAATCGCGATTTCCTCGGATGTCTCGCATCCTATTGCACAGCCTCTGGAGCCGAGTTTCATGCATACAGCCTACAATAAGCACACGAAAAACAGTAATATACATATCCGTGCTTTACTTTTAACCGTATCACATAAAAATTTCGCACAGAAGTGTTTCCTTTGTTTTTTGCCGCTCCTCCTATAAAGGCCATCGTCACCTGCATCGACGTGGGACACGCGCTTAATTATTGAACGCCCACTGCGCTCACAGCTTTTCTGGGCAGCTAAAAAGTAGTCACGCTAGCGCGTAGTGCCAGGTACATTGTCCTACGCTGACAATGGCAGCGACACGAAGATGAAATTCCCTGTCCGAAGCAACGACGTTCAGCGTGCGAACACAATAGACTGTATTTACCTGACGGCAGTGTAAGCTTGGTCTGCAGCGGCCCGCTGCACAACATCCTGACTTTGTTCATTTCGTGGGATGTATGGAAGGTATAGTATTTTGTAATAAATATACACCCCAAGGAATTTACTTCTAAGCACTGTAAAGGGGCTCCCGGAAACACACTTACCATGCGTCAGCTGTAGAAGGGTGAGAATGATTTCTTGTCACCTGCGAGATAGCGAACGTTGGAGTTGCCCAACTAGCCCCGCAACATGGCTTAGGAGCAAATCCGCGTTGAGCGTTTAAATACTCGACAAAGCCTGTACCTACTGCTTGCCCACGCACTCTGTATTTTGAGTGTTTACTTACAATTTCATACGCCAAAAATAGAACACTGTTTTCTGCTGCCCTAAGGCTGATTAAAAGCAGAGCAATACCGGACGTGAAGCCAATCCCATCCAAATTTGCCGGAAAACTGTAAGCGATCCTAAACCAGCTGCTCTATTTTATCGATGCATTGAAAGTTTTTATCTGTGCGACAAATATGCTCGTGGCTTGCACCTGTCTTAGTTATATCTTTCCAGCTATCCCTATTACCGCGTCAGCCTGACACGCGCTCTTGGAAAGTTCGATCTTGTTTTGTTTATTTCTTTGAGTATATTTGTATATCCACCGTCCTAACAGTCAGTCTTTTCGTGTCTACTCGTGGCCTTCTTTATATACCTCGACCAGTTCGTCAGCGTGGTTAGTATATATATTTTTGCTTTCGTTTTGACGGCAGGGAACTGTGGACTATCGCTCTGGCCCGAGTGAAAAAACGAAGAGATACAAAAAGAAGGCGGTGAGTGTGCATAGCGAGTTCTTTCTCATCCTTTTTGATTAGAGCTATGCGTTGAACGTCAAGACCTCAATTGCAGGACATATCATTTTAAGCGAACTTTGAGCGGCCGTAAAGGAGAAGTGCAAAAAACTGCAGGAAACAAACGGAGGTGAAGCAGGGTGAGGAAGAGTGACAAACATTGATTAATCATCAATATTCACCAAGGGATAGTGCATGTTTGCGATGGCGCTACCGTCATTACGTAACAGTCGTTCCGACGAGTGTAGCAGGAGCTAAAATTAACTGTCTTGGTGCTGACCATTTTTTTTTATTCCGATTTTTTTCAGCCTATCGGCGCCTCTTCTGTTTTCCTTATGCTCAGAGCGCAAATTTACTCTAGGAGTCTATTTCCACGGGGGATTCAGCGACCGCCGAGAGAAAGCATAAGAAAGATGAGGCCGATGTGAGGGGAGGGGGTATTCAGAAATTTGCATAATGGCGTTCTCCGGGCCAGCCGTGATTAGCCGACGCCCCTCGGCAGTCTCACTGTTTCGATCGGTCCGTCGTAGCACGCTTGCTGAGTGAACACACCCGCCAGCCTTGGCCGAAGCAACGGCACGGTTCAATCGAATGAAGAAACGCGCGAGGAACCGCAGCCACCCACCTTCCCAAATCGCAGAGATGAGCTGTGCTGTCGCACCGCGGGTCAACCCATAAAGCGAAAGAGTCTGCACATGGTGTTCTGATTACCGTTTACTGCCCGCGTGCCTTTAATTTGCTTTTTAAGTCTTGCGTTGTTTAATTAAAGCGAACATGAGTATAGTTTGGTATCTGCAGTAGCGAGGCTGTTAAGCAGTTATTCCTACCATAACAAACAACACAATAAGGATGTAAAACGCATGGTATTGTGGCACACGTCCAGACCTTTGTGCGCAGTGTTTTCCTTTCTACGGTAAACCTTCAACAGCGAAAGCCAACGAACTGCTATGGGCAGGTCGAATAAAGTTTGTTCACCTAAAGAAATATTTATGATCTACAAATCTGTTCAAGAACGTCGCGTATTTTGTCCTAAACCAAAAGTTTTTGAGCTTTTATTAGGTGCCATTCTGTTCATTTTTGCTCAGTTTTGGAGCCACTGTTCTAAAATAACCCTACACTGGAGGCGAGACCGCTCTGTATTGACCAAGATTAAACATTTCATCCAAGCATTGCAGAAGCAGCCCTCTTACTGATCGAGCAGCTTTGGCAAAAAGAACTTCAAGTCTATATATGCACATTAAAAAGTGGTTTCTCTCTAATTTACACATTCCAAGGATGACAACTATACTTTTATTGGCATCCATATTAGTAAAGTGCAAAAACTTTCACCTTTACAATTAACAACATTTCTGCGCAAGCTTAATAGCCAGAGCGATATTCTATCTTAAAAGCTCTAAAACTTCCACACTGAAAAATTAATCTCCTTCTGAAACGCCATGTTTCCTCTTCGCTACGGCTGACATCAGTACGCGCCTTGCACCCATAACGATAGTTTAGGACAGGTTTATATTAATGAACTCTCTGCTTACAAGTGAAGTACGACCCCGATAAACCTTCTTTTTTAATGCTTCGTGACAGGCCAGTGCAACATCCTTGGTCAAATAACCTATGATGCAAGCAAACGTGGTGATAAGCAGAAAAGTATTGCCAAATCAGGAACAACTGTGTCGAAAGGCAACTTGTGTACACCTCCCAGATATTTGCGATCCAAAATTTATGGCCGGCTTGTTGCAGGGTACAGTCGATATGACGAGCAAGTACGGCTTCGCTACTATTGCAGGCAGAAATCATTTCGCAAGTCATGTACGCAAGTAAGTTTCATCCATATTCCCCTCTATGTTCTCCTGCTGATAGCACCGTCAAATTACAGCTTGAGCTCGTTACCTCTATTGGGGCAGGATAATATTTCTGCGAAGCCAGCTGGGAGCAACATCACTTCCCTCATGAAGATGCTTTTTACTTCTGTGCCCACAGAGGCTTCACAAAGGAATAAAAATAACGAGAAGTCAGACAGTAGATCATAAAAGTTAGGCGAAGCTAAATAATTGGCAAGATTGCGATGTTGATCGGAATGTGAATAAGTTTGTTTGCCTCGCATATCAGGAGAGCAGTATTAAGTACTTCGCAAGCGTGCACGTAATATGCGGGAAACTATGCGCAGCGTCAACTTGAGCAGTAAAAACGCCAATAATAAGGGTTCAACCTACACAGCGCAGAGTCAATTCCCTCTTATGTAACGAAACTGAGTACGCGAATATTACAACTAACAACGATGGTTGGCAGTGTCTGCAATTCGCCATCGACATGCAAGAGATGTCAGCATTCTTCAGATGCTTTCATGCCCATAATGAATTGTCCCCGTTATATTGTTCGTGCCAACTAAATTAGGTAACACTGGTACTTTGAGTAAAATAAAACCCTTTGCTCTCTATTACCGCTTTTTTACTGTCAAGACGAAGAGACCGTAATTAAATTATATCCGCCTTTCTTTCCTTTAACTTGGAACGGTCAGTTGCTTTCTCAGTCAAGAGCAACTTTAAAGTTTTTAGACACAAACATTTTTTGTATCTGCGTCGCTCAAAGGTACCATTCCGTCTTCCTCATCAATAACAACTGTGACAAAAGGGATAGCCTCTCTAAGGTCCCGCCTACATATACAATAGGCATAACTTTCAACTTGAAAAACATAAAAAATGTCTTTCGACATATAACGTTCGATATGGCGGCAGCAGCACGTACTCATTGCACCTAATTGGAAAAAACCTATTCTGATATATTCGCTTTTAAATCAATTCATGAATGGTGTCCCCCCCCCCCCCTTTCTCTATTTCAATTTCAGATAGCCAACAAGGCGACAGCTACATTGGATCAAGTGCGTTTGCCTATCAATATAAATAACTTCATAGGCGGTCTAAGCGATTTAGCGATGTCGGAAGAAGTGCAGGATAAGCCTTTTTGTTGATGTTCAGTGCTGCACTCCGGATCTCCACACTCTAAAAACAGAAGGAGTACTAGAACTCCATTTGGAGGAGTTTTCGCTTGTCCCATATACGACTCCTTTTTCCAGAGTAAAAGAACTCTCTCTAGCCATAGAGTAATCGGACTCCACTGATGGAGTACTGCGCTACTCCTGTGAATAGAGTAAAGGTACTCCTCCGAAAGGAGTAAAACTACACACTGTAGTAGCGTCCTACAACTCTTCCAGGAGGAGTTCAAGGACTCCACTGATAGGAGTGCCTGTACTCCTTCAAGGAGAGTTTTATTTTACTCCTCCTGATGCAATTTCATGGCCTGTTTTACATATACTACCATTTTTTAAACCAGTTCCAGCCATATGTTTTGTAGGACTCACTTTGGCCATACCTTCCTCTGCAAAACGGTGCATAGTATTTCCACTACACACTGTTCAATGGTGAATGTACAAATTTTTTCCACACTTCTTGCACCATACACACAACAGTCTGTGATGTGAAATCGGTGCTTCAATAAATAGGGATGCAAAAGCACGCTGATGACAGCTTTTATTTTCTCACAATTGCTGTGCATGCCAGCAATACATTTGGGATGTGCTCTGTGAGGTCTAGGCCCATCAGTGTTTTTCAACACCACAGTCTAATTGGCATTAGATGCCCAGAACACTGCTACAAGCCAAGTGATCCTGTGAGCAAAGTTTTAACCAAGTGATCCTGCCGCTCGACCACATCGCAGCTTGCCGAGCCGAGTGAAGCCGCTCAAGATATCCTTGCATTTTCCAGGTGCCTGCATATAGAATAAAAACAATGCAAGGGAGGTTAAAGCAAACCATTATAAGCAACTAAACATACTCCTAATCTCAAGTTTTCATTTTAACCTACAGCTAATGCAACAAAACAAAACTTGGTGTGAACGCCTGGGGTCGCCACCTAGGTATGCCCTAGCAGTGGCACATCATGACCAAGTGTAGACTTTTCATTCCAAATCATTAAACAAAGCTAGTGATCTAGAAATCCACATACTTCGTTTATTCTGACTGCCAATTTGCTATACCTCAAGTGGGAATACCACTATGCTAGTCCCTCAGAGGCTAAACACAAGCCTGGCCGGCACTGGACCGTTTGTTGCTCGAGAATTGGCTTTGGATGTAGAACACATGCAGCTGTACTGGCGAACCTCCACTCCCTCTGGAGTTTACCGAGGCCGCTTCTGCAGAGTGGCATCCATCTACAACTAAAAACAGCGCTGCAGAATCTGAATTGGAGTAATGCAAAAGCACGGAATCTGCTGTTGGTTGCTTCTGTTTGCTTAATTCACTTATTGTTTACCCATTTTCTTTGGTACTTTCAAATTGTGCACCAATCCCTTCCTATGCCCTTCTTCAGCTAGACTTCCGGTTGGTAGTGCGACGTCACAGCCTCTAGCTCACATTATCCACTTCTTGTTTATTCATTTTAGTCTTTGGTACTTTCAAATTGCACAATCCCTTCCTATGGCCTTTTTCAGCTCTATTTCCAGTTGCGTGACGTCACACCTTTGACGCCACTCTAATTGACTGCCTTAACTGCTTTAGTCTTTGGTACTTTGAAATTGCATGCTAGTCCCTTCATATGCCCTTTTTTAGCTCGACTTCAGGTTGTGTAATGTCACATACTTGAAGTCACCTTAATTCACTGGTTTAATTATTTTAGTATTTGATACATTCAAATGTGGCACCAAGCCATTAGCTAATGAGACCATTTTTGCCTTTACTGTTTCATTTTTTGCCTCTTATTAATTACCTAATTACCTTAATGGCCTAATTCTTTGCACACATTACATCACCCTCTATCAATTAACACCACTCATTAACCTCTACGATTTCTCAATCACTCACAACTGCTACGGACATGATTTTGCATGTTTTGCCTCTAATTAATTACCTAATTACCTTATTGGCCTAATTATTATTTCGCACACAACACTACGTCACCCTCTATCAATTGGACTCATTAACCTCTACCACTTCTCAATTACAACTGCTGCAGAGAACTTTTACATTTTTTGCCTGTAATTAATTACCTAACTAGCTTACTGGCCTATTTTTCGGCAGCAACATTATGTCAGCCTCTATCAATTGACACCACTCATTAACCTCTCACGTTTCTTAATTACTCGCAACTGCTGCGGACACGATTTTGCGGGTGCGGTCTACGGACAGAAATCTGTGAACATAGCGAAGTAACGCTTTCGTGTTAATAACTTGAATGAATCCTTGAGTTTAGTTATATTTAGAATCCAGGAGAAGGCTTTTGTGTCAAATATCAAGAAGGTCATAAAGGCACGTTCGGTGTGATGACTGCTCCTGAACCAGGCTAGCTTCAGCGATATAGTGAATAAAATCATGAAGCAGATATTGCAGTTTCTTGTTTTTCATGCCTTCCATGACCTATACTGATTTCTGACACAGCCATTGCTATGGCATTGAAATTGAAACAGATGATGGGAGAGATTGTATTATTTAGCAGCCATAAACAAATACTATGTGGTAATCCATGTATAGTCATGCACACTGTTACAAAGACAACACGCAAAAAAATCGGGGGTCCTTTAAACTCTACCTTAAGTGTATGATGGAGCACATTGGGGCTTCCGTGTGGATTCTCATTCATGTACAGACACTTCACTACAGGGTAATTGAGTAGCCCCACAATTTATTCTATTATGTTGTGCATACTCATTAACGCAGTTGTAAGCCATCACATTATGTTAGACCACATAAAGATATAGAGACCTGCTTTAACCAAGAGATCTGAACCTACCTGAGTCACCTGGGGATGCCTGGTTGACTGGATCCAAAGAACCTTGGATCCAGACAAAGACATGCTACCCCTAGGTCACTCGGGCACATTTAATGGCTTGGTTAAAGCCAGAATTCCTATCTGCCAACTTAAGGTCTATTCACACTTGCGACTACCAGTCGCGCGACCAGAGGAGAGGAGCTCGCCACTACCGATGTTCACACTTGCGACAGTCGCCTTCTCGTTCTGTTCTCGTTCCGAACGAGTTGGGAGTAGGAGAGCTGCTGGGCGATGACAGTGAACGTCGGTAGCTGCCGCCTGCCAGACACTTCAGCTTTTTCAGGCGAGCCGGTACGCATGCCGCGCTCTCGTGTTTCCAGGAAAACGCCGACGACGAATAGACAATGTCAATCACCGTGGTGTCAATATAAAATGTTGCACCTGCGTGAAAAATCCATTTCTTAAAAGTTCATGGTATTTACCAGATAGTCCAAATATCTTTCCAATCTCCTCCCAGGCCATATCCTATCTCCCTGCCTTTGAATTCCGGGTGCCGTTTGTTGAAAAGGTAGGGGTATTCTTTAATTGCATTGAGAAGGTGCGCGATCAAGTACTCCGGGACCTCACTGATTGGTGAAATGGTTTGCGACTAGTAGTCGCGCGACTGAAAATTCGAGCAGTGCCCGATCGGCCCGCGGCAGTCGCTTTTCGACCGATGCGACCATTTGCGACTGTCGCTTTTCGACCAAAACGGTCACGCGACCGCTGCTAGTCGCAAGTGTGAACGGGCCTTTAGCCGTGTCATGTAGACTCGTGACATGCACAACCACTGAGCAGTGTCCAGCCATGTCACCAGCCAACCACCACCTGCTAGAGATATGCCCATGATTTTTGCTCAAAATGCCTATATCAGACTATATCCAGAATAAAGCCATGAATGCTGTGGCATTATTATGGTGTCTATACAATTTTAAGTTAATACTGCCACTCAGGCAAGATAATGACAATGTAAATTTTGAAGTGACGCTGCTTTTGTAGTAATGAAATCTATCAAATGACAAATTACATAGGGAAGCTAGCAGCCAGCGAAACTGGAGAAAGCATAAGCAACGTTTTCAATTTTTATTCATATTTGTCTTGTTTGTACCTACTGGCAGCCAGACATGGCAGGATTATTTTATGCTCGCTGCAGCCCTCCAACTAGCAGACAATGGAGAGGTGATATAGAAGTGAGAAATTTATGCACTATTTTTAAACTGACTAGAAGGACAGGAGTATCATGCGACATTTCTTTTATCCGAGGGCATCATAGGTGCTCTTAGCTGATCCATGGTGCCCACCTATGGTATCTTTTTTTTTTTGTCAGCTGTCGCTGCTTATATACGTATAATATGCATGCGGCACTCTTTCCCACCAGGCAACTGACAATTGCAGATTTCTATTTCATAATGAACTCACTGAACTCGGATTCTCTATATATCTTTCATCTGTCAAGTGCATAGCCTCAGCTTATTTTATGGTATCATTTAATGACCTTCTCGAGTGTGACATCAGATCATAGCCCTCAGTACATGCTCAGGCATGCGCATTCATGCAAGCATATCGCCAGTGTGTGAAACACAATCTGGGTGCATGGTATTTTATTTTTCAATGCAGTGGAAATGAGGACATGCTCTGGTAATAGCTCAGATATATTTGAGATGTACCACATGCATGCACTATCATGTTTCACTTCAGCCATCAAAAAGCAATGTTTCTCAAATGGGAGTCACGATTTCAGGAGTCCAAAAACATATGATAAAAAAAAATTGAAAGGTCATGCAATAGCTTTGACCCAGCTAGACACAGCTTTAAATGGCTAAAAGGGCACAGGTTTAAAGCTGATTTTAGTTTCTCAAAACTCAACATAAAGGAGTGCGGAAACAGGGAGCATGAGAGAGAGAGCATCAATGGGATTTGTCGATGCCAGCATCGGTGACGCTCGAACTTTGGCTCCATTGCTGGATGGGAATGCAGTGCAGTCTTAGGAATCTATCAGGGGAAAAGAGGACACTATGTGGTAGAGCTGACACGACAGTGTGTCTGTTGCATGCCGTCATCCATGCATAACGTCGATAATGTTTTTAATATGCAAGCGCCTCTACCATAAATAAAAATTAAGCTGCACACCGCAGGTTTGAATTCTTTATGCAATTGGGGCTGGTACAAAAGCAGCCAATGGTGTGTGCTGTGCCGTCACTGTGGAGAAACCGCTAGCATGACCAACGTGACAGTCCTTGCATGTTGGTGTCCATGCATGATGCATGACGCGGAAGATTGGGAACGAATAAAGTGATAGATAGTGCATGCATTGGTCATTTCTCAAATATTTGAGTGTTTTCCAAAACACGTCCTTTTTCCACTTTGCAGAAAAATGAAATGAAGATGTGAAAAATGAGTGCACTCATGATACTGATGTACAGGGTCCTTCAAAATATGTGCGAACACGGCGAAGCGTTCGCACATATTCGCATATTCGCACATATTCGAAGCGTTCGCATGCGCACGCTATGTGCGCATGCGCCACATTGTTTCGATGCGCGACCGCGCCGGATGCGCTGACGCTCACGGAGCGCGGGCACGCTTCGCCGTGTTCGCAATATTTTGAAGGACCCTGTACATGTACGAATTAATGTGCCTTCCTGACTAAGCACAGGGAGCTGCAATCCGCGCTAATGCCTGAGAAAGCCCTCAAATAGCAAGCCATGTAAAGTAAACCGAGTATGGACTTGAGATGAAATGCATTTTACAAATCAATTGGCTTAATGCGCATAGTATGACGCAAACATCTGCACTTTTAAATGGTGAGAAGAGATATGTTGCCCCACATGCACAAAATAAGTAAACAATGGCAATGGAAAGACACATGATGTCCATCACGAGTGGCAGAAATAAGCACTATCCTTGAGATTGTACGATATGTCGTGTTCAATAAAGTACCGCACATGCTCACCACTTCCATATCACCTCTGTTGTCTGCTAGCTACCCAAGCGCAGCCCGCACTAAATCATCCTTGTGAAAGTCTGGCATCCAGCAGCATATCGTCGAGAAAAAATGAACGCATTCTGGAGCAACCAAAAGTAGCCCCCCTCCCCCCTACACACAGAAAAATGCAAGAGCTGGCTCCACGCTCGGGCGCCCCGTAGGCTAATGAGATAACTTAAGTGCACTCAAAAGGCAGCACATATGCAGAAACTAAAATAAAAAAGAAGAGTAAGTGTGACAAATGTCTCAAATGTAATTTATATTCATTATTTTACCTGCTTTTGCTGTGCTTTTGGTCATTTAGTTTTAATGTGACAGTATTGAAGGCCCCATTCTCCCCAAAATCTTGCATTATTGTTGACAATGTCGTGAGCAAATAGTCATAAGCAGGGTTCTAGCATTTGGTAATAAGCAGGTGACATTTTTGTGGGTCAGGCATTGAGTTTTGGTGTTAGTTTGTGTGGCATCATGAGGCCGCATGAGATGCCGAATTGCTAGGAGCTCCTTGTGATTGAAGAGTGAGATGGCAATCAAGCCCCTCCGAGTCGCACTTTTATACAATTGTTAAAGCAAGTATATATATGTCAGGTTGTCTTTCAGATAATGTGGTAGCTTATCACTGTATGTTAATAAATGTTTGAAATAAATGGATCAGTGACGAAGCAACTAGCAGCATACCCTTAAAGGCAGACTTTAGGTATCCCTGCAGGTTTTAAAGTTAGGTTTAATTTATTTTTCCGAGATTTTTAACACCTGCTTTCCTTCCGGACTTGGTTTCCATTTGTAGCACCGCGTCGATTTAAGGTGGTCTCTGTTCCTGCAAGGGTGGAAAAATGAGCTAGCTGGTAGTTCATCTCTGGGAAAAAAAAACAGCACTCTCTTGAGACAACGACAAAGCGCTGTGTTGTCATCTCTTTCTTTTTCAATGTCTTAGGAGTGCGGTTTATTTTTTTCCCAAGCTCTCTATTCTTACTGAGTTTTTTCATTCCACCCCAGATGCATTACCTACAGCAATGAAGAAGATGAATTTGTTTACGCATTATCGCCTACTGTTGTTTTTATTTTTTTAACCTAATTTAACAGCTGCCACATGTGTGTGTATTCGATATGTCAGACTAAAGAGAAAATCCTCGACAGCTTGGTACCAGTGAGTACTTATGGAACTTGTTGGTACTGGTTTCACTACTTTTTTCTAGCTCTGAAGTAGAGCCCACCTATATTGGCCTCAGCTATCACAAATGCTTATTGTGAACGAGGGTGGAGCTACTGTCAAAATATGTGTTTATAGCCTTGAGTTTGAGACAAAAAGAACTACTGAGGTCACCCTGCTTTGTTATAACGAACAACAATGCACCATAAAGTCACCCTACTGTCAAAACATGCATGAAGATCAGAGTATATCCTAACTCCCATTATCATCCTCAAAGAAAGTGTCGAGCATGTAAAAAACAGTGCAAGAAACTATAAATCAGAAGCACTAGTAAAGTTAACCACTGCCCGAGCACATGCTTACAGGCTACAAGGTCGATCAGTTGGTATGTCAGTGTGCCGGCTAGGCAAAACTTCTGAAGTGTGAGCAGGGTCAGGGTAGCAGCAGCTTCACTAATGCTATTCTACACTGGCAGTGATCAACCACTAACAGGGCTTTGAGAAGTTTGAATACGAGCCACGAAGTATGCTTTGTTAGCCGAACTGGTCACATGACAATGTGTCACCTGCCCAACTGGATCTGCACCTTCTCAATTACTGGAGCGTGCAGATAGCACACAGAGCAAATAATCTGCACCTCTCCTTTGTAGGTAGAGCAGTGCACACTCATCAATTGAAACTAGACAGCAGCCGATGGTGTTATGCTAAAGAGCCACTTCCTACCAGGCTTGTTGGTATGTGCAGATCTACTTGTGCAGAAAGGTTGCTTCAAAAGTAGAGCAACGGCGACTGGGTATCAGTTTATTTAAAGCTCGATGTGCAGCTAGAATGCTTTAAACAAAAACTATGCGTACAATTGATGTTCTGCATGCACATCTGCTTGGTTAGCCTTTAACTGTTGAGGGTTGATGACAAAAACACCGACCCACCTAACCACCAGCTGTCGTGAACACCTCAACTGCTTTATTATTGCATTCCTAAAGCAGCACACCCACAACCAATGACTGCATCAGGCGCCTGAATGCTTGGATATCCGACTTTATTTGTATTTAACAGTAAACAAAAAGACAATGTGAAGGTGTATGTATCTATAGATAGCTCTGTTGCTGACTTTCAGTGGTCAGTTTAAAGAATGTGTAAAGGCCAGCACTTTTTCACGTGTTTATGTCCATAAAATTTAGTAAGGGTTACATTTTTCATTCAGAACTGATACTGGTGTCTTTCTAATGCACCGCTAATGTGTGGTAAAAACTGCAGATTCAGTTCTTACAAAATTAATGCAGTCATGTGATTTATTTCCCAGCAGATGGCTGCGGTTTCACCCCCAGGGCACATATATGGCAATTTTGCAGTGATCTTAACTGAAGGTGTAAGGAAATAGCATCATGAAAAGGCAAGCAATTAGCTGAAAGAGCATAAACAAGACCACTGTAAAGGCAAATTGCTTTACGTTGCTAGTGGGGACGCAATAAGTATGCTTATTACGGTTGCCTGTGCATAGTGTCACTTTTCCTAGTAGCCTGAAACAACAGACGGATGCATTGCTACAGACATACAACAGATATCTTTCAGCAGGGCGGCAAGAAGGGAGAGGTAGACTGCAGACTATCTTTGCATAATGCAGTCTAGCACTTTGCCAAGTGTAAATAATACTGAGAAAGGGCAACCCTTTTATGCAATACATTTTCTCAAAAAGCCTAAACGACCTGATCATCCATACCAAGGAAATATAGAGTGCCTTTTACACTCGACTAAGGGCTACATTTATGTATGAGCCACTCCTTGTAAATTTGGAACCTGTTATTTGAAAGGAAATGGAATCTGCATAGTACAGTGGCCCTGCATACACCCCGAGGTACTGCCCCTGCCTGCTGCCATCATTATCATCATCTAGCTCTGTGTCATATAAAGGACAATTCAGACACATCTGTACTTTGCGCATGGCAGCAGTCAACCACGTAATGACACCATGAGGTTAGCTTGGAGTGTCACTTTAGCCTGTCTGTTTGCGTATTTTCAAATCTTTGCATGTGATGTCCCCAGATGCTGTTGTTGTTCAAAGGTTCAAATATATGGGTATTTGAGATGCAGAGCCTGTAATTGATTACTTCATATACCAGGGAGATGAGGAGCCAGGTTTTAGTACTGCAGACAACAATAGCAAGAAACAAGAATAAGAGCTGGGGCGGCCCTTACCCTATCTGTAACATGCTGATGGGAATCTCAAGAAGACATCGGACCCGCCACATGCCCGAAGTGTTGCACACCAGCTGCAGAAGTGGATGTTCGCCACCTGCTGTGCACTTGTGCAGGGACCATCAAGGACAGATTCAGCAGGAAGTAGGACTAACTGCAACAAGGCAAGCGGACTTCTCCAAATGGCTCACCGACAACGATAAGAGCAAGAGCCTTCTTCGGTTACTTATGGAAAACAATTTAGATGGGTTTTTATAATATGCCTTATGGCGAGCTTGCAGAATAAAAAAAAAACCTAAATGTATGTGCAATTAGCCAGATATAGCATCATACTGTATTGCACAGCTGATTCCACCGAATATATTTGCAAAATTGACTGATAATTGCTACTTTCATGCAAGATCCACACAGAAGTTATATCTAGCAGAGTGTAAAAGTTTTAGGACTGCCACCACTTCCTTTTTTGCATGATGCTTGCCATACCAAATTCAGTAAGCACCCTGACCCTGTCAAGCTAACGTCTAAGCTCTCTGGAGTGCTTATGTTCTTTTGACCGAGTCATTGGTTGTGGATAAGCCACTATAGCAACGCAATAATATAGTAATCGAGGTGTTCACAACAGCTTGTGGTAGGTAGGCTAGCATTCTTGTCATCGATCCTGAATAGTCAAAGATACTGCGGCAATGCTACCAAGCACATGTGCATGCAGAACATACATTATACATGTAATATTTGTGTAATGCACTCCACCAGCCCAACAACCTTTAAGAAAGGTGATATCGGATCGCTGTTGCTTGGACCACAAAGCAACCTTTCCGCTCAATTACGTCTGCACAGACTAATAACACACTGCTACCTACACTCTGCAGTAGTGGAGAAGGCAGAGATCCAACTAAGAAGGTGATGCATTGCAATGTGACCAGTTGGACCAACACAGCATACTGCGTGACAAGTATTCAAACTAATTAAAACCCTGTCAGTGGTTCATTTCCTGGCAGTGTAGAGAAGCTGCTGCTACCCTAATTCTGCTAACACATCAGCCCTTACACACATACACACTGAGTGGCTGACCTCGTAGCCTGTGGGCATGTGGTCAGGCGGCAGTTAACTTCACTAGCAATGCCTACCGCCTTAGTGTTTCTGCATACTAGACACTTTCTTTGAGAGTGATAACGGAAGGTAGGATATGCTTCGATGTTCATGCATGTTTTGACAGCGGGATGACTTTATGGTGCATTGTTGTTCAATATAACAAAGCAGGGCAACCTCGGTCGTTCTTTTTATCTAAAACACAGGGCTATAGACATAAGAAAAAAAATATAATACTACAACATTAAGTGATAAGGCATAAACAAACAGGCATGTCCTTCTTCATTACTGTAGGTCATGCATCTGAGGTGAAATGAAAAAGCTCAGTAAGAACAGAGAGCTTGAGAAAAAATAACAGCGCATTTTTGAGACATGAACAAAAAATGACAACACAGCACTTTGTCGAGTGTGCAATCATTTTTTCCTTTCCCAATATGAACCAGCAACTAGCCCGTTCTTCCACCCTTGCGAGAAATGAGACTACCTTAAATTCACACAATTATAAATGAAAACCAAATCCGGAAGGAAAACAGGTGCTAAAAACAGCCCTCGGATAAATAAATTAAAATTAAGACCTGGAGGGATACTTAAAGTCTGCCTTTAAGGGTATAATGTGGTAGTTTGACTGTCTTCAGTCTGCATTTCTACAAGGTGACCCACCTTTTCGTACCTGCATACTGCTATTCGCTTCGTCACTGATCCATTTATCTCAAACATTCATTAGCATACAGTGATAAGCTACCACATTATCTGAAAGACAACCTGACATAGATATATATATACCTGCTTTAGCAACATTGCACAAAAGTGCGACTCGGAAGGGCCCATCTCACCCTTCAATCGTAAGGAGCTCCAGGCAATTCGGCATCTCATGCGGCCTCATGATGCCACACAAACTAACACCAAAAATCAATGCCTGACTCACAAAAATGTCACCTGCTTATTACCAAATGCTAGAACCCTGCTCATGACTTTTTTGCTCACGACGTTGCCACCAACAATGCAAGATTTTGGGGAAACGGGGCCTTCAATACTGTCACATTAAAAATAAATGACCAAAAACACAGCAAACACAGGTAAAATAATGAACATAAATTACATTTAAGAGACATTTGTCACGCTTACTTTTTTTTATCGTTAGTTTCCGCATACGTGCCACCTTGTCACTGGGCTTAAGTTATTAGCCTAAGGGGCGCCCGAGCGTGGAGCCAGCTCTTACATTTTTCTGTGTGTATGGGGGGGGGGGGGTCATTTTTTCTCTGATGATATGCCACTGAATGCCACACTCTCACAAGGATGATTTAGTGTGGGTTGCGCTTGGGCGGCTAGCAGACAACAGAGGTTATATGGAAGTGGTGAGCATGTGCGGTACTTTAGTGAACAAGACATTTCGTACAATCTCAAGGATAGTGCTTATTTCTGCCAGTCGTGGTGGACATCTTGTGTGTCTTTCCATTGCCATTGCTTACTTATTTTGTGTATGTGGGGCAACATATCTCTTCTCACCATTTACAAGTGCAGATGTTTGCATCATACTATGCTCATTAAATCGATTTATTTGCAAAATACGTTTCATCTCTCAAGTCCGTACTCAGCTTATTTTACTTGACTTGCTGTTTGAGGACCTTCTCGAGCATTGCCGTGGGTTGCAGCTCCCAGTACGTACTCGAGAAGGCACATTAATAAGTGCATGTACCGTCTTTGCCAAAAGTAACCAGGCTGCATGTTTTGCTTCTTGCTTGTATTCTGAAGCTAACATGGATCCCCTGAGGATCATAACTTTTTGGCAAGTGAAGACAGGAGCTCTCATTTATGTTGCACCAATTTACAGCATCAGAACTTTTATGAATTCTCTGCTAACCGACTGAGAAGCGGAACACGCAGCCTGGTTACTTCTGGCAAAGACAGTACATCAGTATCATGAGTGCATTAATTTTTCACGTCTTCATTTCATTTTTCTGCACAGTGAAAAAAGAATGTGTTTTCGAAAGCACTCAGAAATATTTGAGAAATGCCAAATGCATGCACTATCTATCGCCTTATTTTTTCCCAATCTTCCCCGTGTGAGCCATCATGCATGAAAAACAACATGCAAGGCCGTACTGCCACGCTGGTCATGCTAGCAGTTGTTCCCCACAGTGAAGGCACAGCACACACCATTGGCTGCTTTTGTACCAGCCCCAATTGCATAATAAATTCAAATCAGAGGTGTGCTGCTAAAGTTTTATTAAAGTAGAGGCGCTTTCATATTAAAAACATTCTTATCACTGCGGACAGGAGACTATGCACGGTGGAGCGTCGTCTGAAATGCAGGCTGCAATATCAAAGGACACTTTTTTTTTCTTTGCAGGGAGGGGGGAGGGAGTTGATTGACTCAGTGGCCGACCCTCAGACGAAAGCGCTTGATGAAGATGCTACTGCACAAAAGCAATATAGAATAAGGCATGTTTCCTTCAGCATAAGGCACGGTCAGTCAGCTTATCAGCTTTAGCTTATCGACGCATGATTTTTCGCATTACACTGGCGACGACGCCAGCACGACCAGCACCTATCACCGTAGTGTGAGGTTTTCGGCCCCGCGACACCGACGGAACTGATCAATGGAAGGTCGTCAAGAGGTACTGCTTTGTTTAAAAGTTTTGTCTGCTCCTTTAATGTTGCAAGGTATGCTCTCGCCTCAAGGTAATGCTTGCTTACTCTTAGTTTTTGGACCGAAAGAGCAACGGCAATACCTCAGCAATCAGGAACATAATGCTAACCCCTCCCCACTTTCGTGGCGCGGGTACACGGCGGGAAGAAACGGACAAGTACCTTTTTATATGCGTGAGTGCTTGTTGCTAAAACAAGCTAAATCTCATAGTGTAAGAATAAGATGCTTCTGATTGTATGCTGAATTATACAGCATGAGCCCGTCCATTTCAGCCTCCTCGGCAATCTCTAGATGAAGCCCAAAACAAGTCCGAGGATCACTAAAGTCGCATATTATAGTAAAGGCTTTTCAAGGAAAAGAGAATATGCGAATAAAATATTTTTGCTGAAAAAAAAAAAAATCTGTGACCACCATCCAAGCATGAATGCAAAAGTGCAGCATACATAGACTACATCGCGAATAGCAGACGACATGGGAATGATATCTCATGACGTCAGCGGCCAATGGTTGCCAGACCAGAAAGCCAATTTCAATAATAATAAAAATTATTTTTAAAACTATCTGCTGCACCGAATGAGCTCAAATTTCGAGGATTTATAATTTAACGTGTGAGGAGTGAAATGCAATAACTAGTTTATGCTCAGTTGTTAGCTGTCGTGACCACCTTAATGAATCAAGTGAAACGTGATAGTGCATGCATGCGTTACATCTTAAAATATTTCTGAGCAATTACCAAAGTATGTCCTTTCCACTGCGCTACAAAAGTAAATACCGAACACTCGGACCGTGTATCGCATGCTGACGATATACTTGCATGAATGCGCATGCCTGAGTGCACAGGGAATTGAAGTCTGCTCTCACGCTCGAGAAGGTTCTCGAACAATGCTGTAAAATAAGTTGATGCTAGAACTTGACAGATCAAATATAATTTGCAAATCCGAACTCATTAAGCTCAATATGGAACGAACATCTGATCTTGTAAATTATGTGATGGGAGACAATGTCACACACATACAAAATATGTATGCGGCGACAGTTAAAGATGTAATAAATGAGCACTGCAGATCAGCTGAAATGAGCACCTGCCTGCACATTATTAAAGACACCCTAAAAACAAAAGATAATTTCACCCGAAGCTCTGCGGTCCTAGTCAATAAAAACAGCCGCAGACATTCCTCACCTCCCCATCACCTCTCCGTTGTTTGCTAGTTGGATGCGAGTAGCCAACATAAAATCATCCTGGCAAGTCTAGCAGCCAGCAGGTAGCCCGGAACTGTCCACCTGGAGAAAGACTAACGCCAGAGCAACCCTAGTAAACAAATGGCTGGGCTGTACTCAGGCGACCTGCGGACAGTGGATAATCTAAGAGGCCCACTGATATACACAATGATAGTCAAGGAAAGAATACGTATCATCAAATATAAAGCAAAGTCAACTAGTGTATTACAAAAAAAACAGCATTGAAGAACTGTGATTGAGTCCCCTTGAGTACAATTACATGTTTGGGAACAGAACAGATACAGTGACTTATAAACAAGAATCACTGATTCTCATGTGCTGCCAAGCAGAAGCACACCTGCTGGAAGGGCACAAGATCAACCAGTTCACTAATTATTGCCATTACTTAACACAAGACAATGACAACAAAATTATTAAACCAAGCATTGGCTGAAGGAAGTGCTTGAGAACAATACACTCAATCAGTGTCACATGCTGCATGGCAGCAATAGCAATAAATCAGTTGTCAAAATAAGGTAGTGATCTATTTTATGCAATTACCTACACAGATCATTCTCTTAAGATTAAATAAGGAGTGCAACAATTAACACACACATAGCATGGAAGGTAATAGTAGGCCTGTAGTAACTGCACTTAGCCACAAAGTGATTGGTCAAGAGGTTGTACATGGGTTGAATAGCATGCCCACATCTGCTATACTGTTCTTTAAGGATGTTACTCCACATTAGCACACTTCAGATGAACAGGCAGCATGAGCAGACAAACGGTCTTGCTCATATTTTATGTTCTGAAGACTGTCCTATACAGCAAACAATTGAAGAAATGCAATTTAAACACTGGCCAAACACACCCATTTATGGATCGTTCATTTCTCACTTTCTGATGTGAACGCTTTTTCAATCTGTAAAATGGACAGTTATCAACATGCATTGCTTAGAGCTTCAGCATGGCTACGGACCTATAAGGCTGCCGCGATACCTCAAGCGAAAAGATTCTGAATTAGAGGGACATCACTGGACAGCGCACTACAGAAAAGCAACTGGAGTGGCTGAGGCTTCAGAGGGCATAATCATACATACTTACCGGGATGAAGACCAAATCAAAGATGCTTCCCACTATCTCACCAAAAAGCAACCAAAAAGAATTTACAAATTGTTGCCTCAGTTAGTGACAGCCTGTTCGTAACAGGGGGTGAGATAAGGGCCTTAATGTGTCAGATAAATTTATTAGGCAAAGGCGTGACAAAGCAGGATTCAGATAGGATGGCTACACAAAAGCCCTAACTTTAAGGCAGTACTGGGTGGGCCTGTACTGGGTGGGCCTAGAAACAAAAAGAGTGCTGCCTAGTTGCTAAAAAGTAAATGATTATACTTTTGTCTTTTGACCTGTGGCTTGCTTTCTTATAATACCATGTTTGTTTTGCTGCCAAGGCTGTAACTTTCATTAAATACTGCTATTTTAAGGTATGATCCCCTTTATGTCAATGGCCTCAGGCCAAGCACTCAAAAATCCTTAAACATGTGAAGGGGGGGGGGGGGGGGGGGAGAGGTTGCCACAAAGACAGCCTCTCACCTCTTCCCTGCATTGATGGTCAGCTGAGCTCCCAAGCTTATTTTGTAATCATTGCCACCAGCTCCTTTCTCACCTGCTAAAAGGACCTTGCAAGGATAGAAAAAGTTGTCGGGCTAATGGTGTTGATTCATGGTTGACAGTGCTTAATTAACCACACGGACAGAGTAAACACATAAAAGACGAACACAGGCTCTGAACTTTAACCTTATTCTGGAACCACTGATACTCTGCTTATATACCCATAAAGGCACCGACTAGTGGTGATTTTCGACACTTGTGACAAATAAAAACAAAAAGAAGTACCGTAAGAGCAAACCCGAACAAGGGGAGAACAAAATAGGCAAATCATTTTTTAAGCCGCCAACACGTGGAACAACGGACTAATAACAGAAAAAAAAAATGCAATGGTAACAGAAAATGGGTAACAGACGTAAGCTAACAATTACACAGCAAAACGCACGAGATGAAGTACACTAAAACTGAAAGAAAAAGTGCATGACAAGAAAGATGAAGCCAACAATTGACCGCTAAATGCAGAAGATGAGCACTAAATAGCTAAAACAAAGCAAATGAAGGAAATGCTCATGAGCAACAAGGGTGAAGTCTACAATTACATTGCGAAAGGATGAAGATGAGGTGCATAAAACGAAACAATAAAGATAAAATGTCAAGAAATGAATTCAACAAATGTTATAAAGCTAAAACCAGGCTAGATTAGAGAAGTCCATAAAGAAAGGCAATCTTTTTTTCCAAGAGTGAAATGGAGGGGGTACTAACACAATCATCCTTGAGCCTGAAAATCTTGGCAGCTTTAACTATTTCATGTGTCAGCTTATAACGATGAGATTTTAACACAGTTTTTTTTCGAAGATTGGGTGGCATGGCTTCTTTAAGTCGGTTCCTGCAGTGGACGGGCAGATTCCTGGGGGATATACCTGATAAGTCATTTTAATGCTCCATTAGCCTTCATCGGCCAGTTTGGTCCATGTATAGCTTACGGCAAGTGAAAGGCTTAGAGTGAGCGCCTTCCGCATGTGCTGCTAAGGGTTTTCTGTGCTTCTTAGTGCGGCCTCTTTTTTATTTATTTTTTTTTTTTTTGCTTTTCTTCTTCATTAACGATTCATCAAAGCTGCAATAGTTGCTCGAGGGCAGAAAACAACGTCAACTCCTGCTTTCTTTTCACTCGTCGTAAAGTTGTGGGAAATTTGGTGCATGTAAGGAATCCCTGGAACATTATCGTGTTGCCTATGTGCTTCAGCACTTTTTCTGAGACAGTGGAAAGGACTTGTAACGGGTACCCTGATTGCGTGAGCCTGCATACCTTTTTCAAGAAGCTTTCTTGTAATTTGTGCTCGCATGACTTGTTCAGGGCATTGACAAGGGCAGACTGGATGATATTTCTTCTAACCAGCTTTGAACGAGCGGAGTCATATTATAGGAAGGGCTAGTTGCCCCTTGGTTCAAATGCCCAGCTCACGTGACTGGGTGTGAAGATGCTTAGTTCCAAGAAGCACATGGAATCATTGTCTGGCATTTCTTGCTTTAATTACACTCTTAAAGACACTCAAAACTTCAGGTACTTCATGAAAAAAGGTTTCTACGTCACGGTCTAAATTAACTAAGAAGTCATCCCCAAAGTAGAAAATTTTTTGAATTCGTGAGTTTTCAAAGTGATTCCTGAGACTACTGTCATGCATAACTAAGAACAGATCACTGAGCAAGGGAGTAAGTAATACATGATATGATGCAGATCCCGTGCTTTTGGATAAGGTGTGAATCATTCCTTTCTGCAAATGTTTATTTTAGATACACAGAAAACAATTCTAAGAGACCATCTACAGAGACACCACACTCACTCTGGGAGGATATGGTTCCATGTTGGTCAATAGCTTTGCGAACGCATTTCATGAGGTTTATCTTGAGGTATAGAATAAAACAAGCCTTTTGCATTTATAGAAAAGGCATGATAGGCTTTGTTTCTTTTCCCGTTCAAAAACCTAATGACTACATCTGCATTCTTTACCAGAAAGGGATCATCGATAAAAAGTAATTTCAGGTTGCCATGCAAATACATAGTGACGTCTTTCTGCCAGATATACCTCTCGTGCCCTCTGTGCGTTATTGTTTCGGAGGATACCTGGCAGAAAGACGTCTCTATGTATTTGCAAGGCAACCAGAAATTGCTTTCTATCGATGATACCTTTCTGGTAAAGAATGCAGATGAAATCATTAGGTCTTTGAACTGGAATAGAAAGAAAGCCTACCGTGTTTTTCTACAGATGTTAAAATTATTTTATTCTATACCTCAAGATGGGGGACCTCATGAAATGCGTTCGTGAAGCTATCGACAAACCTGGAGCCATATCCTTCCAGAATGAGTGTGGTGTACAAGAATGCTAAATTGGGCGAGTTGGTGCATTCGCATTTTAGGAAAACGTAGCGCAAAGAAGACAAGGACAAAAAGAGAAGGAAACACACACGAGCGCTTACTCACAACTGATTTTTTATTCGAAAAGCAATTGCCGCCCCATTTTCGATAAAACTATCATTCTTGGCACATCGCGCAATCAACGCACACGAGAAATTATAGAGGCATACCATATCATGAAAGGAGGGGATAAGTGTGTTAGCGAAGCTTCTATTAACTTAACAAAAGTAGAGATTACATACCTAGAATCAGTGGTCAAGTAGTTTTTTTCACGTGTGTATCTTTGCAGACTTGCCTTTGCTCCACATTTTTGTCAATTTCTTGTCAATCTCACCACTTTATTAGATGTATTTGATAATATCTTGTATCCTATATATTCTGTTTGCTTTTCGAATAAAAAATCAGTTGTGAGTAAGCGCTCGTGTGTGTTTCCTTCTCTTTTTGTCCTTGTCTTCTTTGCGCTACGTTTTCCTAAAATGTGAGTGTGGTGTCTCTGTAGATGGTTTCTTGGTTATGCTTTCTGTGTACCTAAAATCAACATTTCTAGAATGGAATGGTTTGCACTTTATCCAAAGTCACAGGATCTGCATTGGATCATGTATTGCCCCGTTATCAGTGATCTGTTCTTAGCTATGCATGACAAAAGTCTCAGGAACCATTTCAAACACTAACAAGTTCAAAATATTTTCTGCTTTGTGGATGATTTCTTAGTTCTTTTCGACTGTGACAAGGAAGCCTTTTTTTTCATGAAGTACCTGAAATTTTTAGTGTCCTTAAGAGTGCCCTGGCTCCCCTTAAATTTATGCACGAAATGCCGGACAATGATTCCATGCACATCCTGGAACTAAGAATCTTCTTTATACCCAGTTATGTGTGCCGGGCAATCCGCCTTTCGCGCGAGGATGTGGCACCATCATGCGGGAGCGGGCGGGAAACACATTGAGCGGCAGTGTAGCAGACGACGCGAGAGCGCACCATACGAAATGGCCACGCCAACGCTGGTAGAAAGCGAAAGCTTCCCCCCCTTTTTGGCCTCGGAGCGGAAAGTAGTGACAGTGATTGCAGCATATCATGCTCACGCAGTATGGGGGAAGGTAGAGCGTTTTCACAATCCACTCATAACGCACGTACGCATATACTATCTTCGTATTGTAAGAGCGTGTAGCGCGGGCCGTGTTCGACGCGTGCAGGTTTTCGGCAGACAGGAGAGCGTGGGGGCAGAGAGAGAGAGAGATCTCAAAGGGCAAAGCAGCCAGGGGTTTGTTGATGCTGCAGAGCTAGGTGGAATCGTATCCTGTGACTTTGAGCGGCGCATATGCGCGGGGTGTCTTGAGTTACCGAGCACAATGCGGTCACCGCGGCGCCGGCATGGTGCAATGGGCGTCGCTTCCTCCTCGCGTCATCTACAACCGTGCAGCTGGGGTGTGTATATGTGGGGTGTGTATATGTGACTCTCTGCCGACGAAGATCGGCAGAGAGTCACATATACACACCCCGTGAAAAGGGCATTGTCCCGGCCGAAATGCACACCTGCAGGAAACGCGCTGCATTTTTCTGGCAATGGATGATTCAGAGCTGTAGCCGGTTTCTGGCCTCAGGAGTCGGAACGGATGTGGTCGCAGTGGTGAAAAGGTTCTCGGTGCGCAGAGAATGGTCATTCTGTTGTGAAAGGATCTCCAACGTTCATTTCTGCCTCCGCCGCGATTTCTGCGGAATCAACAACTTGGTGACACATATGTGAATCTCCTACATATCGGATGCGCATCTCGGTCAGGAACCAACCCTGTTTTACGTCCAGAGCGATCCACTCTGCAAGTGAACGAGCATGAACCCTCCAGGAGACTCATTTATTGTGCCGGGCGGTTTCCTTGCCGTTGCGAACGGTTGGACGAAGACGATTATCAAGCTCCCTAACGAAGTGCATCTGATTGCGTACATTAAAGGAACAAAGTCCGGATGCTTTGGCGTGCACGAAGGCGAGCCTTTAATTAAAAAAAAAAAAAAGTACTGTGCGTCGTGCAAGTGCGTCATATGCTCCGAGCGGCAAAAACACAGATACTACAGGTATGTATGCATCTAAGCGAAATAGGCATGATGAAAAGTACCTATTGGTTTTCACCCAGGCTGTAGCGCACCAGTGATAGCTGCAATGAGGATTTCTTCGGTGCGTGATTGCTTCAGTTGCACCGGGGCCTGAAGGCGATGTATTTTGTCCCTTCTTATCTTTATGTGCGAAAGGGCTAGGTAGCTTAGATATCACAAGCGGCTGTGTGCGCTAGGCCGTAATATTTAGCATGTTTTATCGTGACTGCCACCTCACTAACAAGAAAAAAAAAATATGGCGTTTTAATGCACTGCCGTTTGCGAGCCTCATGACCAGCTCAACCACTCGGCTCGCTGACGGCGGTGCATCACAACACCTTTTTTTTTTTTTCTTCTTTTTAGTCAGGCGGCAGTCGCAATAAAACATGCTAAATATTACGGTCTAGCGCACACAACCACCTTTGATATCTGCGCTACCCGGCCCCTTCGCAACAAACGACAAAATACATCGCCATCAGACGCGCCGAACAAATGCTCATTGCTGCTATCACTGGTGGGTTACAGGCTTGGTGCAAACTCCGGTAGATACTTTTCATCATGCACATTTCCTTTAGATGCATACATACCTGTAACGAAGTGTTTTTCGCACAGTCGAGAGCACGCAGTCGGCTGCCAAGGTCGCCCATTCACGTCTTGACGCTTGGTTGCCCTAATCCAAGCTTCACGCCGTTGCAGGTTGCGGCTTGCCGAAGGAAACCTAACAAAACGCGTCTTGCATCCCGGCACGCCTCGAGAGTGGCAGACGTAAGCGGCACAGGTGGTTGGCATCGTTTTACCGAGGCTGTGAACGTACCGCGCCTCCAGCCCCCATGCGTTGGCTATGAGTGCAGCGACGAGAAGCGCCGTCGACGCCTCTCAGTGTGTTTTCATCAGTCGCCGCTGGGGCTTCGCGCATGCGCAGAAAACTCGCGCAAAAGGCGGATTGGACCAAGGGGAAACAATCCCTTCCTAACATGCAGCTCCGCTCGTTCCGAAGCTGGTCAAAAGAAATATCATCCAGTCTGCCCTTGTCAACGCCTTGAACAAGTCATGCGAGCACAAATTGCAAGAAAGCTTCTTGAAAAAGGTATGCAGGCTCACGCAATCAGGGTACCCATTACAAGTCCTCTCCACTGTCGCAGAAAAAGTGCTGAAAAACACCAAGTGCAAAAACACAACCACTGGCTGAAGTGCACAGGCCACGCAAAAAGGTTGCAGTGATTCGTTGCATGCACCAAATTTCCCACAACCTTACGATGAGTGAAAAGAAAGCAGGAGTTGACGTTCTTTTCTGCCCCTGAGCAACTATTGCAGCTTTCGTGGATCGTTAATGAAAAAGAAAAGATGCCGCACCAAGAAGCACAGAAAACCCTTAGGAGCAGTGTACAGAAGGCGCTCACTCTAAGCCTTTCACTTGCCGTAAGGTATACATGGACAAACAAGCCTTTTTGATGCATCAATGAAAGGCTAATGGAGCATTAAAATGACTTCTCAGGTAATTCCCCAGGAATCTGCCCGTCCACTGCAGGAACCGACTCAAAGAAGCCATGCCACCCAATCTTTGAAAAAAAAAAAACAGTGTTAAAAACACATTGGTAAAGCTGACACATGAAATAGTCGAAGCTGCCAAGATTTTGAGGCTCAAGGATGATTGTGTTAGCACCCCCTCCATTTCACTTTTGGAAAAAGAGATTGCCTTTCTTTATGGAATTCTGTAATCTAGCCTGGTTTTAGCTTTGTTACATTTGTTGAATTCATTTCTTGACATTTTATCTTTCTTGTTTGGTTTTATGCACCTCATCTTCATCCTTTCGCTATGTTGACTTCACCCTTGTTGATCATGCGCGTTTCGTTCATTTGCTTTGGTTTAGCTATTTAGTACTGCTTGTGTTCTGCATTTGGCAATGTCAATTGTTGGCTTCATTGTCGCTGTTCATGACGCTTTTTTTTTTCAGTTTTAGTGCACTTCATCTCATGCATTTTGCTGTGCTAATTGTTACCTTTACCTCTGCTACCCATTTTCTGCTCTCCTTCCACATTTGTAATTTTTTTGTACTTATTAGTCCACTTTCCATGTGTTGGCGGCTTAAAAGATAACTTGCCTATCTCGTTCTCTCCTCGTTCGGGTTTGCCCTTTCGGTACTTTTTTTTTTGTTTTTATTTGTCACATTAGTTTTTGTTGCCACAAGTGTCAAAAATCGCCACTTGTCTGTGCCTTTATGGGTATATAAGCAGAATATTAGTGGTTACAGAATAAAATTGAAGTTCAGCACCTGTGTTCGTCATTTATGTGCTCTTTACTCTGGCCGTGTGGTTAAGAGCTGTCAATCATGGCTTACAAGAATGGGCATTTTCTGCCGCACGATTCTTTCCCTATCCTCACGGCGCACATTGTGAAAGTGCACCTTGAAAAGCTTTGTAGCCCATTACACTAGCTTGGCTTCCTAAGGTCGCTGATGTGAAAGTCACTGAAAACATTTCAGGCATTAAAAGCCATTTTGCAAAAAAGGGTCCTGCACACTGCAAATTCTGATGAGTTATGGAAGGCCATCAAAAGTGCGTGGAAAGAGCTGAAGCCGATGCAACACTGTCGTGCCAGTGCTCTATGACTCCTTGCCATGCCAAGTCTGCTGTCATAGAGCTCGGTGATGACTTCCTCCGCTACTCAACTTCCTGTGTGCACTCAACATTGGTCCCCACCCTCATTTTCTTTTTTTTTGTGTGTGTGTGTTTCAGCAAGCACACAACAGGTCACTGAAATGTTTCCAGATTTTTTTTTTTTAGATGTAGGACATTTTGCATTATTTTGCACAGCAACAAAGAATATTCTTTATGACTCGACAATTAATTCGTGAGCCATTCTTAGCAGCTTCTCTTTCTTATGAGCATGACCTAAATAGCAACTTTACTTCTTTGAGGTTTCAAAGTGGCTTTATAACAGCATGTCCATGCTGCAGCTATAAAAAAAGTATGCATACTGTTTATAAGTGACTTTTCTACAGAAGAAAAAAAGTATGCCAGGAAGTGAAAAATGAACAATTCATTTTCTTGGGATTAACTCACGATTACTTCCTTGATTGGCTGCTACACACGACACTAATCTTCAGAACATAAAGTGCAAGCAAACACATTCGCATACTCAAGCTGCTTGCCCATCTGAAGTGCCCTAATATGCAATGACGTCCTCAGACAGAACAGCCTAGGAGACCATGGCAACAGCTGACCGCACTTTGTGGGCACGTGCTTAGCCTAAGACCGCGGTTCCTCCACTTGTACAGCATAGGTAGGCAAATAAAGCATTTATCACCATTAATCATGGTAGTGCCTTTTGAGAATCATGTGACGGAAGAACACACTTACGAGCTTAATGCTGTTCACGGGACGCCTTTAGCAACCAAGCAAGCATCCACCCTGAGCAAGCAGCTGTCTTCCAGGAGAACATTTTCAAAAACAGTGTACACCTGGAAGTGCAAGGAACAAAATTGTAATGCCTCACTCAACCGGACGTAAACGTGACTGCCGGTGCATATTTGTGATGATAAAAAATGGAAGTTATTAAAGTATGTATGCACAAGAACACATACTTCTGTGTCTACGGAAGAAAATTAGCGGTTACAGCACTGCCAAAACAAATAGCGCCTACGCGCCTCCCATGTTCGAACAAGCGACAATGCCACTGCTCCCAGTACAAGAAAATAGCGCTTGGTAAAACTGAGGCTTCAAAATATGTGCTAATGAACAGAAGTCTACACGCTTTTGCGCGTTTTAAACTTGCAGTTGCGGAAAAAAAAAATAGAAGCGAACCTTACCTGAATGACTCCATTATTGTCCGGAGACCGTTGATGCCGTTGGCGAGCGAGCATTGAAAGCAAGTTGCAGGTCATATCCTGTGTGCGCGCTGCAAATGGTGAACACTGCGAAGGCTTGAGGCTTGCGATGCATTTCATAATGATATAACAGGGTAGTTTAAGAGGTCAAGCCGGCGGTAATAAAGGATTTCTAAGCGAAATACGATGTAACTGACAGGCCGCAGGAACAAACAACGCACAGCTAACGCAGCGCTTGAACTGAACAAGGAGAGCAACAGTTGCGCAACGCAAAAAAAAAAAAAAAAAAGAAAGAAGAGGGAGCATGAGTTTGATAACTATCAAGTATTTGTGAATGCATAAATTATTTTCAAATAATAAAGTTCATTTGTGAAGTTAGATGGTCGTAGGTTATTCATTTCTTCAGGTAAATTTGGTTTGAGCAGTTGACAGTTTCGTAGTTGAAAACAGTAGCAGACGACACGCCTGGAAGCCTTTACCCTTGATAGCTGATTACTACTATTTAATGCGGTATCACGCAGACAGGTGGAAAAAATGAAAAAGAAGCCTGCTTCAATGTCCAATACGGACACTTGTGCTGCCCGAGCAACAATCGAAACATGTGTGGTACGGAAAGTTATAATTTCTTTATCGCAGGAGTAAAACAACCTTTAACGCTATCTAAATCTGCAGGAGTAGAATGTTCACTTTACTCATTTTTTCTTTGAAGATTGAAAGGCCATTTCACTCTTCCTCGCATATGGCAGGAGTAAAGTGAGATCTGCAGGAGTAATTAGGCTGTTTGACTCTTGAAATAAGAGTTCCAGTTCTTAGAGTGCAGACATGTGGGAGCCTTAAACGGTATCTGTGAGAAAAATTTGCAGTTATTTTTCTTCCTCTTCATTATTCCTTCCATTCTTCCTGACCAAAGACCGCCTTGGAGTCACGGCCGATGCTTAACAAGCAGCGTTCCTAATCAACTCAGCTAATTTACGAATGAGAGCTGACTCAACCAGTTATAAGGGAGTGGGAGGGATGGGTTCTTAAATGTATGAATCTGGAAGGAAGCTGGTATAACATATGGTTCGAGTAGCTAGATGTTAGGTTTAATCAGATTTGGCGTTGTGTATTCTAGCATCCGCATGCGTTACTATCAAATTTGACTAAACAATTGGACATACAAACTAGCTGACATCGAGCCATAACATTATTGTATATAGCTTCCTTTTCTGTGGCGACATTTCAGCGATATGTGATACCATTTGAGCCAAATTATTTACTCCTTAACAGTAGCCTGTCCACACTTGCTTGAGAAATTGGTGGAGGCCGGAAACACTAAGCCTAATAGAAACGTTAAACCTAGACGCCCGATATGTTGATCCTAATAAGACATTAAAGTACGTACATGTCTTTACGGCTTGCCGAGAATGCATCGCACCTTACATCCTGTTTTGAGATCATTATCTCGATGACACAAAGGGATCGCTTCTAATTAGCCTAATTATAAAACATATTTTTATCCCCGCAGAAAGCCGGGCACACTTCCGTTAACTTTTATACATCTTTACTCTCTCATTAAGAGAGCGAGAACTTCTCATGGCTAATCTATCATTTCGGATACCCACGGCAACTCACAGGGAGCCGGATTTTACACATCAAGAGTTTCACAGTACGCTTGACGGTCTTTCTTTTTTTTTTTTTTTGCAACTATTCCTAACTCTCTACCGTCACCGTCATTCCTAAAATGGGCTTTATCAATTATTTTCGTGCTTAATAAAATCGATAAAGACCAAATTTAGTATTAAATAGTTAGAAATTTTGGACTTTAAGCTCAAGTTGCCACGATTTTAAAATTGTATTACTCATGTAGTTTTCTTTTCTACGCCTTGACGCTAATATAGGGCTATGTGCACGCATACCACTCTCATCGTCTTTCTCTATAGCGCATAACGCTTCATCGCCTTTTCATCCCGTTACAATATTTACACTAACACAGTTTTCAGCCTAATTTCAAGATCGGCCTCACTCCCTCAACGGTTCCGGTTCCGCTTGTAAAGAAACGCCCTTTTCCTTTGTTAAGCAATTTTTGCTTGAATCTTGCTATTACTGAAAAAACATTTGCGATCATCTTTCTTGTAACTAGCAATCCCAAGTTCTTCCAAATACAGCTTTAGAATGGCAGCTGAGTGCGAAAATACTTTTTTTTTTTTTTTTATGCTCCGTCGGGATGGACTCTTTTCTGCCGGTGGATGATGCGCCCCTTATTGCGGAAAGCAGCCGTCCTTCCAGAATCCGTTCGCTGCGACGTCATTCGCAGGACCATCCCAGGAATCAAGTGCAGGGCAAAGGTGGCGCCATGGGGCGGAGCAGATTCATTACGGCGAGCTATTTGTCAAGCAGGTGCCTCCCTCTTGGCGGCAGGAAAACTAATAGAGGAAACTGACCATCAGCGCCAGAAGCAGCGGCCGGCACAAAATAAAGAACCGCGGCTGTAGCGCACCGTGATTTCTCGGTTCGGGAACGCCCCGTAAAAACAGCGTGCATTTTTAAAGTGACTCGTCTGCTGGGCGCTGGAACGTCGACATGGTAGCCTCGCCCAGCAGCAGCCGCACTGAGCGTTGACTGCTCAGCCGTTGTATTATTTCTTCGCACACTCTTTCCGTCTCACTCTCTTCTCTCATCTGTCTACCTACCTGGCCTGCGATTGGACGTCCCGCCAGGGAAGCACACGAAGAAGCGTCTGCTAATGAGATAACTAATGAAGTGTGTGCGCCTCGCATGTCTCTCCCCGTCCAGCCGTCACTGGACTGGATAGCCTGTGACGCGAGAACGTCGTCGCCGGTCACCGCACAGCTGCCTGCAACTTTTATCGCGCACTGGGATTTGTGGGAGCCGGCCGCTACTTTGTTCCACCTTCCCCGCCACCTGGCAGCGCGGCGGGGCAGGCGCCCGCGTCGCGCAGTTTCATCATGCTAATGAAAATGATGATGACCACGGACCGGTCCCGTTCCTCTCAATTACGCTTCTCTATACGTCGCGCCTCTCGTAGTTTCTGAAAACGCTCGAGTCACTTCTTCAGTGTCATAGGGAAAGGACCAAAATATCGCGTGCGCGCGCGCAAGTGAACGCACACACACATACTCACTGCGCCGTCATTGTCCACTTCTCCTCTTTGTCACGTCTTTGTTGCGCACTTATTTTACAGCTCACTCACTCACTCATTCCCCTTTCATTCATTCATTCACTCACTCACTCACTCACTCACTCACTCACACGCACGCACGCACGTACACACACACACACACACACACACACACACACACACACACACACACACACACACACACACACACACACACACACACACACACACACACACACACACACACACACACACACACACACACACACACACACACACACACACACACACACACACACACACACACACACACACACACACACACACACACACACACACACACACACACGTACACAACAAAGCTTAATATTTGGGTTTTTTATTTCTAGTATAAAAAAGATGGAGTGGAGTCGCCACTATCAGTCTTGTTCGTGGCGTCAACCAGAAGAAGGAAAAGCTAGGACAGTTCAGTTCAATAATTTAATGCTTATTTCGAATTTTATATGGCAAAATGCAGGCAGCGGTGTAAAAAAGCTGCTCTGTGACCAGCTCGAACGAGTCCCCAGCCGCTTTAAAAGGCAGTTTTTTTTTTCTTTCTCTTTTTCTTTTTTTGCAGCAGCAGAAGCTTTTGTGAACTCTAACAGCACAAGCCGTTTTCATGCTGTGGTCAGATAAAGTTTGTGATAACGGTAAGGAATGCAAAAAACACTGGCATAACAACATTATTAGACTTGGTTGATGACGAGGATCGTAAGCATAACTCCTCTTGGCAAAGTAAGGAAGATAGCCGCACAGTCAAATGCGAAACACAATCCAGAAGAATGTGGTGAAATAGCTGGATTAAAAATTTATGGTTTTATTCGTGAGGATGACTGACAGCTTAAAATCTTTCAAACTCGCCGATGTGTAGGAACTTCCATATTAGCCCTTAGCTCCTCCTCCTCAGGTCAATTTTCCCACGTATCGATTCGTTTAACATCCTCGGAAAACGAGTGCCGATGCTGTCTAGACCATGTCTAATTCTGGAGGATGGCACCTGCCAAGTTGTTTCATTACTTACACCCCATTTTGGGGCTCTTTCAGTTTACGTCAAGATCAAAGTGCGATATTATCGGTTTTGAAGTTCTGCTCGTGTCACATGTAAGGGTTGAAGCCTTATGAATTTGGAAGGGTTGTAGTTTTGCATAATATATGTAATCGACTAAAGTTACATATGTTGCCAACATGACCGATGGTTCCATCTGCAGAGAAAAAAAAATTCGTTTTTTTTTGTTTTTTTTTTTAATTTGGTCCCACAAGCCCGCAGCAATAGATATATTAAGAACTTGAATTCAAGTTGGCCTACACTCCCGTTTAAATGACATTCGCTTTGCTACTTCTTTAATAGCAGTGTGGAGATAAATCGCAGACACGCTCGTTGTCGGGTTGCCCCAAGTATAATTTACCTGACCTGTTGAGCCAGGCGGGCACGGAACAGCGAACCGCCGACATCTAATCCTGCCGCCGCGAAGAACAATCTGCGCGCGCTAAGCAAGCGTGCTGAGGCTGTCGTCTTCTCTGCAGCCGGACCACGATGGCATGCTACAGCCCCTCCTCCCCCTCTATCGATGAAGCATGAGCGAAGGGGAATGGCGAAAAGCGGATAGTGTGGGTGCGAATCGTACCAGGCGAGGACTGGAACGATCGGGAGGGAGTGCAGTGGCACAGGTAGCGATGACGTCTGAGTCAAGGTGGGCGGGTTTAAGACGATCAACGAAGCTCTCGGGCATTCATGCGCAGTAAAAAGCGTTTAGGGACCATCGTATGGTGGCCCTAGGGGTGAACGTACGGCGTCGTGGCAAACAAAGTCGTGAATGCGCCGCTGAAGGTCGGGGAAGACGTTGATGTGATGGGAATATTGGCGCTGACGTACTGGAATGACAGCGCCCATGGCGGTACGTATACTCAATTAAGCCATCAGATTATGTGATAGAACCACCGAACATACATATAAAGCAGCGCTTTATATGTGTACGGTTTTGCCTGTGTGGCATAGAGGCCTCGCCGGCCATAAGTGTGATCTCCGTCAGATTACAGATATTCCGATATTTTTTTTTTCAGCCAGGTTAATTTACAATATATATGTACTTACATGTAATGACCTTTGCGTCATGATGTGACCTTGTAATTATCAGTTTGTTAATGAGTTTGCACTTTTCATTCATTTTCAATCAATTTTCATTCTACAGCTCCAAGTGTGACGTCATAACCCCTCACACACGCGCACATATTCACACACAAACACTCAACCAATCCTGATTTTCTCGACAAGCCGCCAGCGCCGTGAGATTCCCGCTGGACAGACTAATTAAATAGCTCGCTTAATGTGTTCCAGATAACAGAACAAGATTTTATAAAATAGGGTTAGCCATAGCACAATGAAACCAATTCAGAGCTTTTCAGAGTCGCTATGCTAACCTCCAGTATTTTTTTCGTTGGCTATTTTTGTTATTATTGGCTTGAGGGAAACAGTGCGCACGCAAAAGTTGTAGATCGTCTCGAAAAGCAGGTAGCTACGTTGTGTCCATCACGCTACTACAAACGCCGCCCTATTTACAGGCCTTCAAGGCCTTCAAAAAAGCTGTCACATAACCAGCTGATCAAATCATTCACCAAGTGCGTACAACCAGCTTCATCGTAGAGAGCACGGCCCAGAAAAGCAGATTTATCTCGGGCGTGACTCGAGGCATTAAGGTGACGCCGCAGTCACAAAGAAGATTTCTTTTCTTTTTTCTTTGTTTTTGCGCAGGCGTCGTTTTCGGCTGTTAAAAATATCACTTTGCGTAAACTCTAGTTTGATAGAAACAACGTAGCTACCTGTTTTTAGAGAAGATCTAGAACTTTTGCATTGACACTTTTTTCTCAAGCCAAAAATTACAAAAATAGCTAATAGTCCCCACTAATTAGATAACTTAAGAGAACGAAAAAAAATAGTGGAGGTTAGCATAGGCGACTCTGAACTGCTCTGAATCGGTTTCACTGTGCTAGGGCTAACAGCATTTTTTTTTTAATTCTTAGCCCAAGTAGTTGGGACGCCCTGTATAACCCAATGTCCAGCGTAGGCCTGTATTCTGTTCTGGGTCTGCGTCGTTGCGGTTTTTTACAGCAGCGCTTTGGCGCCCGTTCCTGCGTTCCAAGTCGTCGTCGCCGTCGGCGTTGCCGTTGTCCCTCGTAACCACCTCTACAGCCGGGGCAGCGCACGCTCCTGCCGCCACCGTTCGCCGCAGCGTGTACCCCCCCCCCCCCCCCCCACCTTTTTTATTCTCCGTTTGCTGCACGCGCTCCTGCCGCCACAGTTCGCCGCAGCGTGTACACTTCCCCTCCTCTTACTGCGTGGCGGCGACCGCGCGTGTTCTCCGATTGCTGTTTACTATGATGCCGTAACTTTTCTCAGATATGCAGATATACTTCCGATTTTTCGATTACGGGCATGTGGTACATATATTTCGCAGTCGGTCCGTAATTCGTAAAAATAATTTTGAAATAGCCACATTTTTTTTTTTTAGATTTTAGTCTGTAGTCTGTTGGAATCAAGTGCTCAACCCGTACTGTGAAGCATATATGTGTCAACAAGACGGAAGCCTCAGAAAACCTTGTTATAAAATGAGCGCTGCAAATTTTATTCCTATTCAATATTGAAAAACTATTATTTGTAATTCATGCATATCAAAAGTCAGTGAAGCCCAACTGGCAGTGGAAATTACGATAGTACTACTCCACATCGTTTTGCATGGTGTTCGTTGTAGAGAAATATGACAGAGACCGAGATGATAAAGGAGCAAAGGGATGTCCCAAGACCACCCTGCACACTACTACTTGCGAAAAGATTTCTCAGTTTGACCTTTACGTGCTTTAATGGGCGAAGCGGGCTCAGAGCTTTCCCGCACAATTGTTATGTGCAACAAGGCTGCCCAGAGGTGAAAATGTAAACTCAGGCCTCTGCATATTGAGAGCAAATAGTCACAGTGCCCGAACTAATTCGCTAGTTCTGTCAGCGCCTCTTTACTAATAATTATTACTAAATACACATGGTTATTACATTAAGTATATCAAAGCACACCTATAGTGTGCGACACCATCCACACACGAAGTCTACGCGCAGACACAACTTCGAAAAAACTGTCCACGAGCATTTCTTAAGCTAGACAAACGGAGCTATCTCGAGTGACCTGCCATTTGTTTTCCTGTCCCCGCGAGACCTGTACATCACGTCCTCTCGCTGAACCTCTAATGTATGGCACAGAGTCAAAGCAGGCCCCCATTTCTTGAGAAACACGTGATACATTATAACCTACTCGGACCCATACACTTTGCAGCTAGCGAAGAGATACGGGAGATAAAAAATAGACAAAACAATAGGCAAACGAAGATTAGATTTGGAGGGAAGACGTACAGCTCGCCCTTTTTTCGGCGCCATGCCGAGAAAAAAAAAAAGGCTACTTGACGAAAACCGCATAATTTGCAAAGCGGACACTCCGGAGCGAGTGCGTGTGGCGGCGGTAACGCGGAACTCCAAAGCGAGCAAAGGGCCTTCAGTGCCGACCTATGGTGGCCAAGGCAAAGAGAGAGAGGCAGATAGATAGAGAAGGAGAGAGATGTGGGGTAGAGGGGGCGACCGCCTGCTTCAAAGCCGAGCGGGCTTGGGGACCACCGCCGAAGAGCGTCGGCTCGCGCTTCGCATTCCTGCGGTTGCAGGGCACGCGAAGATCCTCTTTTGTTTGCCGGCAGGATTCCTGCGCGACCTCTTGCAAAGGGGAGACGCAGAAGGCAAGCCCGAGAAGGGAAGGGTTGGGACTTAGCCATGAGATTCCCAGCCAAGCAGTTCGCGCTCGCTCGCCCGCTTGCTTGCACGCTCTGTGTCCTGCCTCCTCGGCTCGCTACGAGAAACGATTTAGCGAGGCACACGCTTTCGCTGAGCTGACTCGAACGGGCCATCTCTGCGCCCGCAAAGCCGCGTGCTTCGCTGATGATGAACTGCGCTCTCATTCTTTCATAAACGTTTTTTTTTTTTTCTCGTTTTAATCAGACTGGGAGGAAGCTTTGAACATCGTTTGAGTGGAAATGTTGCTGCAACGCTTCGTGCCTGGCTCCCCAAATGATATTTATTTTTGCGGTAACTCGTTTTTGCAGCTAAGAATGATTTAAATTATGGCGAAGACAAGTCCCGGACGAAGATAAGTCCACTTGTCGAAACGTTGGCTCACGAACTGAGGCTCTCGCCTATACCCCTGTTCAGTGCTCTTTTAAATTAAGTTCGAATAAGTGTTTTAACCTTCCATCTCATCCTCCAGATTTACTGAATACACTTTGAGCGGGCATTTGTAGCAACATAAACTAGAAATCCTCATGATTTTTCTTCTTAACTGGGATTATCTGTAGGCTCGTACAAGCCAATTTACGTGTTTTATAGGAGCTCATTCGCTGACTCCATGCATCATGAAACTGCGCGCCTATTTGTTGGCTCACAAACTCCCAATCATGCCGATCAGCTTAATCTTCTTGTCACATCATTCAGGCCGCGCTACGTGCGTCAATCCGAAGGATACGATCACTCCGTGTTAAGCACGATACGAAAAGCGTAACGGTACGCCTACTAGAAACGTAAGCTGGAGTATCAACAAACTTTCATTACGGTGCCGCCAAGAATTCAAGAACTGATTCGTCGTGCACTAATCTCCGGGCTAGACAACAGCCATAAGATAAGAGAGTAACAGCACAGTCATGTGGACTATGCCAGTAGCGGCTTATTCCCAAGCGTAATCAAAGCGCGAGATACGTTACTTAAGCACACACACGTGGGCGCAATGAAGCGCTCATTTGCACGGTCTCCGTACAGGAAGCTGGAAATGGCAGCACACTCATGAAACGCCCCCTGCTTTTAGTAGGCGACCGCTGCGATTCACAGAGCCTGCTAGCATGCCTGTCAGCAATGAAGCCTTGTCGCATCGACATTCGTTCCAGAAAGTAAACAAGGAGAAGCGGCATGGAAAGCATCAGGCATTATTCCGTTTTGCGCAGACGCTCATACCCGACTCGTGTCATATGTGCATACTGCGTAGCTAACTCTTTTATGGCTTCTGCTGTAATTGAGAGGACATAAGTAGAAGCCGCACCCAGCAGGCTTGTGCTCTTGTGAGATCTATCTTTTTTACCCGGTGTTTGCGCGAAAGTGAAGTAGAATATTAAGAATATCCACTGTAGGTCAGAATCAGAGCAAATTTGATAATTTTACTTAGTACTTCGGTTAAGTAGTGTTTTATAACATTTTATTTATTACTAATGTTGCAGAATTGTAACTAGTTTACTAATAATCTGCGTGCAATTCTGAGTTTGTAGGTGCTGTTTGACATCACCTTGTTGCAGTTTTAACTGGCACCGAATGGTATCAAGTCCTTTTGAAGAAAGGAGATAAGGAAGCTGACATTCTCGTCGTTGGTCCTTGTCGACTATAGTTCGGTGCCTAGTGAGCGGTTATGTCTGATGACGGTGATCGCAAGATACCAGTCACGGAAACGTTTGATGAGACTTTCTACGTAGGGCTTGTGTCTTGTAGAGAAGTCCCGACCATCGACTCGTGTATGTCCAATATGTTGAAGAAGTACTGTCCACGGCAGACGTAGAAAGGAATTTTTATTTATTATTTCTTTTCTTTTTGATAAGCAACCACCACTTATCTAGTCGGCTTCTTGTTTGGGGTTCTCAACTAATATTTGTGAGCAAGTTCCTGCGCAACTTTGGAGACGTTCGATAAGGCCGCCGGTGGTACAAATTGTCCAAGGTAGTAGGAACTGCGGGAGCAGTCATCACATACAATGCAACAAACTTTACTGTTGTAGACGGTATCGTTATGCGGTCATCACTAATTCGAAACATTGCTCAGTTGAGCTAGGTTTCGGTACCAACTGCTCGGTGGGTTTAAATGATACAATGATCTTGTCAAGGCAAGTTCCGCAGCATACTCTTGTAGGGGTTGCGTGTCCCGAATATGATATTTGGAGCACTGACGTAAGGCGTTAAAAAAAAAAGTGAAAAGCACAGCACGAATTTATACTCTTTAATTGAAACGCTCAACTGGCGTCACCGCACAGCCATGCCTGCAAAGATGTGCGGTCATTACCAGGCTGTGAGAACCTTTTTGAAGGTTGCGGGCGGCTAGCTCCCAGCTCATGAGAAAACACCAAGAGCAGCCATGCGCGAGTGAGGTCACTTCGTTGTTGCCGCCGGTTACTTAAATTTTGGCGTAAATAAGCCTTTTGCAGCGGACAGGTGAGCTTGTTCGATCCGATCGCCTTCACTCGGGGTTGTCACGTCAAATAGCCCCGTGGGGAGTGGGGTGGATGCTTTTGAAAGGGTCCGTTTGCGACTGTCTTCCCCATTGACGGCGCCACCTTCAGTTTTCTGGACATGGGCACGTGCGCCTGAATTGGCCAAATAAAGATGCAAAGCACTGCTAGCAAATTCCCGAGAGACGCTTATTTGAATTAGAATAGCTGCGGTGTATTTGTTTGAATGCATATAAACTCACGATTCTGGAGTTTCTCATCGCAGTGCGGTGGGGGTTCATCCGCTAGAAATCGTTGCGAAAGTATATGGCCTAGTTGCATGCAATGATAGCAGAGCGACCGGCTATTGAACATGATCCTCACCTGCACTTTATTTAAAGCAGAGTGTGGAACGTGAGGCACGACAATCTGCAGGTGAGTTTGTAATCATCCTCCAGTAGCAGAGTGCGACTTTGTAGAAGCAGGAGCAGCCCTTGGACCGCAGGACACGGCCACAGGTCGTGACGCATGGCGCAAGCTATCATGCTGCTGCTGATGGCCGCACCGCTGATCCGATTTTGTCATGGACGAGATCAGCAACGTTTTCATGCAGATGTTTCGAGAAGAGTTCTTGCACTTCTTCGTGTACAATAAAAACTGTTAGGGTTCAAGCATGACTTTAACCTAGTGATACTATTGAAAGCTGTGAGAATATCCGCGATATCTCCCTTTACACCGCCTTTCAATCCACGGTTTTCTTCCTTCATGTTCTCTAAATACAGGAATGGCAAGGGGCGGTATCTGTCACACTTCTTGTATGGACACCTGGACCGCGCTGTAAGAAAGAGGAGGAAGGTGGTAGTGAAATTGCACACAGAGACAGAAGTGCGGTAATTGAGGGCTACGGAGCAATTAAGACCTACTGGGTTGTGGTGGTAAAACTTTAATATCCATCCCATACAAGATAGTGTTAGCCTATCCGCCTAGGAGGCTGGCTGGAGTCCATGGACCCGGGCAGCGTGTTCGGCCAGTCGGATTAGACCTAGCTGAATCAACCGTAGTCTCCCAAAATTCTTCTGTTAGCGTCTCTTGATCTGAGTTTTAGATTCCTGGACACGTCCATACCATACCATACTATATCGGCCCTATTCTGTTATATATTGCATCTTCTCAGAACTGTTCCGGATACAATGGGTAGCCGGATTCTAAAACGTTCTTTTTTTACTTGTTTTTAAACGCCTTCAGATGTCTTCTTGGCGCTTAGTTAGTGCCCTATCGACTGGTGGGTATTCTACACTGCTTAACCGACAGTGCTCAATAATATCTTTAGAGCTTACTAGCCTGTCCTTATTCTGTGCACTGAGGCTCAGAGCTCCTAGCCGGAAGATGAGACCGCGGACGAGCTTTTGGTCTCCTTCATTTCCTTGGAGCTGGACGTGCTCTGGTGGCCGCAATAGCTGGATTATTCTGTCATCCTGACGTGTTCCTAGTATCCTTTTTGCCTGTGGAGACACCCCTACACCTAATACGGTTAATCCTGAGAGTCAAGCGACCAAACGTTTACGGAAAAGGATGGCACAGAGTATTTTTAGCCATATTTTGTCCTGTGGCTACTTGTTGGTCCATGGCTAGCCCACTGATAATGTTTTGGCTTATAGAAAAGCAAAATGCACCTGTCAATTTTTTTTCGGGGACACCTCAACTCCATAGCAACAATTTTTTCCGCCTGCGCCTTAAAGGTCAATGAAGGTGAAATGGAAGCTCACGCTGACCTTGACCCGACGGTCGAAGCGCCGTTGGCCTGGTAGCCGCACAGTGTACTCTGCACCTACAAGGAAGTGCGAAGATGGTGAACGATGGCTGTTCTTGGCCCTACGGGGCTGGGACTGGTGGGTCAGCGCCGCTTGCAGCAGGGGCTAGCTTGTCACCGAACTTTTATCTGTTGTAGGCTGTCATTGCACCCGCCACCTCTTAGGCGGTGGACGATGGCTGTTGCGGCGCGCGTCTTTCTCTCCTTCTTTTTCTTTCTTCTCTACTTTCTATCTTCTGTCCGCACGAGGCAGCGGAGGTGGCTTAGCTACAGAGCCAGTAGCAGGCCCGTGCATTTTCTTTTCCTTTTTTTCCTACAGCCACTACAGCAACAACCTTCAAGGAACATTTTATGTTTGTTGCTTCTTTCGTGATATTGGGTATGGCTTTTGAAGGGTTCAGTATGAGGCTAGCAAGCGCCTTTTACTTGATCCCACTCACGGGAAGATGTGACTTCCTTGCCTTACAGCTTGGAATGAGCGGCTTTAATGAAGAGTTGTCTCAAGTCATCTCTACTATTGTGTCACTGTCATTGGACTGCTGTAGCCCGAACCACAAAATAATTTGAGTGTTTGCTTTCGTTTCCCTCGGGTTGAATGTGGCAAGCGACTAACGGCGGAAAGCTTTCTGTTTGGTTAGAGGAGCATTATGAATCTAAAACTATGTCTTGTTGCCGAATCCTCAAGCCATCCCATTGGTATAAGGTGTTCACACGGTCAACATAAGCCATAAGGTATTCGGCATGCTCGAACCTATCGCAATATAAGGATAGCAGCGCATGAGGCGTGAGGAAAAGAAAATGCTGGACATTGACAGAGTGTTGACATGTATAATAGCCCGTAGCAGATGTCGTAGATCTCACCGGCGTAGGCAGTCCGATAAAACTCGGACTGTATACGCGTTATGCCTTGTGGACGGGTGCTGTGCTCACTCGCCGAGAATCAGTGTTAGCGGTGTCTTCAGGCTCTGCGTCCATGAGATGTTACCCAGAAACTTCATTATGTATCTAACCTACAAAAGGGCACATAACACAGGTGCGCACGCTAGAAATAAAGCCAACGCAAGATCACATGCCACCCGCACCAAGTCACACAAGACGGCCTCAAGGCTACGCCGGCAGCCTTTCGGCAGTGTGTCAATATACAGCACTTTCATGTGAGCCTGGCATGTGAGTCCTTTTAATTATTTCTTGGAGCACGGAGCCTGCAGCTACAAGCAGAAACCTTTTTTTGTGAATTCATTATAAAAACCCCTTCCAATATTTCTCTCATTACTTCAAAAATAACAATGCGTCCTTCGGAAAAAAAAAAAAGCATCCATTTATGCCAGAAGTAACGCAAGCCACTATGATTAACTACACGAAGTCTCACCTACATTTATTTGGGAGCCGACAGAGGCGCAATGTTACAGCGCTTAAATAGGATCTGTAGCTGATTCGTAAATCAACCAACGCTCATATAGTGTGACTGCATATATTAAATATTTGTTTTTTGTTGCTATTTATGTATTTTCGAATAGGCAAATGAATGCCCCCAAACACTCCTCATTCAAAATCTGCAGTGCTGTCTAAACGGTGCATGAGTGTGATGACACTGCAAAATCAAGAATTGCTGTTAAATGTACATCTTCAAACTTTTTTCTGAAAACTGAACGATTTTTTAATCGTGGTGTAAAATCTTCCTATATTTTTTTTTTTTTTTTACGCGAAAGCGCCGAGCTCGCGTAGCACAAATCGACGTGAAATAATTTAAGCAGAGTGATGAAATATTTGACTGCATTTTTTGCGTGCCTTCATCGCCGCTGTTAGGGTGTGCTGCCTGTATGTATATTATGAGTTCTGCCGAGTTTTATGGTGCATAAGCAACTAAGACTATATCGTGCGCCAACAACAATGCTAAAAGCGTGAATACTCTCCGCCTAGAAAGAAAAGTGGTGCGTTTGCTAGACCTAAATTCAGCCGTGATGACGCACAGGAGTTGAAACTCCGACTGCTTACTAGAGCAAGCACCATGTTGCTCCATTCGCGACTGCTAAGGTGCTGCGCTTCGCGGAAGCTCTCGGGGGAGAATTCAAAATTCCCACAATCAAACCGTCTAAAAACTGAGGCGCATGCAGTATGAAATAAGAAGCCTTAGATCCTCGCCAGTTTGAAATTCAGGCGTCGCATTCAGCGTTTAGTTTCGAGTTTGAATCTCGCTAAGGGGCCGCGTTTGCTACAAAATGAACGCCGCTTTCGCTCACCGCAGCCATGCATCGAGCGCGTGTTGCTGACTAACGCGAAGCAGCTGTCAGAGACAGCTCGCGGAATGAACTTTCCTGCATAATCACTCGGAAAACGATGCCTAACTTATTCTTTGTTTGCTTTAGAAACGTGTACGAATTGCTAACTTTGAACCTAAAATAGAAATATCGCTACGCGTGTCCTTCATGCTTCGCAGTTCGGACAGCATTTCCGTGCAAATGCGTGTCTACTGGTTGAAGCGGGGCGAGGGGAGGAGGTGGAGGGGGGGGGGGGGGGGTCTTTACAAGGATCTACCACGCTTCAGCTGGGATACAAGGGATGAATCTAAATCTACTATGAAAGGATCGTCAGCTCCATTCATATGCTATCATTTATATTCTATCATTCATATGCAATCATACTCTCAGGAATAATTTCGCAGCCATCTTACCTATTTCGCCGAAGCATTTCACAAAGTAGGAAATTATATTCTAGTCGTTTTTCACTGCGCCCTCGACGGTGAATGGGTACCCAAGCCCATATGTCTTCTGGCTGGTATTCTGCGTCGCGTCATGGTATGTTGTAGCGTCGGACTTCGTGGTGCGCTGCTAGACCTTGATTTATATAGCGAAACAAGTCGTCAGACTTATTCCGCAGACTGAAGGTATGCGATGGCGTCGGGGCTCTTTCCATGTGTGGCGTATGTGAGCATGATGTCGATCGTTGTCATAGCCTCCCTCTTGTGGCCGAGCTTAATTTTAACTAGTATATTGCACTCCGATGTTGTATAAGCAGATGCCACGTAAGGTATAATGCTGTCTCAGGTCTTGCGCCCTGCGTCAATGTACGTAATTAGGCATATCAACAATGGTCTTGTTAACATTTTTCATGGCGCTTTTGTCTATGGATGGCATTCAGTTTTCCCTCGGTAGCTTGGCTGATTGTAGTGCGAACCGGCAAAGTTAGCTGCACCGTGAACGCTAATCCTGTTCTCGTATAAGTATATCAACAGCGCCGTGCGGCCAGAGAATGCATTCTTAGAGGCATTTTGCGACCTTTCCTACCTCAGCTTCGCGTATTACATAGAGATAAAGATTCGCCTCTATTATACATTTTCCAAGTGTCTAAGGACCTCTCATCCGAGGGCCCAGTAGGTCCACGCCAATTTGCCAGAATAGTCTGGTAAGCAGCGGCAAGGACTTCGGAAGTCCTGCTGGCTTTCTTGGTTCTTATGTCACTGAGTGACTCGGCAATCTTTACGTATCGTGCGACGACTGCGGGTAGTCGCAGCTAGTGGTATCAGTCTTGAATGCAGCGTAGGGTTAAGTAAATCTGAAATGACAAGGGAAGCCTGCAGAATTTCTTCTTGAAGGCTACTAAGAACAACGTGAACGTATCTGTGTTTTGGGGAGTGAATTTTGTCTTCAAGGCGATTCAGTTTTGCTGACCACCAACATTTAAATTCAGCAGGGGTTATGTAAATACAGGTCTAATTGTTGGCAGCTGTGCGAGTGTCCGAAAAAGATCCGAGAGAGACGATGTGACCGTCTTTTTCTGGAGGCACGTCGGTTTTCTGATAGGCAGTTGGCTTCTGTGTAATCGCGCTCATGCGTCTAGAACAAGCTCCTGTCGAATTCTTTAAACTATAAGCATCATTCAGTGAAACAGCCTGAAGGCTATATCGAATTGGCAGCAGCCACATGCAGGAACAATTTTTGAAAAACGCGATGCACAATCCAGCAAACAACGAACATCGCCATGATGGCCCACAAAGAATAAAATGTCTCACTCCCTGTACATCCATTTGAAGAATCTCAGACAGTGGAACACAAAAACATAAGCAAGATGAAATCGGTGTCATTAACCATCCAGAAAGGTGTTTTTCGGAAAGAATTCCACAAACGAAAGCATCAAGAGAGACATAATAAAACAGCCCATTTTCTTACCAGAAAGGAAAATCCTGAACGAACGATTTTCGGCAAACGAAATAGCAATACATTTCGCGACAGAAACCGCAAGGCGAGCAGGTTTTGCCCTTTCACTTGTCGTTAAGGGTTTCGCTCGAACAGCTGAACAGTCTCGCGATTTCCGCCGCCACAGTGATAGAGGAAGGCTTCGTCTTCTTCTTGCACTTCGCATGCCTACCCCTTAGTGCTAGTGCGCTTACACCTTGTTGGACCATGTAGCGTCCTACACTGAACTCGTGACGACCCTGCCTTCGTGGATTTCTGCTGCGGTGTCATACGGCCCGTGACCTGCATTTGTGCCGCATGGCGGCCTCCTCGTACGCACTCGTCGGGGCGGCTTCGCTGCTAAACAGCGACCGTCCTAGACACCATGTTGCGCATCTCGGCACTTGTTCTTATTCCTGTACTCTCTTGAGCTCTCTAGGCATGCTCACACCTTTCCCGTCGGAACTGGTGCAGCGGCGACGCATCATAGCTCCATTCTGCAGTTTCACGGTCCTGCTTCATGGCCTCATGCTATTGCTTTTTCACGTGGCGTTTTCCATTTACCTGTGCAAAATCGGCGGCTCCTAGAAAGCACCCGACATGCCCCACTACCTCTCATGGTGGAGTAACTAAGGGTATTTTCACTTCGAAATCAAAATAGTGTTGCCCAGCCCGCACCGCCTAAATCACAAGCTGACCGGAATGAGCACAGTGGTTTCTTGGTGGCAGCTATTCATTTCGGGCATCGCCAGCAGGGTCCTTCAGAGACCCCGCGCCCCTTCGCCCAACATTCAAAGACAGTAAAAAGAGGGGTTTCGAAGGCTGCATTGACGCCGGCTCTCAACAATTCATTCCACCACCATGTTAAAAAAGTTTTCTAAGCCAGACTGAGAGTCTTCTGAGGCAGGGTATCCTGAGCATTTGCTCTGTAGCTTAATAGAAAGAATTTCCCTGCCGATCAAGCGGAGGATTCAAAAAGAAAACCTTACTCAAGGAATCAAGTGGTCAGTGGTACCATATATGCACGGCTTCACCCATAATCTAATGAAGATTGGTCAAAGACACGGCATCCGGATTATTTCAGCGGCACCAAACAGAACTAAAGGGATGTGTGTGTAGGTTAACAACCAGGACTTCAACTCTGGATGCAAAACTTCGCACCGGACTAGGTACTCTAAGTGTATTAAGGGGTTATTTATGAGATTTCCTTGCATTGTGGAAAGACATATATTGAACAGACAGGAAGATGTCTCAATGACAGGATTAGAGAGCACGCTATGGCAATATCGGACAAGTCTGGCACTAATCTCGCTGTGCACTGCAAAGACTGCGTTGGTTGTAGAGACCAAAAATGTCCGGCTGACCTTCACAATGTTAAGTTTATGAAAAGGGAGAAGGACAAGTCAGCAAGAGAGATTTATGAAGCATATGCAATCTGACTTGGGAGACCAATGTGTCAGCATGCCATCAGTGGTTTTGTTGAAGAAGGAAGTAGAATTTTTGCGCAAGCCGGCAGGATGTTAAAGACAAGGAAGAAGTTGGCTGCAGACGTGAGGTGAAGGAAGAAGATATGCGGTTTCTAGCTAATATAGTTGTCAGTGCAGCGTTGTCCTTGAGTGTGTGTGTGTGCCTCTTACGCTTTGTGTTGTTGTTATCTGCTCTGCTTCCTTCATCCAAGAGAGTTGTGACCAACTAGCTCAGCGTTCGACTCTATTATTATCGCCCCTCGCAATACTTAATTTGCCTCCACGTGGCGAACCTATCGCTTCTGCAGAGTTAGGGTGTCCCCCCCTCCCATCTATTTTCCTGCCCACGTAGCGCGGGTTAGCTGAGCCCACCATATCACCTCCAGTGTCTAGAATTACTCAGTTCTTCTTTGATATCGCATCCCATGTGCAGTTTGCTGGAGGTGCGCCACGGCTCCTGTACCTCAAGGCATATCGTTCTTTGCCGCTCCCTTCCGCAGGCTCTACGCAGCGTTTTGTCTTCCTAGCTACAAGAAAAAATAACTTCAGGACGGTTACGATCGTATAAGACGAATCTTTGAGCGTTTTCTTTTGTTTGCAATGGCGCACTCCACATAAGTGACAGTTACGGTTGTAGCCTCTTATTTCTCTCCTTCATCTTTGTTGACAACGTACCCAAGGTATGTTGCTCCGATGTTGCTGTTTTTTTACTTCCCCTCTGACCATGGACAAATCGGTTTTTGATTGTCTTCAAAGCATATTGCTGACGTTTCCTCTGATACTCGTGTGAATCTTTACGTGAATTGGAGGTTTCAACTTGCCTAAAAAGTTTTCTGAAACCGCTTACCATCCTGCGTAGCAGAGTTTGTCCTGAGAATATTACTTTCTATTTTGAACCTAGTGTTTTTCAAAGTTACTTAAAGTCTGTCCTGAAACACTCTCTATATGGTTCGTGCTCTCGCTTTTCACGTCGGTCGATGTGGGGCAGCGGCTGTAGTGCCAGGTGTCTTTGTGTCTTTACTGGGGCGGATTATCGTTCTCTTTGCCTCGGTCAGTTTCTCCCCGCGAAGCAACCTCAAGTCCAAAGTTTTTTGCTTGTAATTACAGGGTATTGAGGACAATCATTCAGCTGGTGTGTTTAGCTGCACTGCGATGGAGGAAAAGTTTTTGCAGATGTAGCTGAAGGCGACCTGGGTGCCAAAATTAAAGTATTTTTCGACTTCGTTCGCTCACTGGACTATAGTTCTGTTCGTTGTGAGTCATAAAGAACACCGAGTTCCATTTACTTATATGGGCAGTCGGTATGGAAAGGCGTTTTCTCCAACATGAAAGCAGACAGGCTGGTGCTGGTTGGTGGACCTACAGACATCTGCTTTGCGTGACGCGGCTTATCGAAGCATTAGGCTGTCTGTGGTTGTAGTGGCTGCAAATATAACTCCTGTAGAAGGCTGGCGGGATGCATTTGGCTCTGCAAAGCAGCGGTGAAAGCCATATATTCTATGGCTGAAGGAATCACAAAGCCGGGTGATGTTTTTCCTGAAGTCCGTCTGTTAGGGAGGAGACCAGAAGCGACGCTAGTAGAAGTCAGCTACTTTTCTCCCGAACAATCGTAGCGATGATTTCCGGTATATTCGCGCTGGTCATAGGCAGGATATCCGGCTAGCTGCAGAGTAACGGGCGCATCTACCGATCGTATTGCGAGGAATCTGGGGTGCTTCTTTTATATGGCAGTTGCTGCCGCGATGCATTCGACGACGCTCATAGCGGACTGCATACCAGACCCGTCAATAGCACCTACATATCACCTGCCATTGAAAAGCTCATCTGTTTAAGTATTGCTGACCCCAATGCGTCAGAAAAGGTGCTTCGTTCTTGTTTTTGTTTTCGTCGTACGCTATCACCCTTTAATTTGAGAATTGAATTCACGAACGCAGCAAGCAGAGCCCGCTCACTTTATTTCTAAACTACGCTGCCGAAGGTCCCAAGTACTTGTTTTTTGAAGGCCTTCCAGGTCGTCAGCATGAATTCTTGGCTCTTAAGCCAAGTTCTGCATCAGCCGTGCAGTGCAATGGAGGAAACAATTTGAAGTTTCGTTTCAGTATCCCAGGCTTTCAGCGCTAATACTCTCTCGAAGACGTCCAGCTTGTCTTCGAAAAGGAATTCATTTTGGAATGACTTGAGCTCACACACAAAAAAAACACACACACACACACACAAAACACTGAAGTACGCGACGGAAACTGAAACAAGAAACATGCTTGTTGGTCGTAGAAGGAAATTAGCGTGGCTGTGTCATCCACGTTCAATTTAGATACATTGGAGACCTGTAGAGACAGGTGCCGAAAGAATATACAAAAAACTTGAACAGCGTTGCTGCGCAGAGCTACAAACATCCTAAAACGTCTCGTCGCATCTGCCTTCAAAAACAAAGCAACAGAGCAGCGTGTCGGTTCCTTGGAGCATAAATAATCAATCATTACAATGATTTGCGCCAGAATTAGCACATGAGTAAAGCGTGCCCAAATACGATATATTTACCACCGCGCACAAAGTGCCTGAAGTAAAACATGCTGTTGAGTCGTAAGAACGGTTACCGGTAGGAAAAGCAACAAAGTGACGCAAGGTCTTCATTTTATGCGGGACGCTAATTACTATGCACATTTCTCTTTCTCTTCCCTCATGAGTGAGCCAGACATGAGGTCAGCCTCAAATCCATCAAGTTTGTTGTGACATATCGAGCAGTCATCGACAAAAAAAAAAAGTTCCTTCTTGCAATCCCCGGCTGCTGTCAAAACATAAAAGGCTGCGAAAACGCTTTTGCGCTTCGGGCAAACGCAAAGGCAACTGAGACGAGCCAACCATTCTGTTAGCAAAAGAAAATATAAACCATAAACGACCCTCAGATAATTTGGCATAACAAAACAGCCTATTATAAAAAAGAAACTTTCCTCGCTAAAAAAACACAAGGCAAAGAATTGTGCTGAGACATTCTGTATGAATCAATATAGTATACATGCCAGTCAAGTCTCTTGTAGGCTTTTGTCGACATGCCACTCTATGGAGACGAAGGTTGCTCACTGTGGTATTTCAGGAATTACAAATTTGCTGTGAGAGGTGCCATAGTAAATACGTCCGGATCACTTCAGCACCTGTTAACCGCATGGCGCAATTATTAGTAGCATATAGAGCCACATAGCAGCATAGATTTGAAAGGAAACTTTAAAAAGTTTTCAAATTGCTTGAGCAATTTTATACTACAAAATCAGATCAAAAGCGATAAACTAAAGACAGTAAACAATTTCTCTTTGGGAGTTTCTCGTCGAGATTCTACCAACATTTTTCCATGAATGACCAAGTGGATAAACTTGTTCCTAAATAATTAATGTTTGTTCTTAAGTCCCGAAGCGACAAAAGACATTTGAGGGGCTTTGGAGAGAATAAATCCAGGAAAAAACAAAGTAATTTGGCGTTTAACGTACGCTGATCCCGCGCTGCAAAGAATTTGTTTTGTATATCGCCTCCGTCATAACACGGCAGCATATCGAAGCCCTGAACCAACAAGGTAAGGGCCACCGCTTCGATGACTTTGAAATTATCAGATAGTTATTTGCTGTCTCCAGCCCACTGTTATGTCGATACACCTAGCGCTTGAGATACCAGCGCATACAGTGCAGCGCCCGCGCACACGGATGTTTCAAATTCCCTGCTTCAAACAGCCTAACTGTTTGAGATAGTTTTCTTTCTTTCATTTTATTCGGGCCTGCAAAGAGTGGATAAATGTCCCTGAATGGTGAAAACTGCCACCGGCCAACGCCAGCCAGACAATGTTTTGCTCCTTGAGAATATGTTTCGTTAACTTATCGCTATATATTTGCCATATGTAAAGGGATGAATTGGCATTTTTAGTTATAAACTCGGCTCTCCTAACCACTTCTTTCTATCTGCTACCCGGTAACAAGCATGCACCTCCGCTTCACCTGCCTTTCGCCGCTGTTTCACTCCTCTCTCTCCTCACATCTACGGTGAAAGAGTATATTCAGATACATCGAACGCGGAGATAAGAAGCCGTCACAATTTCATTTTTCAAGGTCGTATAAAAGCGAAGGCGAACTGCCCTGGGACCATGCGTCACCTGGCTCGAAGCCCACGTAAGGTCCTCCATTAACCGAGTCTCTGGTTTCCCGCCGCGACCGTGAGCCCACCACGCTCTCCAAGCATCGGCACCGGAGCAGCAGCGCAGCGGCAACTCGCGACCGCCGCCGCTGGGAGGCCGCCTCGCGACCCGAGCGAGGCCTTGGGGCTAAATAATAAATGTTATAATTTACAATCCGCTCCCGTCCTTATCTGTGCCTGAGCCCGCCTACGCCTGTCCCCCGTTTAAATATTCACCTCGCCAGGTACGCTTCGCAGACAGCGAACCGGCTTTGCTCTTTATGTATCATGCGCCCCCACTGATCCCGGGCCAAGATCTCGCTGCTCGCAGTTGGAGCATTCGAAAGAGTTTATAGGATACGGCCTTTTGGAGGCATAAATAGCTTAGCGCTTCGCTCGCCGCTTACGCTTATACCTTTGCGAGATTCCCATTACCGAGCGAGAGTGTTTATAGTCTCGCCTGACGTATCCAGCCGCCTGCAATCTCGTATCTTTTTTGCACGGAGTGTGAATGACTCGGCCGTATTAAACGAGATAAAATAGCGCGGAAGCGAGTCTACGTTGCGGGAACCATTGCTCTTTGTGAAGGAGACGTGGACGTAAAGTGCTGGCAAACGGATACACTAGGTTGGCTGGTGACCCGGTTTGTGAGCTGGAATGGACGATATCGCGGACTGTCCACAGAATAACTATGTAATTATTTCTAAATATACTCTACGTTTCAATTTTTAGAGAACCACGAATAAACTAGGTTGGGACAGAATACATCCAGAAAAAGGAAAAAGTGTCTTGCGTCACCTAACAAATAATTTATTATGGCCGCCGCAGAAAAACGGTGCACTTGAAGGAACCGAAAATGATATCGTTCTAAAATATAAATGCTGGAGTGGTGTATAAACGTAGAAAGACACGATGCTTATCGCTTAAGGTGTTAAAAAACAGCCGACTTGGAACGAAGGGCCACTTTTGCTGGGTTATACGTGCGTCAATAAAGGCCGCCATTGGAAACTGACACTGGCAACGTTTAATGCTATAGAAACCGTAGCTAGTGAGGCTAGTAGCAGTATTGGTAGACGAACTAGATTGCATGAGTTGGGATGTGATAGGACTTAGTGAGATTAGAAGGCCAAATGAGGCATGTGCTGTACTGAGGAGTGGGCATGTACTGTGTTATCGAGGTTTACAGTAGAGACAAGAACAAGAAATAGGGTTTCTTGTCAATAAAGATATAGCTTGTAATGTAAATAACTTCTATAGCATTAATGAAAGGGTGGCAAGCATCGTAATTAAGCTTAATAAGCGGTATAAACTGAAGGTTGTACAGGCCTACGCGCCTACATGTAGCCATGATGATCAGGCAGTCTAAAGCTTCAAGGAAATATGTGGAATTGGCAATGGGGAAAGTAAGGATGCAGTATAGTGTAATATTGGGTGACTTCAATACCAAGGTACGAAAAACGTAGGCTGGAGACTAGGCAGTGGGTGAGTATGGCATTGGTTCTAGGAATAGCACGTGGAGTTACTAGTTGAGTTTGCAGAGCGCAATAACTTAAAGATCATGAATAAATTTTTTATCAAACGGAAGAATCTAAAGTGGACCTCGAAACGCCTTAAATGCTGGGAAAACTGGCCACCCTGTATACGCAGTGCCTGGTGTCATCAACGGTACCGAAGCCATGGAAGAACGCAAACATTATCTTAATTCATAAGAAAGGGGACGCTAAGGATCTGAAAAATTACAGGCCAGTCAGCTTGCTCTCTGTGTTATGTACAAGGTGTTTACTAAGGTAATAGCTGGCAAAATCAGGGCAACCTTAGACTTCAATCAAGCAAAAGATGAAGCCGGTTTACAGCAAAGGTACTCTACTATCGATCATATCCATGCCATCAACCAGGCGGTAGAAAAATGTTCGGAATATAACTACCCCTTATACATAGCATTTGGCTAAGTAAGAGCATCGGCAGTCATGCAGCCATTGGAAAATAAATATAGACCAGCCGTATGTGAAAGTGCTGGAAGATATCCACAGTGGCTGCTCAGAAACCCCAGTTCTGCATAAAGAAAGCAACAAAAAAGCATAAAGAAAGGTGCTAGGCAAAGAGACACAATCATGGAAGACAGTTGGGCTAGTTTGCGTTTTTCCATGCTATTTGCAATGTCGCAGTCATTAACGGACACACAATCTTCCCAGTACTATTCACAACTTGCTTAGAGGAATTACTCAGAGACATGGAATGGGCAATGTTAGGGTTAAGGATTAATAGAGAATACCTAAGTAATCTGCAATTGGCTGATGGCATTAACTCAAGAGATGAATTACTAAAAATATTGATGACCTAGGCAGAAAACGCAGAAAGGAAGGCTTAAAAATCAATATGCAGAAGACTAAAATAGCGTTCGACAGCCTCGGGAGGGAACATCAGTTTACATAGGTAGTGAAGCACTGAAAATAGTAGGAGAAAATAGTAGGACAAGAAGTAACCGCAGGTCCGGACCATGAAAGGGATGTAACTAGGGAATTATGATTGGGATCGAGCGCCTTTATCAAGTACTCGCAGATTATGACTAGCGACTTACCAGTATCGCTTAAGAGGAAAACATACAACAGTTGCATCTCAGCGGCACTAACCTATGGAGCTGAAGCGTGGAGGCTAACGAAGAGGATTCTACTTTATTTGAGGACAACGCAGAGGGCTATGGAGTGAAAAATAGTCGCTGCAACTTAAAGAATGGGAAACGTGCTGAGAGGTTCAGAGAAGAAATTGGCAGTGGCTTAGCTTGGTTAAGCCTGGTAATTGCGAAAGCAATAGCTATGGCTGCGCCTAGGTTCAGCTGGTGGTGTAGCTGGTTGTGGTGCTTGTGGTTATGCTTATGGTTATGCAGCGATTCACTCTGGCCACGGCATATGGTTCAACTATTGTTTATTGTGGGGTGCTACCTGGTTATTCTATGTATAACTAGTAGCGAGGCAAGGAGTGCCGTGGCTGCAACGATATACTTGATTGTGGGTGAGGTTAATGCAGAATGTACAACTGCCACTCCGGCACCGGCTGCGATGGCATTCTTTACGCCAGCACAAAATGAAAGCAGCCCAGGAGACAGCGTTGGTTCCACCTGCCGCTAGGCTACCTCCTATAGTATTCAACGTTGCACCCCCGGCGGTAGCTGCGGTAGGAGCGGGAGTTAGGCCGCGGTTGGTAGCTACCGCCTCGCGAGTTGACGGCGCGAGTTGGGGGCCCTGTTTTTGCGGCAGATGGGATGACGTCACTCCGGCTGTAGCGCTCCCTCATGGAGGGAGTGGGAGGTAAGCCGCATTTGGTAGCTACCGCCTCGCGAGTTGACGGCGCGAGTTGCGGCCCCTGTTTTTGCGCAGCTGTGCTTGGCGGCGCGCCGAAGGTCACGCTAAAGGTCAATGGTAGCTACCGCCTCGCTCCGCGAACGGCTGAAAAGTGAAAGTAGTATTGCTTTCGCAATAATAACTAGAGGTAATGACATTCTAATGGAACTAAGTAAGAGGAAATGGGCATGAGCAGGGCATGTATTGCGGAGAGAGGATAACTGATTGTCGCTTAGGTGAACAAATTGGATTCCAAGGGAAGGAAAATGTAGCAGGGGGTGGAAGAAAGTTAGGTGGGAGGATGAGGTTAAGAAGCTCGCAGGGGTCAGGTGGATGCAGTTAGCACAAGACCGGGTCATTTGGAGGAATATGGGAGAGGCCTTCACTTGCAGTCAGTATGTACGGCCTATGATGATGATGATGATGATGATGATAAAGTACGTCAAATTAGACAAAGTGTGCGCCAAAAAAAAATCAGACTTGTAATGTTAGTAAGCTTTAAGATAATTGCTTCTGAACTTAGAGCATCAACATGTGCTTAGGATAATGCGCAGAAATATTGACTGCCGATTTGTAACCAGTGTAATCTTAACCAAGCTTTCAAAATATAGATGCTAAATTAAGGCAAATATAAGTTTCTGATGTGTCATTAAAACGATGTCCCAGTACCATAAGGAGCGAAGTTTGCGAAGAACGGGAGTGCGCAGAGGCAAAGTGACTGGACATAACAGAAAATGTCAATAACTGCGGAACCGTATGGGTGCAACAAAATGCATGCCTGTTGAATAGATTATGTTCAACAACTGCGACAGTTTAGTGACAGTTCTGGAGCTATTATCAAACATTTGAGTTCTGTGCATCGCATATCAAGCGGCCTTTTTAAGCTAGACGCAAGATTTTACAGTCTATATTTTTATGTGTTCAGCTAACCACAATGCGTTTTGACTGCAATAGTGATCTAAGACGTTGCATTACAAACGGCCGTATTTCTGGTACCACCAAGATGATTGCTCCCTGGCCTTTAATATGCGAAACTATGTCAGCTGCCCGTAGGTACAGAGTCTTTTATTCGAGTTCTTTTAAGATGATTTTATATGATGAAAAAGAATAGGAAAACCGCTGCCGCTGCCCAGTGCCGAAATTTTGCTTTCAAAAATACGATGCAGCTCACCGCAATCTTTCGGTCTTTGCACAATTTTATCCATTTCTACTCCAAGCAACAACCGCCCTGTTTCGTCTTTTCGCGAGGACATTAATGACGCCGGCTTTTTCACAGCCTTGACTTGTTTATAACACCAAGAAAATAAAATAAAAAGCAAGAGAAAGCTATTTGGCCACAAGAATGGGGCGAAACCAGCGTTTTCAGCGAGTTTGGATGGAACTCGCGTTCTTGGGCGTAAAATCCCGTGAATAAGGTAACAAAATGGCGGCTTCACTTTTCCTTCCAGTCCGGACAAACAAAAACGCATATAAAGTTGGCGCACGCCCGGCGCTGAAGCCTTTATGCCCTCACCAGCTCTCAGATCACTGCCGAGGTGGGCAATATATTCGGCCCCAGCCCGAACGCCATCTCCTAAGTGGACCCACCGCCCGGAGCTACGGGAGTTCCATAGCGCCTAAAGCCGGGGGAAACGGGAAGGATGCGGCGAAGAAAGGACGTAAGAGTATAGGGAGGTGTTCAGAGAAGGTAGGCCGTGGTGCCCCAAACTTCCCTGGCCGCCCGCGACGAGCGCTGCAAAGTGCCTTTCCTGCGGGTCCCAGTCGCCCTCAACCTTGACTAGTTCCTCTCCATCGAAAAACAAAGAAACAGCGACTATAAGAATTCACACTGAGCCACGGTCACGAAGCGTGCACCTTGAAGAAGGCGCAGAAGCGGCCGAGGTGAGCGCGCTAGCGCGTTGGCCGTCCACCCCATTGCGGGCTGAGGCGGCCGTTCGGAAGCTATTTTCCACGAGAAACGCGTGTACCAACGCAATGGGCCGAAGATAAGGAAAGAAGGAAGCAGAAAGGCTAGCGTCGGACTCGGTTTCCAGCGTCTGTTTATGTACCCGGCCGTGCGACCACTATATAAACGCATCTCGTCGTCGACTAGCGTCCCGCACGCGCGATGGCCCGAGAAGGAAGAGCGGGCGCTGGATGGAGCGCCAGAGACGCGGTGTGAGATTTTCTTTCATTCGCTCCTTCTTTATTTTCTTTAACTCTGTTGATTTAAAGATATAGGAGGAGGTGCCAGTAGCGAGGAAGGTAGGGGGTGAGGGGAAGCATGCGGCAAGGTGGAAACAAAACACGTGGACGGGAAAACCCAGCGCGAGCGTCGCACTCTGAGGCGGCGAGCAATAAAGTGGCCGTAAAATAAAGCCCGTCGCAGTGACCTCCTCCCCAACTCGCTTCCTTTCATTGTAGAGCCTGCCTGGCCTTTTCTCCTCCTCATCTTCTGTCCTCGAACTCCCTCACGACACACGCGGCGGCGGAGTGTAGTAAGGCTTCGAGAAGACCGGGACATATAGCCTGGTCGTGCGGGTGACGCTAACCCCACGTCGCATTACGCCTGCCGCAGCCGCCGGGTCTGGGGCAGACTTCGCCGCCTCTGTGGGACTTCGAACCTATGGGAGGAGAGCCCGACAGCGTGCGTTCTTTTGGGAACCGCGCTGCTCGTCAAGCCTCGAAGGAGAGTGGCTCGTCGACAGCGCGTTAGCCCTCTGCCTCCTTCTAAAGCTTCATTTTTTTTTTTTTTTTGTTCGCGCTTGAGCACGTCAGGGGTGCTTGCGTGTGGCTTCCCGGCCCCTAAATGAAAAAAAGAAGCGCTGAGACTTAGCGAGAGTTTTTATATTTTTTGGATCTAGTTTTTCATCCCAACGCCTGTTTTATTTTTCTTTTGTCTCAACTCTCCTTAGGTGTCATTTGGCGCGGCTGCTCGGTATTGCTTCTTGGAGTTCGTCGCTAGTGAGTGACGTCGTGTGCGCAAATTTCGAGCCCTCAACGTACCATCTTTACCCATCAGCTTTTGTTTTTCGATTACCATGCTCTTTCTGGCGGAATGCCGCACCGTAATGGACGTAGAGCAGAACAAAGGGAACCTCTTTTGCATTTGCAACTATTTGGGACCTATAACCCTTTCCCAAACATTTCACCCCAAAGAGCCGAGCACCAGGCCGGGGGAAAGCTTGTACCTATTGAAAGCCTGTGGGTACCCGGTGGCACCACAGTAGGACCTGGTACCTCCCAAATAGGAGGCAGATGCTCGGCCACAAGGCCACGATATGACACGGGCATCTGATAAAGTTCCGCTGTCTAACTTCGCATGTTTTACCTCCTAGGAGCTTCAAGTTCCTAGTGCTTCAGTGAAAAATATGTTTGCAGTCTCAAGAGCTCGGTGTGGAGTGTCCGTGGCCCCGTCACGTCTAAACAAACCGGTATTTGAATAAGAGAGTTTGCAAGTCGGGGGGGGGGGGGGGGGGGGGGGGGATTTCGTTGCAATGGGCCAAAGATTAGATATTAACGCAGCGTTGGCCCGTTATTCGGTATAATGAGTCGCAGTGTAAATAGGGTAGGGTTCCAGAAAGCTTGTCCGTGTCCACTCGCTCGCGCCTTCTTCCTTTGTGCGCTATTATTTCCAGCTTTAGAATGAATCACAAACATGCCCAGACCTACTATCTGCTTAACAGTTAAAGAAAGTGTGTTTCACCTGATGCTTCACTGATGCGGACACGAAGTAAACAGACGACACTTCATAAAGTGACCCCTTGGTTTCGAACAGTTCAGGGCACAGCAATCGAAAGGCAAAGGGATGGTTACAATTTTTCGGGAGTGCGCAATGAAGTCTTCGTCGAATTACTGTACCATAGCGATGCTGTCTTGTAAGTAAAGAGTGTTTACCGATTTCGTCATGCAGTGTCACGGAGCCAATCAGCAAGGCACCATTCGACCCCAAACACGACATATCAGTGATTCTCCCCAAAAGGAGCGCCAATCTCTCATTCATTTACCTCACCCACCTACAGGCCGAAACATTTGCGCCATCAGATTCCTGGCTGCTTTCCTAAGACGACGGAGTACACGTAGAGCAAACATTTAGAGTTGAGAAAGAGTCCCTTTATGCTTGGCTACACTGACATCGTCATGAAGCACCCCCATTTTTACAGTACTCCATGCGGAAACTAGAGTATTTGTAGCAAATGTGTACAACCGCCGATGTCAACAGATTGTACTTGAGGAAAAAAATGTATGTGTTCAACCTTCATTTAAATGTACGATATTCCAGGTCGATTTATATATACGTTACAACCTCACTGTCTAGAATGCAGAACTTATTGAGCATCCCATTTTCGTTTATCGCCCAAAAGATCAACAGATGCATCATCGCGAAAGAAACTTTGCCCCACGGCCTATGTAATAGGCTGCAGATTGGGATAGGCTGCCGGTAGGCTTCTGCTATATGGCCTAGCGAGGGGAATCTCACAGATGTCGTCTCAAGTATACGAGAGCAATCTCCGTGCCGAAAGTTATGCAGGCGCAGCAAGGCGAAACGAGCCCCTTGTTCTGCGCGGGCCAGAGAATGGATGTCTGAATGCCACAGAGACCACAATAAATGCACGAAAATGGTAAGAACCTAAGAGCAAATGGCAAACTCTTAGTTATTTTCCGACACGCCATTTTTTTTTCTCCGTCCATTTACAAGGTCCTTATTCATTCGTTTTGTACGTGTGAGAATATTAGTGGCGGCTCGTAATTCCGGGCATTATATTGGTGTTTTGTGGGGTTTCAAATTAAGCAACAGGAGGAACATCCCGCAGAATCATGTGATTGGCAGATTGTTTTCAACCGCTGGACTATTATTCTCGATTCCAAAGTTTTTATATAGATACTCAAGATAGGCGAGCTAATGTATCTTACATTACTTTTAAACCTGCCGCCTGCGTGAAGTAATGCTGCAGAGTTCAAGTGGGAGTCACATGACTGCTTAGTGGCACTAGTTTTGGCAGCGCGAGTCATGCGAGGAAGGACGTAAAACGGACGACTTTTACTCCGGGCTCACGCCATCATTTGTACCATGATGGCAAATAAATTGAATTCACTTGTATGACACCTTACTTGTGAAGGCTACTTTTCAGGCAGCGAAGTACGCCATTCTACGAACGCCGTTTGTTTATTTATTTATTTGATTTATTTTATTAATTTGTCTGTTTGTAGGATTATTGGTTTAAAGGAATAGCCGTGAAGATATAAGGAAATAAAGACCAACGAGCGTTGAAAACTATGGAGACAATGGAGACGATAGCACTGAATGACAGACAGATAACCGCCAAAATGTCTTACAGTCCCAGTGAGAACAGGGGTCTTCCCGAGAAAGAGTAACATTCCTGATTAAATATATCAGTGCTACATGGTGTCATGGCGTTGAACATGCCCATCAATCTCATAATACGACTGAGATTGAACGATGACGTAAACGCACACTTTCGTCGCGAATATCATCTAGACACACGTGGCTTGATCAGATATGCTGGGTACATACAGTCAATGCATATAAGTAAAAACTTGACGATGAAGATAAGGTTTCGCGACTGCCTTCTAGTGTCTAATCCAGCTAGTCCCAAAATGTGCAGGGCAGCCCTGTAATTATCTTAGGAACCCGCAAAACAGACACCGCGATCTACGGTATTCTTCGGAAACCTTTTCTGAACATTACCGAGCATTTTCAAATTCATGGAGTTAGAAAAAACATCGGCAAACTCAATCTCGGCAGGGCAGGGCGAAAGGGCGTAACCTAGGAACCTGCTCACACAAAATTATTATGCCAAGCAAACGCACACGCCTGGCATTGGATATAGATGTGAGGCAAAAAGAGTAACAGAATAAATTAAGGGGATATCTGAGTCGCGAACAGCAGGCGCCCTCGTAATAAATTGATTGCTGAAGTACAAGTGAACTCAATCGATTAACTGTTGCACGCGAACGATATGCTGAAAACCTTATTTCCATTCAACTCGTTCGACAAACGCCACCTAGCTGTGCGCAGATTTAACGTCCCCTTTTATTAAGCTGCAGCCAATAGGGAGGCAGGATATGTGGAATATCTTTATATCTTCACAGTATTCGTTCATCTGAGTGTCAGCAAGAATTTCATTTAGCGCATTGATGAAGAGAATAAATAATAAAAGAACCATGTTGAACACAGCGTAGGTCGTAGAAGTACATAAAAAGTATTTCCGATGAATTTTCGCAACATCTTGGCAGCGGAAACACACATTTGCAAGAAAAAACTCAACGCTATAATGCGATCACCGATATTCAGGAAATGTCTAACATAATCTATGAATATTTTCTTTCTGTATTGACCTGCGTGGACAGTGGCATAGAGGCTTCGTATTCTCAGCCTGAATTGTGAGACATTATTTTTGAATGAGTACTTTCATTATTGTTAAAGAACGATCTTTTTAGGGCTCAGGTGGCATACCGAATTCTTTCCTTCGCCGTTATGCCGAGCCTGTTGCACGCGTCTTACAATCTATATTTTTTATTATCAATGCGTTACGACAGCTTTTTGTGATGGCTGGCGGCTTACTCGGGTCATAGCAATCCACAAGAAGGATGATCACCTAAGCGTGGAAAACAGCCGTTCGATTTCGCTGACATCTGCATTCTGTAAAACATAAGAACACAGCATCGCACTGCATAACTTTATTGAAAACACCAATTTGCTCTCCCCATTTCAGCATGGCTCTCGAAAGGGATCGTCGACATTACGCAACTTATCACACTATATTTTTCCGGAAAGACTATTCTTGCCTTTCCTAATTTCAGCACAGCAATTGAATGCGTCCCCGTTGGTAAAATCCTTGAAACACTTACTAGTCTGGGTCTTTTTACGGTTATCATAACCTGGGAAAGAGCGTAATTTTAGACCGTAGACAATAATGGTCATCAATCCCCTATGTACCCTACTAGTTCTTTCCGGAGTACCTCAAGAAAGCTTAGAGGGACTGAATCGTTTCCTAATCATTTTTAATGTATGACTACCGCCATTCATCCATATATTAGCATCAGATTGTTCGCTGATGATTGTCTTGTCTTTAAACAGTTTGCATACCGTAACGATCAGCTCCAGTTAAGCACTAGCTTAACCCAATTTAATGAATTGGGCACCGCTTTGTCAATGACCCTAAATACTGAAAACAAAAACTGTCTTACTTCGTGTCACGATCGAAACGAAACCAATCCCATTTACATATTGCATCAACGGCATAAAAACAAAGGAAATCTCCGAATATAAATGCCTAGGTGTAACGATTGCAAGCACCATCTCGTGTTCCAAACATATTGAAAACGTTTGCGTGCCCACATCTCAATAACTTAGTTTCCTGCGTCGTAAATTAAAAACACCAATTTCGAATTCCTTCTAATTTGAATCTCATATATATAGCCAAGATCTGAAATAGCAATATTATGTGACCCCTTTTACCTAAATGATAATCATAAGCTTAAAATGGTTAAAAGGCGAACTATAATGGTTCATTTTTTACAAGTTTAGGATCGCTCATCCGCCGTCACCACTAATGGCCGAAATTCATATCCTAACCCTAAAAATCGCAAAGTAATATCATCATCATCATCATCATCATCATCATCCGGACTATACCCACTGCAGGGTGAAGGCCTCTCCCATATTTCTCCACTTAACCCGGTTCTGTGCTAGCTGCATCCACTTGACCCCTAAAGTAATATAGCATTACTAAAATGTATTTTCATAATGTACGACAAGTCGCTTCAAATTAATGCACACACTTTAAAGCTTACCTGTCACGCACGTCTCGACACCGTCGTGCTCACAACTTGCACTTTTTCCGTGCACGAACTAAGTTGTTCAAAACATTCTTTCCTCGTAGTTATCTGCTGGAATCACCTCCACTTTGAAAATTTCTCTACTGATAATTTTGAGCAGGCACTCTTCATGTATTTTACACAATAATATTCATTTTTATGTTGCCTTGTGCCCTCAAATAATGTGTATGCAAATGCACTTTGTTCTGATTGTTTGAAGGTCAGCTTTTTCAATTGATACATGGGTTTCTTTTCACCCTTTTCATTTCGAATTCTATTTTGTTCCGCAGTATATGTCTAGCCCAACAGCACGTGTATTCTACTGGTAATGAAACTGAATGCTTGCAGGCATACGCCAACCTACTTGGTGTCATTAAAACTGCTGTGTGTACAAATAAATAAGCCTTGTGAATCCCAAATGGCACTCTTAGGGGGCGAGAACTTTGTCCACCGTAGTTTAAAGGCTTCGGCCTACGTGTGAAGTAGCTAGCAAACCAGACAGAATAAAGCATACAAAAACCATCGTTCGGTAGTTTTTAAAGAAGCATGCAGGGGTCTACTATATCAGAGCAGCGCGCTTAAACTTTGCCGTAAGAGGAGAAGCGATATGCCTTTAACATCTCCTTTTCATTTCGTAAACTTTTAAAAAAAATCTATTTTTATTTATTTAATATTTTTATAGTATTATTGTAGAGTCAGTACACATCACGAACACAGGTTAGCAAGTCATACGCACCGCAAAGCGTTCATCAGATGCCCCGTCAGCGCGCGTGGTGAAAACAATCTTTCGTGCGTTGCATGCCCGCGTGGCGTGCAGATAGCCTGCTCTCGAACTCCAATACCGACAAATTTGTTTTATTGATTCCTTTATAATTTTGTGTAATACCCCCTTAGAGAAACGTCCTCGTCAATTTTGGCTTCAGTTTGACCCTCCCTCAAATCATTAGCTTGATTTGAATCTGGGGTGTTTGAAATTCTCGCGCGAGATCATGTGATTGTGACGTCGTGAACCTGCCGACCAATCAGGATTTTTCCCCATCGCTATTACGGTGGGGTTTTTTGCACTATCACGTAAAATAAGCAGCACCAACCTTCTTCTGACGGGAGAATGTAGGAGATAAGTATTCACAGAAGGACCTATCCAAAAGCCTTGCTGATATTCATACAAGTATACCTTCTTTCTTTTTTTTTTTTTAGGCAAGTGGCAGTGGTGAGCGAATGCTTGTCTCCTACATCTTAGCAGAAAAATAAGAAAGGTAGTCCTTTAATTCTCGGGAGCAAGACGCAGTCTGGCGCTAGCAGAATAGCGCCAGTAGAATCTACAAGACCAACTTGGGGCGACATTGTAAATGCTTTTCTTTCAGAGCAAGGCGCTGGTTCCACGCCCTTTGCCCATAGTCAAGACGTATGATGCAAATAACCGACAAATATCAGAAGCATCAGTAACATCGTTTTTGTACGAAAAGGATGATATGCGAAAATTGGGATGATCTGCTCTTTCTCTAGCAAGGCGCCAGAAGTCCTGTGGATGTCCAGTGAGCCTTTTCTAAGCAGTATCTTAATTAGCATCTTCGATGCCTTTTAATGCCCCTTTAGTTCCGGATCTGCAGGTCTTTACTAATCCGTTACGCCACCATTAGTACTATTCTTCACGTGGCCATGTTAGTGAAACTTTTCTTCTCTAAAACGGCTGAATTCAGCTGAGAACCAGGATGAGTATTTTGACCATTTCTGTGTTCTACGAAATATAACATTCCACCGTCTCCTTTAAGAAGTTTCTCAGTCGAAGATCTACTACATCAATCCGGCAGCAGTCTGTTACATTGACACGGTGACCACTGCTGCGCATACAAGCCCTAAAGAATCATTCTTGGCAAAATTGAGGCAATGTTCTTTCTATTCGAAAAGTTTTGGCCTTGGAAGAAAAATAACTAAAAGGAGCATGCCAGACATCAGCTGACCCAAAAGGATAAAAAACATGATATAGTGTGGCAAGGCATGGCCGCATATATGTTGACGGGCATATCTGCAGGCTTGAAACCCGTAACACTAATGAAGTTTTTAAAAATGAGCAAGCTTCGCAGAGAAACAAACGTCATTAGTGGGACAAGTTTGGGAAGAGTGACCAAGAAAAATGATCTTCCCAAAAAGTGGAAATTGGAAGCTTTCTTGATCAAGGTCACCTGTAAAATGGTTGGTTTGTGGTGTTTAACTTCTCAAAGCAACTCAGGCTATGAGAGATGCCGTAGTGGAGGACTCCAGAAATTTCGACCACCTGGAGTTCTTTAACGTGCACTGATATCGCACAGCACACGGGCACCTTGCTTTTCGCCCCCAAGGAGTCTTTGTTCTACTGCAGCGCATATACACGTGATCACACGTGCAGATATGCATCCACCGTGTGTATGTACGAACCGTGCAGGGTTAAGACCTAAGGAAAATAAAAATGAGACAAAAATTCATTACTGCACTGTACTGGGGGTATTTTAGACATACGTCACTGGCAGACGAAGGACGATCTATATATATCCAGCAGTTGAAATTGGAAACAATTTCTTGCATAATGAGTGCGTATTATTCAGCCTCGGGCACTCTGGAAAGCCTTTTTCTTGTAAAGTAACGTTCAAACTTTTCACACACACTTGGCTTCAAAATTAATCAACATGTACCACTGCAAGTTTAATTAGGTAAAGATTGTTTCTTATTCATTTCTTTGTTTGTTTGTGTTATTTTTCATAATTTGTTTGTTTGCTTGTTGGAAACCTTCACTACTTCAGTATACTGTGAAGTAGAAGCCTCTCAGCTACGGTCTCTGACTCTCGAATTTCACAGCGGTAACTTTCATGCGTACTTTTTTTTTAAGAAAGGTATCTTTCTACCCTATCGTTCAAAATCGCGCCTGTAGTAGTGAAAATCAAGAAATATTGTTTGCAATGAAGAGAAGTGTATAGCCAAATGCGAGAATATTCTTCGCTATTATAATTAAAATGCTGGTAATAAAGACGCATTCCTTGAAATAGACTCAGCGATTTCAAGCGACAACTAGAGGCTACTTTTGTATCAAGCACATTCTCTAATTAGGTTTGACACCTAGGCACAAATCTGTTCATAGTTTCAAGCGTCATTTGTTTCTTGTTTACTAGTCCTGACAGCAAGCCGGAAAATCTTGTAGGTTTCCGGGTAAATTTCCGGCGTTCCGAGATCGTGTTGCGAAACGGAAAGCACATCACCTAAACTCTTACGCGCAACTTTGCAACGTTTCGCCACCTCCGAGCAGGTCGGCTACAAAAGTGCAAATCTCCATGCGACAAGACGCCAGCTCGGACCAAAAGAGCACGGGTGCGCTGGCCTTTTCGGAGAGGCAAGATGACCCGAGGCCTACCTTAATCTTGAGCGCGCGCTGACGGCTCGCTGTGCCTTATCGCACTCGGAGGAGAGCGGAAGAGCCGCTTAGACGTCCGCCGTGGAAGCCCGCATGACAAGTAAATAGGGCGACGCGTGGGCAGCATCCCGCTCGCTTCCACACTCGCCGCTCCTCCTGGAAGGACGTCGGGGAATAAAAACAAGCCTATCTCCCGGGCCGCATGGTCGCGCGTAGCCTGCTTTCTGGCGACTTTGAGACTTGTGCACCAGCGTTTCTTCGCCAGCGCCTCAACACTCTTGTCGCGCGCTTCTTTATGACGGCCATTTGCGAGCGAATTGCGACCGCCAGGGGGCAACACATGCTCTGGTTTTGCTATGTTTTCTATTTTTTTTTCTTCTTCTTATAGGTAGCCTGCCTTAAGGAGTGGAGACCAACACACGTGGAAGCAGCAGCTGTTCACATTCTACTCTGTCGGCTATCTGGTTTGAAAAGCGAGGAGCCGCGGAATTGCTTCGAAAAGGCGGGCTGAGAAAAAAAATAATGCAAGAGATGTCAAGCAGGTAATAAAGGAAAATTTAGATCAGCCTTGGTTGCTAGATTTCCCATTGCAGAAGAAATAAAAAGAGAGGAAAAAAGTGCGGGCTTTTTTAATAGAAAAACTGAAATTAAACGGAACCTTTAAAGTTGTTCCCAAATCTTTATGCCAAAGCTCTTAGCGAGACATAAGCAAGCATATGGTTTAATGCCAGTAGACATGGTCGCCTTTGACAACTCTGCCTCTAGAAATTGGCATATTCTCTCAAGACATAAAACAGAAGGAAGAAAAAGTTAAAGGCTTGGTTCGGTGTATAAAGATTTAACGTCTCCAACCAACTCAAGAAAGACGCCGTAAAGAAAGGACTCCGGAAATATTGATAGCCTGTCGTTCTTTAAAGTGCACTGATAATGCCTCGAATTGTCCAAATCTTTGTTTTTTCTTATCAAACAGCCGCTGGCACGCGGCCTTATCCCTGTGAATCTAGCGAGCGTGTCGATTCTGTGTTGTTTGTTTATTCTTGCCTGTTCTCCCGAGACGATGCTGTATCATTTTTTTGTTTTTTTGTTTTTTTGTCGCGAAGATGAACTCCGACCACTCGCGTGTGTTTCTGCAATGTTCCAGGTGGTGCTAGTCATCGTTTGCGGCTTTATCTCAATGTTTCTTCGCAGCATTTAAATTGAGCGTTGACGGGTACGACGCGTATTCTTTGTTCGATGACCGACGAGCACATTTGCTGCCCTCGCCGCCACTGAGTTGATTAATTATTTTGCTGGGGCAAGTGACCCCAAAGAAGAATTGATTCCACTGCTATTACGCCTGTCTCCTCTTTTGATGTCTAAGACCTTGTCGCCACTAAGTAACAATATCGTGCGTCTCCAACGAATTGTGGCCGCAGCGGCCGGAATTTTCCGGCGTTCTTGGCTTGAGTAGTCGAGCATCCTACCAAAGGAGCCACCGCGGCGGGAAAAGGTTAAAGATTTAGCCAGAGGCATTTTCATATAAGGTGAAACTCAAAACTCCCATCCTTTTACCGCAGTGCAGGGTGGAAATCCGGTCTCTTCTGCCCGTTGCACACTCACATTTCCTGACCGCTCTCATCCTCGTCTTGTTTCCGCACAAATTCCTGACCGCTCTCATTCTCCTCTTTTTTCCGCACCACAAGAAGGAAATCTTTCTTTACCGCGGTTGCTTAGCTATCTTATTTGAAATCACTGACTTACCGCTGAATTGTATGCGATGATTTCTGCACCTCTCAATTCCACAACTCATGTAATTCTGAAATACATGAAACGTGTCTAGATTGAGATCAGATGATGTCAAGCGAAAACTTGGTACACAATTTCGCTTACTAGACAAAAAAAAAAAAGCAGTCTCAGTCGTTTAGGGCATAACTGGCATAACATTTGAATGCGCAAATTATAAAGCAATAAAAGATAAATTTATAGCCTCCATATATCGCACCGCCCACGGAAAATTTGTTGGCTGAGCCGTAATTCCCGGAAGCGCTGTGCTGCTAGCTCAATGCACCGACACTTTATTTATTTTCTGCAGATAGTCCCAGTTTTATGAAGTTATCGGCCGGTTGCTTTGAACCAGCTTTAGAACAAAGGGATAGTAGATACTGTCTTATTTAGCAGATGTCTTGCTGTTCTTTTCACTAAATTTCTCACGAAGGGAGAAAACGAGGGCCGTTGAAATCTGGTTTGCAGTTGCATACTGATGCCTCCATTTCACTTCGCAGAACTTCGTCACAGTGAAGCCAGACATTTTATTCCTAACGTCACCACCAAACACACTCTTGATGACGTCGAACATATTATGCAAATACAGTGCAGACAAAAAGCACACAGCGCGCAAATATTCCGTCGCGAAACGAGGCCACCGGTCTTTGAGCACACAAAATTTTCTTCTTTCAATGCCAATAACAAGAGGCAACAGATATACGAAGTGTCAAACAAAAAAACAAAAACGAGATGAAGTGTGTAGCTTTAAAAAAGGGTGAAATTGTAATGATTGAGTGGATTCTCAGTGGTCAGACTGTTAATAAACACTACTACATTAGGAAAAAAAAAAAGGTCACAGTTGTGGAGTGATGAATGGCGGTTGCATCAGGATAATCTACCCGCTCACATGGCCCTGTCTGTCAAGCCGTTTCTGACCAGTAAAAACATTGCAGTAATAAAGCATCTTCCTTATTCACATAATTTGGCTCCATGCGATTTTTTTTTTTTTTTTTTTGCATTTCCTAAAGTTAAATCTTGCTTAAAGGGAACCCATTTTACCTCACTTGAAGAAGTTCAGGCAAAAACGGAGAATCTCCTGAAGGGCCTTCCAAAAACCTCATTTGCACTAAAAGTTCATGTGCACTAAAAACATAGTAATCGGAATAATGTTTGGAAAATACCTATTGAAGTGTGGTTACAGGCGCTAGAAACGAGCCCACAACTATAGGCTCACTAGCAGTCCGTTAAGCTAAAAAACAAGAAAAAAAAGACCAAGCTGCTTCATAAAACGTGGAACTACTGTAACATTAAAAAGCTTAACGACCACACCGCTCAGGGACTTTCCGCTCAATGCCGGAACCAGGACTTCCCGTAATATTAAAAACAGCCCCAGGCGATGACTGAGTCGTGGGCTGAGCTAATGACGTAGTTTACAGCAACTGCCAGCCGACTCCTTTTATATAAAACCAGGATTAAAAGTTACGAATACAATTTCTAGCATCTGCACATCAGGAAACTAAAATCAAATAACCTGGCGCATCAAAACCTGCTTTCAATCCTCGTTTTATTGAATCCCACTTTCGCGCCTCTTCTATGTTCTCTCTTTGAAATCCCGGCTCCAAAAGAAAACCTATCCCATATTGCTACTCATATGCGCGGCTGCCCGTCGTCCTGCAATCCCCGGACGTGTTCGCTGCTCTCAATGTTAATAAAGCAGCGGTACATCGACACTCGGGAGTTTCTGAGCACAAAAAAAAAAATAAACCAGATTTTCGTGTTTGTAAATATATCGTAATCTCTATAACACTGCTTTATCCTTCTAGATGAGAAGAAAATATGAAAGAGCACTAGCAATAAAACCGACGAGCCTTATTTCAACACGCTCTTCTTCTCCGCGACATGATATCCGGGAACACCAGACGAGAAGCCGAACAAACGTTGCACAAGGACAACGGCAGAAGACGCGGCGTCGTGTCGTGCAGCAGCGTGACACGGCCGCCAAGTGTTTGCCTTGGCTCCCACTAGCCTCGCCAGCACGGCAAACAAACCATCCTTGCAAACACCTAATCAGAGGGGAAATGGCGAACGCTCCGCGAGTCTCGGCTGCGGCAGCGGTCGTGACGTGGGACACGAACCGAGCCGTGGCCGTGTAGAGTGTCGCTGCCGACGCGTGCAAATTAAAGGATTCGGCGACTTCGCGGCGCCCGTGTTTGCGCACGGGGTGCGCGTACACCTGCTTCGGTTTCGAGAGGCCGCCGCCGCCGCCAAAACGAGACAGAAAAACGGCGCCAGGCTATACCTCGCTCTCCCGCGCGCGTGCGACAAGGGAGTGCCATTAGCGACTCGAGACAGCAGCGGCGTATCCACTTTCCCGCATGGCTCTGAGCCCCGATGCGTCGCGTGGGTGACAATCTGCGCGCATCAAGTTCGACCGGCGCCTCACGCGTGTCAGCACTGAGAATTGTGCGTTCGGGAAAACGAGGCCCTTGTCCTTGTCGCCTGCTCTTATTTTTCTTCCGCGGTTCTCCTCTAGGGTGGCGTCTTGTAATTCCTCAAAAGAGCAGTCGCATCTCTTTTCTTGTTCAAGCATCCATGTAATGATGCAGAAAAACCTTAGGCAGATTTTATTAGTATTTTCTTTTATCAGATCCAGTTCTCACTTTAAGATGTTCGAGGCCCGGGTTGCTCAAATACGCAGAAGCAAATGATTAATAAAGAAGTGTAATTACTTTTGATTGCGAGCTTCAACGCCACGAAAATCACGACACTTGCAGGTGCTCTGTAGGAATTGCTTGCATAGCGTGTAACAAATATCGAAATGCATCAACAGTTGAATTCTACATGTCACAGAAGGAGAGGAATTATAGCAAAATATGGACCGCTAGGAATTACAGGCATTAAATTCTCGATTTTTGCCGACATCTTTTCTTTTTAATTTTTACCTCATTGTACTATGTCACACAATAAAGCTACCTAGCAATAACGGGTTCAAGCTCAGCACTCCTTAAATCTACTAGAAGTCGGAATGTTTGCATATAAATTATACCTGACTGTAAACCTCTCCTTGGCATCGTGAGCACCAATAGAGCTTGACACTGCAGCATCCACAGCTATTGTTTTGGCATCAAATCATTAATTTTCTCGCTGCGAAATGAGCCGGCGACGCTGGTGCCTGAAAGATAGCAGTAAGATTGCTGCATTAGCAGCTCGACAGCAAATTGGATGACGTCATTGCGTAGCCGTATAACACGCACAAGAAGCTGATAGACCACCAAACGTTACTTGATTGCCTGAATACTCATCTGCACTCGGCGCCACCTCTACAGTACACAATCCTATGCATGTCGTTCGTCTGTATATATTGGTCACTTGCTGACCTCCATGAATAGCGCCAGTTTTTCCTATTCTTGTACCAAACTGTGGCGTAACCATTTGTACAACACTGTTTTGAAAGGTGACATGTAATGTGTGGAATGTCCGCACATTCCATACACATGCTGGTCAATTTGAGGCTAGCTCAAGTAGAATTCGAAACAATGACTTATGTGCCTCTACATACATTACATACATTGCATACATTGAAACCAAGGTTACGGGGAATACAGCTCGCACGCACCCCGTGAAGCATGGCAATGTACAAGAAAGTAAATTGTTTTCGAATTCGTACCCGTAAGCAGTAGTAAGCAGTACTATCCAATGTTTCGTAAAAAACAGTAATAGACTCCCCTTTTTCCCTTCCCAGATGGCTGCCTCCGAAATGCCTGACAAGGTTTTCACGTCAATGCATGCAGACATCTTGTGGCTTTTATTAAAGCAAAAGCCTTTCTATTGGTTGTGGAACTGTCCGCAATAAATTTCCGCACAAACTTGCAAGATTAAAAACATCTGTCTCCACTGAGAATCCGCAGCCGAGCATGCAAACCACTACTCGACGGCGGGATTATTTTCCCTTATTGCCTGGCTTTGACACAATATATCACGCAAGGAAATCCCAATAACAACATGGTTGGCTCGAGAAAAAACCGATCGAAAATTCTTGCCTAGCATGGGAATAATAGTAGCGATGACAATGGCAATACAGTTAGTGATAATTATAATGATCGTAGTAGCGATGTTAATGATACACCACCTAGCGGTGATGGTGGTAGCCATGGCAATGACTGTGAATTTTGTCGACAATGATGATAGCAGCGATAGTGATGATGAGAAAGATAGGAGGAGATGCAATGGCAGTGCCGAAAGCCAAAAACATCCTGTAAAGTTAAGCAGACTTAAGCGCAGTCCTCTAATATTTATCTCTCTCTCTCTTTTTTTTTTTTTTCATTACCTCAAATCTGCAATGCATGTCACATGTGGGGGGTCTCTAATAGATAAACGAAGGAGAGGTAATGTATTTCAAAGGGGAGCTGAGGGATATGTTTGACGTTAGTTTTAATATTTCAACACCTCTTTATTTATTGTTTTCAATATTGCTTAGAGTGAACAAAATCCTTGCGGAACAAGTGTCGCTGCTGTAAGCCACAACTAAATTATCTAAGCTGGAAAACTGTTCCCTTAGTAGGAAGTAGTTTATTACATAGTAGTGCTATTACTTTTCAAGATAAAAAGCAGTTACTCACAACGCAACAGTGGTGGAGGCCCCGTTCTCGAAAAAAATGGCAAAGACACAAGCTCTGCCTTTAAGGTTATGACGCAACAGATTTACTGGCTCCCGTTTGCAGGATTCGCTTGGGGATCATCGTTCACGTACATGAATTCTATCAATCACTCAATATCTTATCGATTAATTTCTGCTTCTATTTTTCCACACACACTGATTACCATACAGTCGTAAGTTACCGCCTTACGTTAATGGTCAGTATAATATCTTCCTGGGCAAGTTGGTGCATACTGTAAATTATAAAGTTAGAACGCAAACAAACGACCACACACAGCTGGTTGTGCTGTATCCTTAGTATGTCTATGTGTGGTTGTTGTTTTTCTTTTGCGCTCTAACTTTATAATGCACATTACGTTAAAGGGTACCCGACAAAATGTATGAAACTCCATTTTAACCAAAGTGTGAACGTACCTGCGGAACTAGTGGTAGCGTGTCTCACTCGGTATCACAAAGGTCCTACGTCTGTTTTCAATCTCACCTTCCCGTCACAAAGAAGCTGCCCGAGCTGGCAGAATCAGCAAACTTATTCATCTAATGTGGGTCCGGGTGGTAACAGTACTCGCTGACCAGTCAACGACTGGTCCCACCAAATATAACCTGTGCGACGCAGGCACGGGATTTTTCATAATTTCGACTCAACAACGCGGATGCCAAATATTCTAGAAAACGAGCCTTTACTGTTCGCTTTCTGGGCATTGTGGCAGTTTGCAGGATACATGGCAGAGCACTGATTGGCCAGTGGGCTTTGTGATGTCACAAGGCCACATGACGTAGCGATGTTGACAAAAGGAGCCACCTCGGGCAGCTTTATTAAGATGAGATGGTGAGACGGGACTCAGTCTTGAACCTTTGGCTCGCGAGTCAGATGTGTTATCTTTAGGCCACGCTGGCACATTTGTACAGATTGGTTAATTCGAGGCTTTATATTTACGCGGGGTGCTCTTTCATAAAATATAGCAACTCACGTCTGTGTTCTGGTGAGCAAGGAGAGATAATCAACATAGAAATAAAATATTTTTAAACGTATCGCAATACATGTACGGCAGCGAGGATCCTCAAGGAGAGCCCCAAACTGGAGCCATGGACGCTTTTACGTCATCCTCTCAAAGGCAGAGCTTACAAATTCTTAAACATTAACATATGCAATCACAATTCACTGAGCCCAACTCTTTTTCCACTTTCTTGAAAAATCGTGTAAAACCGGCAAAAATGCCCTCCCTTTGATCCTTCAGTGTGTTAAGTGAGCTCTGTCCACATGCTCGACGCCCTTACAGAAAAGCAATCTTTGCAGAGCATCACTGTTGTATTTTTATCTCGCCGTTAACTGGTGTCAGATGCCGTGTTGAGCACTTAAATGTCTTATCTTGTACACCTCAATTATCAATGAGCAATTCGCGCTCGAATTAGATTCAGTTTACCAGATAAAACCCTTAGTTGACGCTCGTGCTGTGCGAAGTTCCTCCAAATAAAGCTAGAGATGCGCGTTAAATTTAGTTCGCATGCCGCATTGCCCTGCATGTACTTCAAATGTTCTCTTATTCCCGGCCCTATGTCCAAGATGATTTTAATTAAACCGCGATGACTCAGTTTTCCCTTTAATAGAGCTAAATGTCAGAGCAATATTTCCCCAAAAAGAAAAAAGGAAAACATGTTTTTCTCAGGTTGCCTTGGCAGTCATGAGAAGTGAGACACAGTGCACACGCACACCAGCGCATAATAATCAATACCCTCTGGAAATAGCAGCATGCCAATTGCGAGGGGTTATGTTTCGTTTCATGCTGTGCGCAGGTCATGCCAAGCGAATCGAAAGTTAGGCCTATCTTAATCCGTGTTTGCTGCGGATTCCACGTGTCACCCTCATGTAACGCGTTTATATTTTAGCTTGCTTTGTGATATTTAAAAGCGTCCAAGCAGTCCGCCGCTATAAAAGCCTTCTTTAGCCATCCGGTCAGACCAGACTGTTTGAATGACATTTACAAAGAACAAATTCGCCTTGCCATTCATACACTTACTCGTTCATTCGTTCGTTCGTTCGTTCGTTCGTTCGTTCGTTCGTTCGTTCGTTCGTTCGTTCGTTCGTTCGTTCGTTCGTTCCTTCGTTCGTTCGTTCGTTCGTTCGTTCGTTCGTTCGTTCGTTCGTTCGTTCGTTCGTTCGTTCGTTCGTTCGTTCGTTCGTTCGTTCGTTCGTTCGTTCGTTCGTTCGTTCGTTCGTTCGTTCGTTCGTTCGTTCGTTCATTCGTTCGTTCGTTCGTTCATTCGTTCGTTCATTCGTTCGTTCGTTCGTTCGTTCGTTCGTTCGTTCGTTCGTTCGTTCGTTCGTTCGTTCAGTCGGTCGGTCGTTCGCTCGCTCTTGCGTGCGTGCGTGCGTGCTTGCGTGCATGTTCATTTTTTGAGATGCCGTGGCGACCCGACGCTAAGAAGACACTGGCGTCATTACTGACGTCTTGAAACTTTTTTCATATGACTATGCAAGGACATGCAGTTTCGTGCTCACTTCTTTCACTCCTTGTGTCGCGATCACGCAGCAGGTGGGTGCAGCAAAGTAGCAGCCCGAGGTGGCAAAAGCTGCCAAGTCAGGCAGCTACTTTGATATGGGTGGCTGAGATGGGACTCGAACTCTTCGGGACCTTTGTATCCCGAGTCAGGTACGCTACCTTTAAGCCAATGTTTTATTTATTGTCGACTTCGATGTTGAACAGAACCGCACTGCCGGATCCACCACAATGGACGTCTGTGTTGAATGATTTGACGATGTTGAAAAAATTTTAGTACCGTGCTGGCCTACGTGGGGCTCGTATGTTTAACCTATTGTAGCGTTACCTTTAAGCATTGCAGGCAGGTTTGTACAGCTTGGCTAAAGCGGAACTTCATATATCTACGCCGCATGGTCTATCTTAAGACGTGGTAACTTACAACAGTATACAATCGGTCATATGTGAGATGAACGAAACACAAAGTAATTAATCAAGCGAGAAGCAAAATTCATGTACTTGGACAAGGACCTACCGTGGATGCCACAAATGGAAGAAATCAACACTTTCGTGCCGTACCCTTTTAAAGACGAAGCGTAAGTGTTCCCCATCTATTTTTCTTTCTTACAAGGTAATACAGCCGACGCGAACACGTACTTTGTCAACTCTTCTGCGATATTTTGAAGTTGGTTCTTGCGAAACATAGTTTAATTACAGTAAGAACTGTCCACCTTTACGCTTCTTTATACACACTGGTTTAAGCGCCACTTGCGTTGCTCCGATCTCACCGCTATAACTTGCTCTTTCTAAGGTAGCTAATCTGCGTTTACTTCCCCGTGGCAACTGCTTATGGTTGCATCTTTCTCCACTCTCGCTGTAATTTACCAACCCCCTAGGTTAGACGGCTCCTTTCACTCCCCTTCCCTTACCAACTATCTCTCTCTCCTCCGTTCTTTTTTCAAAGCTCGGTGAGGGTTTTAAGCGGAGGATTTTCTTCCCTCCACTTTACCACCTGCTAACCGCTACCTGCCTGCCACCTGCCACCTGAACAATAAAGATGTCACGAAACTGAGTAACAAGTGTGAGGAGCCAACGCTTCAGCAGCAACATTCGTTGACTTACGAAAGAAAAAAGTAACAATGCACCACTATAGACTAGGATAAATGAGTACCTGTCTATCTGAAGAGAACTAAAGTGATCGACATTGAATTAGGAGGATCACTGAAAGCAACTCACGGCTTTATAGCGTCGTCAAGCTCTCGTTTCCGGATTGCCTCATGAAGACAGCCGGGTGGTACAAGCAAAAAATATAATCAAGGAAATGCCGGACGGAATGTTAAAGAATAAGGGGGAGAAGAAGAACAGTTATAAAAGGGAGGGGAGGGGGGGGGGGGGAAGCAAGAGGAAAAAGCCTCGAACAACGGTTTACATTAGTCAGAGTGCTGCAAACGCGGCGCCCAACATTAGCTTCGGTGTCACGTTTCGAAGCGGCCTCTAAGTCGCAGCACACGCAAGTGGCACAAGCACGAAAAATAAAAGTACAAGCCAACTTCTCCTCCGGCTGCCTACTTTTCCTTTTTTGTTTCTATGTAGCAATGGAATGCCAGAAAGTGGGAGAACAAAGAAGAGTTATGCGGCCTGGCGTTAGAGGCCCGATGCCGGTGATGCGGCAGCGGCGGTGGTGTGCGCTCTGGCATTCCGCGGTCGCATCCTAGCTGCCGCCGATCACGTATATTTCGCTCCTTGCCGTTGTTCCTCATCTATTTTTATCACTGCACTGCCAGCCAATCGCAGCCACTCTTCAGGCTTCGACGGCATGCAGGGCTCAAGTCGAATCGATTTCGAATTTGGCACGTCCGAGGGCGTTGCGTCGGCCTGGTGTTTTTTGAGGTCAGTGCCAAGGTTTGAGAGTTTCAAACACCAACGTCACTGTGCCAGGCGTGGTGGGCGTGCAGCTTTTAGTCACAGTAGTGGTAAAGGCAAGTCGACAACAGTGTTTGTAGTTTCGTTATACCCAGCCACACGTATTGGTTTGGTGCAGCGCGTCCCGATATATGCATAAACTGATCTGTTCTTCCGTTGAAATATTATTTGAGAGAATTTGAGGTTTTATGACTTCATTATTTTTATTGCTACCACTCAACATTGCTATAAATTCTATTCAGTCCATTCAGGGTTAAAGTTTTCTCATGTTGCTATCAGCTGCTCTGGGGAATGTCTCCTTCCAACATGGCAGTGGTCCACAAAGTCCCATGGTTAGATATTAAGTTCACTATATTCAGCCAGTTATTTCGCAGAGATAAGTTAGTTGGAAACAATGTGAATAGTATTACAATTCCAGGAAACGTTGAGGACATATGGGAGCCGTATTGTAGTTGATATGACACACAAGCAATAAAATTCACATTTGCATACTTTTCAAAACAAGCTTGAGGCTCCTGTTCAGCACAAAATAAGGCAGCTGATTTGTCAGCGTCATTAACTAAAAATATGCAGCCTGCCCTGGCTGGCATAGTTGGCGGGAGACATGACCGGGGAACTTATTCGGCAGCGGAGGTACCTTCCCTCAGGAGACCGCATACCCCAAATTAAACACGTTACCCCTAGGCCACACTGTCAAGTCCGTACGGGTCAATTAAAGCCAGGCTTTATATCTATTTTGGGTAGCATTTCGTACATTGTGGTAACTTACGGCTATAGACCAACACCACTCTGTGACGTAAACAAAATGTGGTGGCGCTGCTGTCGACAGGCTGGGTCAACTGGGGTGAAAAGAAGGCTTAAAGCTCATAAAAATACATGAAACCAAAAGTTTTTAAAGAAGTTTTCTCATTTCACATTGTGCTTATGATGTCGTCACTAAGTGCACAGCAACTACGAACACCGTAACGCACTGTGAAACTATGAAACCTCATTACAAATATGCAGTATTTTTACAAGTCGGGAGCACAGCTAACAGAAACACGTGCAAGTAAAACTTACCAAAATATTTTTACGGTTTCGGACAGCACCAATAAATACAGCAAAAAGTTAAAAGTTACCCATGGTTTGGGAGAAAAAGTGCGACAAAGTATGCTATGTCATTTTGAGGCCAATCAAATTGCCTTGATAAATGTGCATTGTAAAGACCGACATACCCCTGAAAAAGTGACTATCCTCTATACGATAGCTTCATTCTCGTGCTAACCGACATGATGCCCCGATGCATAAATTTAGTCGTAAACATTGCAGCTTCAATGGTACAAACTTTTGTACTGAAAGCAGTCCTCATACGGCCCGATAAACGAACAGCGCGCAGCGGTAGAAGACCAAAATGACCAGTATGCTCGCAGAAATTGCTTTCGCGGAGGCCGGTGCCGACCGTGCTCGAATATAGCGTCGTCTGCTCCGCCGTCCGTTACAATGGGCCGTTCTCTTTCATTCCTATGTCATCAGATATGAGAAGTAAGTTTTAACCGTAGTTTCCCTAGGTTACATACCTTAAACTACCGTTATCGGTAAGCAAACGCAGTGCAGATAGCACCATATAAGGCTACTAGAGAACCTTGCGGCATTCTGAAAAGCGTCCAGCGGATAACAAGCCTGTCGGTGGAAAGTACGGTTTCACAAAACATAATAACAGCGGCTTTCTAGAAATAAATTGTTTCGGAATCACGTATCATAATTTGTCACACATTTATTGAAAGCTCTCGCCAAATTTTATCAACCAGCCACCTCTTCTGGTATGAAAACAAAGTTTGCGGTAAGTTGCGTTAGCATGTGTCTCTACTAGTAGCGCTTTTGATTCGTTCCCTCATGCGTTTCGTGGTATCTTAAAAATGCTCCGCCTTTGAAATTGGATTTCATACTTACTCAGTCTTACCATGTCATAGGTACCCTGTGACTACAAAAATTAGGTGTGGTTTAGTTCTAGTTAAACCTGGATAGAAGCGGAAGCTTCTTTTCCCTGGTTACGCCTGTGGCCTAACTCCGCCTTTAAGGGTACGACGCGAGAGCTTATAAAGCCCCTCTTTAACCAAGCCGTGTGGACGTGCCTGTGTGTCCTAGGGGTAATGTGAATGCAAAAGTTTCTGAGATGCTGATTCTGATATCGCCCTCCCATATTAAAGGAACTACCCAAGTTGGCAGCTCCTGCCAAACGTAATGTCAGTCAACCCTACGGCCAGTTAGTACTCGGACATGTCAGCTGATAGCTACCGCCTTCTTGTGCCATGCTCTAACGCAGCCAGCGAACACAACCGAGTTTGAACGCATCAAAGTTAACCGGCGTTCTATGCAGAACCCACTTTCATGCCTGTTATGAACATGTTTGCGCATCATAGGGATAACTTGAATTCAAATGCCATGGCAGGCTGATTCTAATGTCACCCTGCCATATGAAAGGAGAGGCCCGAGTTAGCGCCCTTTCAGACACCCACTGACAATGACGCTGAAGGCACAAGGTTGCTGCCATGGGGAAGCTTCCGCTTCAAAAACTGGCTTTGACAACATTGACTATCATGTATTATTACGGGCGCTAGACCTATATTTCACCCCCACTTTGTGCGGCGTCTGCGAGTGCCCCTTTTGTTTGTAAACAGGGTGCTGGTCTAGATGCTATGATTATGCGTGGGATAAGAGGGCTGCTAGTCAAGCCATTGGTGGTTAAGTGAGCAGCAAGGTGAATTTGTAGAAATGCGAATCCGCCAAGGAGGCCGGCAAGCGTCAGGCATTAATGCTGCCGCGTCGTATCCTTAAGGACGAAGTTTAAGTGTCTAAAATTTTGCGAGTGCAATACTACGACAGGTCTAACCGCTCGTCGCTGCGTGCCGTGTCTGTGTCCGTGTTCGAATTAAGAGAGAAGAAGAACGCTCGGTAACCCGCACCTAATGCTTTCGCTCTATATTCGGTTCAGCAGCGTTGAACCTTTCTTATTTTTTTTTTTACCATAAAACATCTCACGCACTCAATGTCTGATTCTTGAGCTCAACCAGAAGCAACCTCTGGAAGGTTTAGCGAATCATAAATAAAACAATCTGTAACACATTATATATTAAGAAAGTTGATACCGAAGAAGTAAGAAACAAGTACATCCAAAAAATATGTTTTCCCTTCTCAATTTCGCATCTTTTAACTGAAAAGGATGTACATTTATGCAGCAGCGTGCCTATGAGCGGCGTCGCTTCAAATAAAGTAATATGCACCGCTGTGCTTAAACACAAGGTATGAGCACGCACAAAAAATTTTATTTTGATTTATCATGCGTAATGGACATTCGTAGTGTTTCAGCGAAGACTAAGTAATTTTAGTAATGGGGCTTGAAAATACAAAAAAAAAAGTATTTAAAGGAACCAGCTCTCTGCAATGGCGACACAAAATTCTGCAGCACTCCTCTAATACAAAATTAATTAACATTTACCAATAAGCTCTTATTATTGCAGCTGGATGGCTAGCCCAATGGAGAGCTCAAAACCGTGAACAAGAAGATGCCATATCCAGTCTTGAAAAGATGCTGCCGCATCTTGAGCACCGGGGCCAATCAGCGTTTGCGAGCTGACGGCGCGAGGTAACAGTAGACGATAGCGGTAACCGACAGCGCTGTGCTAAAAGATGGCAATGGAGTTGTATTTATTTATCCTGCAAGAATCTGCTAATAAAAAGGATATCCATGAAGTAGCGCAACGCTGCTTGCATTTCGAACTGAGCGCCGTTGCCATCGCTCACACCATCACCGAAATTAGCTTCTGTGCGGTGCTTCCTGCGCATCTCTAGCACTTAGTTTAGGTTTTGCACGAAAAAAAAAAAAAAAACGGTCACATATTACCGCGCTACGGAACTTTTGAAAGAGAACTTAGCTTCATTTTGAAAACAGATATGGCATCGTCGTTTTCGCTGCTTTCATCTCCCATTTGGTACTAACTACTAAACTGCTATAATTAGGAAGCTCATTAGTTAATTGAAGTTAATTTGCTAAATAATTTGAGCGTTTTGAAGCATACCATATCCACCGCAGGTGGCAGAAAGTGTTTCAAGTTTCAAGTTTACTCAAGTTTATTTCAAAAATACACATAGTAATATAAGAACATTTTATTATATTTTATTTATTAATACTGTGAGACTCTTCCACAGCCTCAAACAGGAGTGTGTGAAAAATCAAAATTTTACAGATAATTTAAATACATCCTAGAAGACAGAAAAAAAACACCGAATAGCAAGGGACATTGAGCACTGAGCAAGGAACGTTGAACAACAAGGAACATTAAGCATTTCGCTAAAGACCTACGGTCCATGCACATGAAGCACACTCAACACACTGCCTGATTTGTTACTATGGAATCACCCGCTTAAATGCCTCTGCTCACATTGTTGCAGATTGCGGGCAAAAATATTTCCACCTTGGTATTAAATTCATCTGCAGATGTGGAAGATACAATGTCACGTGACAACTTATTCCATAATTCTATGATGGACCGAAAGAAAGAATATTTAAATGTGTCACAACGCGTGGTAAATGGCCTGATTGTATTGTGGTGGTTTATTCTGGCTGAATGCTGGTATGGTGGTTTTAGCTATTCGTGTTTGTTGGTACTATTACTGTCATGACAGTGAAGGTAAAGAAAGTTTAGAGAAGTAATGTATCGCCGGCTCGTCAAACTTTGGGCGTCTGCTCTGTACCCAGTGTAGTTGTGGAGACGTGCAGTGCGTACTGCGAAAAAATTAACCGGAGGGCTTTGTTTTTCATCGCTTCTAATTGATTGTTCAGGTATGCTTGATGTGGATTCCGATTATATTGTCGTACTCAAGGATTAGCCGTACGAGGGACTTATAACTTGCTAGCTCTACTTTAGCTGGCGCCCGCGCAAGTTTCCTCTGAAGAACTCCATGCTGTCTCAACGCTTTTTTGCGCGTTTCATTGATGTGTACATACCATTTCAATGTGCTTGACTGCCTATCAGTCCCTGACACTAAACATTATAGAGCTCATCACATCTGCCCAGCTGCAAGGCTACATGATTATGTTTCAATGGATCACTGCCCACTGCGGGCTCCATGGGAATGAACAGGCCGATGTTGAAGCGAAAAGCGCACTCATCAATGGCCTCCAAACAGCTGTGCCTTTTTCAAGAGCGGATACGACGTGCCTTCTTACGAGTTGTATGAATAACGCTACAGCAGCTTACCGGGCCCAGCCAGACGCCCGACACATTCGTCTAAGAAGGCTCGATCGAACATTGGAATTTTATGTTCCGCGTGATATTCCGCGTCATCAGGCATGCTTGATCCATAGCCTTCGTTTAAACGTGGCTTTCACGCGCAAGTACTTACATTTAATAAATCCATCTATCTATCTATTCGATGTTCTTGTGATGGAAATCGCTAAAAATTTAACTGGGTTGACTTCTGCTACTTGTACTCCTATTAGATCATAAGCAAATTTTATGAGAACCCATTTTCAAGTTATGCTCATGGAAGTGTTTTTTTTTCGTGTTTATTTCCAGTCCCCATTCTTGGCACCACCTGGAAATATTAGTCAGGGATGAATTGAGACATATCTGGTCGTTAATTGTGCGCACTGTGGTGTAGATAACGGAGTCATCTGCAAACATCTTTACCCTATATTAGGTTCGACACGAAAGTGAATCATGAGAGTGAATGTTATTAACATATATTAAGAAGAGAATGAGACTTAGCACTGACCCCTGTGGAACACTAGAGTACATATCTAATTCTTCAGATTTACATTCCTCTTTTTTAACATACTGCATGCGGTATAAAAGATACGCTATCCACATACGCGGCTATCCAGTCTATTACGCCAGTATCCATACCTATAGCCTTTAGCCTAATAATTACTTTCGTATGGGGCACCCTGTCAAAGGCCTTGGAAAAGTCTATGAATACTGGGCCAGCTTGAAATCTGGAGTTAATTACTGTAGCAAAGTCATGCAATATTTCGAGAAGTTGGGTTACCGTAGAAAGACCTTTGTGAAAGTCATGTTGTTTGAAGTAAAGTATATTATTATCCTCTAAGGAAGTCGTAACTGCCTTGCAGATTATATGCTCCATCATTTTACAAATGCAACTAGTAAGTGAAATAGGTCTTTAATTGTTTACAAATAGTTTATTGCATCTTTTGTGAATCAGGACTTTTGCGCGGAGCCAGTCGGTTGGCAGCGTGACCGTTTGGAGTGACGCTGTAAATATTCAGGCACATTTAATATTACAGAAATATTACAGCAAAAGGTCCCAGAGTATGGACACTGTTGGGGAACTCTTAAGACATGAAAAAATTAATAACATCTGTTTGCGACATCACTGACATGCTAGACAGCACCTAGACTAAAAGGAATCAGACGTTATTTGGCCAAAATAACATTTTGAGAAAAACAAGAATGAAAACAATTTCACATCAGAGTCAAATACAAACCAATAATGAAATGCATATTTCGTTGACGTTTAAGAGACAACAATGATAATGCATGTTTGATATCATTCGGTAATGAATTTCAGAGTTTGATGAAAGAAAATGCGACTGTTGGCATACCAAAATTAGTACGAAATTTGATTAGTAAAATGTTCCAATGAAGTGAGAAGCGGTTAACATTAGGGTTAGTAATGTCATTTATGTGAATAAATTGCAAGATATTGCAATTGTTGACGACGTGATAGCAAAATACTCCGATGCTGAAACTTACTAGGTCAAGCACTCGATATATTTGGAGGTAACAGTATACTGCAGATGTGGAATACTACTCATTTTTGCACGTTATTATTCTTATTGATTGATTGAAAACGTGTTGAAGAGATGAGAGATGAGAACTATAACTGAAGCCTCATGATATTATAAAATAGTTAATTTGACTACGAATAAATGCCGAGTATAGTGTAACCAATGCAAGCATGTTAAACAAATATGGTGATCTCTACTTTGTTGAACTTCAGGCAACTACTAAGTATAACACCAAGAAATAAGCTGTGAGCAGACAGGTGTATATGATATGGTTTGGTATATAGTGGTGATAAATTGGCAAGATGTAGAGACCTTGAACTGATTATCACGAACTTTGATTTGGATGAGTTTATCAGATGTCTGTTTCTTGCAGACAAATCAGCAATGTTTTTAATGTCTTCGTTTAGTGTCATGGTAAGAGAGTTCAAGCCTTTCACAGATGATAAGACAGTGGTATCGTCTGCATGCAAAATGCACCCTGCAAGTATCGTTTTTCTTTTTTCTATTTTGAGATCAACAATTTTTACATTCTTTATTGTCTTCCTTAAAACACCCTGTATTACAGTGAAAACAGATGGCATTTCACAGAACGGTTTTAGTAAGCAGTGAGAAAGAAGAAAATACAGCAACAAGACAGTTTCTTTAGAACGGCTCCTTTACCTTCTGTGAAAAAGAGAGACGTCTTCTTGACCACATTTAACATTTTCAATATTTGAACATTTTTTAGGTTTGCCTAACAAAACATACAAACCTTCAAGTCCGCTTCCTTGAATCATTCCGTAATTGCATGAAAACCCGCCGGGTGTCCAGCTTGAGCGACATATTATGAACCCTTTATGCTCTTCGCGAACCGGTGAATCATCCAACTCAGATTTAGAAAAGGTGCAAAAAAAAATAATTAGAGCAAAAATCAACGCACTGCCGTCAACTCAGCTGGAGGTGAGATTTCTCAGCCATTGGCGCCTTTTTAACTGCACCCCTTTTCCGGCAGCTCCTATAATTGAACGTGGCTCGTGCTGTTCGGACAGAGCCGCCGGCTTCAGCGATGGCAGCGCGATGCCCCATTTAAAGCAGCTGACACAAGACACACGACGCAGCAAAGCTCAAGATAAAGTCTACGGCAGTCTCCCGTTCGTTTCCGGGGAGCCCTGGAGCGGAGGCTTACTCGAGCCGGATATACCACACACGCACGCACACACATACGCACGCAAGCACGCGCGCTCTGCGTTCACCGCCTCAAAAGAAGAAACAGCACCACCCGCGAGCTGCCCGACAGCGGCCCGACAGCAGCACTGCTTCGCCTGAGCCTCACCCTAACAGCGCCTCGAGCGCCGCGCGCTGCCACGCAGAACAACGCGACAAAACGGACCCGATCCCGGCTACTTCTGTGCACCGAGAGAGAAGGTATGGAGCCCTCAGCGTCTAATCCAATGAGAAGAGAAACCGTCATTTTTGCACGTGATGGTGTCCGGCACGTCATAGAGATACGCTTTTCAGCAACCCACGCATTTCGTCTTACAGCCGATCAATGCAATGCGGCTCATTATTAATGCCTCCAGCAGTCTAGCAGTCTGACACATGCCTTCGCGTGATGGGCAAATATGGCGTCTGAGGGCATCCATGGCTCATATCTGTGAATACAATATGTGGATTCGTGTTGTGTTGCATTCAAGATGCTGCTTCTGTCCACGATATCTGTTTTGTAAAGATGTCGCTGGCACCTGTAACGGTTCATGTATTTTGGCCCTGAGAGAATTTTTGTTCGGAAGCGACAGGAAGTGAAAACGCCAAAAAAGTCGAGTAAATCGTTGGAGTCAGAGCTACATTCCTTGTGGCCTCTACGCGGCGTGTCAGACATATTCTAGATCAACTTGGTATGCCTCTGTACTATGTATACAGATGTATTATGCATGGCGAAAATTGTCTGAATCCCCCCTCCCTCCTCTCCCTTTAAAAAAATCAAAAATGAAAGGCTGTGTGTATCTGCAGTGGCGATGTCACCGTTGTGGAGAAGATACTCTCGCAGCAAGGCTATTCGCTTCTATTAGTTAATTCTCTTCAGCTGCAGGACTTATACCTTCTGTAATGAACTCCAATAAGTTTAGAAATACTCTGAAAAACGAATAGGGATTTTTACATCAACAGTTTCATCATGATTATAAATGCCTTGGCAAAACTTAGAAACAATTTATGACGTTTTCACACCCTTTTCTGATGGCTCGCACGACAAAGAAAACAACACTGGCGCAAGAGTTGAAATCTTCCTAATTCGGGGCGGTCGCCGAAGAGACCTGCGTGCTCGTACGCGGAAAATGCGAGGGCAACGTCTGATACGAATTTGTAGTCTAAATTTCCAACTCAAGCTGATTTATCAACGAAACAGATCACAGGATAATTATGAATTGCATTATTCGTCATAAGAATGAATCGGCAACAACCTCAAGCGTTTATAACTGCATTCGTTTGTCTTAGTAAGGGCACAGAAGACAGGCGTAAGCTACGTTTTTAGGCTCCTGTAGCTAGAGATGTCTAAAGTCACCGTTCCTGTACTGAACTTACTGCACGCAGGCGCAGAAAGCATTCGGGAAATTTTGTCTCAAAAGGGGATCGACTGCCTAACATGGTAATTGCATTGCCACGCTCAGCCTCCATATTTCCGGGTCGTCTGGAACACTGTTCCCAACTATTAAGAGCCCGTACACACCGCCGTGATATACCTCTCTTTCTTCAGCACAAAGCAGAGAACAGGAGAGAAAAGGGGTGACGAGAGGAAGTTGTGACTCAACTCGAGGCTAAGTTTTTTTTTTTTTTTTTTTTTTTTTTTCTGCGTCTCTCGCACGTGGCGCTAACCAGGCGTTTCCCGTTCGGCGTGTGTACGGGCGCTCGGTTTGCCTGGGCGCAGTGCTCACGTGGCTGTTGGTGGGACAGCGCTTGAGTGCGCACCGTACCTTTTCTAGGCTTAGGGGAATTCGATTACGCCAGAAACACGAAGCTCAGCGACACGCCCGTAATTAATGCTACGAGCGGCCGCCGGGGGGCACCGCTGGTGAAATTCTGAATAGACCACGCTTTACCGCGGGGCCCCGCTCTCTCTTAAGCTTCTTTTTTTTTTTTTTTTTCATTCTCCCTCTCTGCTTACCCTCCTTTGCTATCGATGTGGCGGACACAGCACTGTCCAGGACAACAATGCGGCCTACGAGAGAGTTTCCACTAGAAAGCTCTTGTGCGAGCTACGTTTGTCCCCTGTTTGGCTACACCAATTTGGCTCGTTTGGGAAGCATATCACCGGACCCCCAGCGGTAAGGGGAGGGGGAGTCGCGCTAGTTTAATAAATCACAACCCATACTTCCTTATAATTATTTTATCTGCACGAAGGAAACTTTACTAGACGACGAAGTTAAATGACAGTTTATTCAAGCCTCTTTCTGCGAAGCTTTTTTGCAAAGTTTCCTTCTCTTTTTCCCCTTATCAATAGTCCGAGGCTGTTTAAACAATGGAGCAGTACTGCAACTAAAATAACGCTTTAATTTTACACTGCTCTTGCTCTATACGTAGCATTTTATTTTTTTATTCTGCTGTCCATTCAATAACAAATAGTTGAAAGAGAGCTTTGCCTTCGCATGTATTGATAGAATATTGCGGTATGGTTGTTCCTGATCGACTTACAGTGCTATATTAAAGGGCGTCAGCGCGTGGATTACTCCAAAAAGACCCCTTCAAATCCAATCGAATCCAATCAAAGTCAATCAACCAATATTCAGATTGAACCAATTTCCTTCACACATATACGCTTGGAAGCGGTGGAGAATGTTTCGTCAGTTATTATTCCTATCTTTCTTGGAATTTCGTTAACGCTCTCCATCTGCTGACCGCCAGTAGCGAACACCATGGAACTAAGTTTAAATATATCAAACTCCCAATCTTGAGAAAGAAAGATCGTCTTGACTGGTTCCACACAAAAATTCAGTCATCATGGCCAGCGCTTCCTTCTCTCCACAAAGCCTCACCCACCTAATGGTTCTTGGGCTCACGTAACTATTTTCGAAGGCTAGTGAAAATCAATAGGGTACACCGAACATTCAAAATTGCCTCGAATATTTTTCATGTTCAGAGCCTCGCGACTTGGTATGGGATCGGTGCGAAGTCCAACCATTGAAACATATTGCCTGGACATCAAGCACAGCATTCAGATCACTTCACATTTAAGAAATAGTAGCAAATGCAGATTTATATAACCTTGCTATGCACTTCATGAAATGCAATAGGGGCTCCGAATCAAACAATGGTTCTAAATGTGAGAGTCCCCCTATGCAACAGCTCAGATACTCTGAAACAGAAGGCAGCCTGAACGATAACATGCCGAGAAGGGCGGTTGAACAAACGGAATTCTAGAGGGCACTTTGGATTCTCAAAAACAGCGTAACTTAAGACACACGGACACAGAAAAAAAAAAAAAAGAACACGGCGCTACCTGTGTTTTCTCCTGTGTCTTAGTGTCGTACGTTGTGCTGTTTTTGAGAATGCATAACCAACTAGCCCGACATTTCACACACCTGGCACTTTGGATCACTAAACTGCAATAAGGTGAAAGCCTCTATCGCGCGGTGGTCCGAAGCCCTCCACTACTGCACCTCTTTCTCTCTGTTTCCACTCCCACCTTCGCGATGACGCGGTAGCGTAAGCTACCAGACAGCATATAAAGCCCCCTCGATCATAATAGCCCCTCTCCCCTCTCAACTGCCGGGTCATCATCATCATCATCAGCCTGATTATACCCATTGCAGGGCGAAGGCCTCTCCCATATTTCTCCACATAACCCGGTTCTGTGCTAGCTGCATCCACTTGACCCCTGCGAACTTCTTAATCTCATCCGCCCACCTAACTTTCTGCCGCCCCCTGCTACGCTTTCCTTCCCTTGGAATCCAGTTTGTTACCCTCAGCGACCATCGGTTATCCTCTCTTCGCACTACATGTCCTGACCATGTCCATTTCTTCTTCTTAATTTCCACTAGAATGTCGGTAACTTGAGTTATTTCTCTGACCCACACTGCACGCTTTCTATCTCTTAATGTTACCCCTACCATTTTTCGTTCCATAGCCCTCTGGGTTGTCCTCAACTTAAGTAGAACTCTCTTGGTTAGCCTCCAAGTTTCAGCCCCATAGGTGAGTACAGGCAAGATGCAACTGTTGTATACTTTCCTCTTGAGCGATACCGGTAAGCTGCTAGTCATAATATGCGAGTGCTTGCCAAATGCGCTCCATCCCAATCTTATTCTTCTTGTTATTTCCTTTTCATGGTCCGGATCTGCGGTTACTACCTGTCCTAAGTAGACATATTCGCCTACTACTTCCAGTATTTCGCTACCTAATGTAAACTGCTGTTCCTTCCCGAGGCTGTTGAACATTACCTTAGTCTTCTGCATATTGATTTTCAAGCCTACCTTTCTACTTTTTCTGTCTAGGTCATCAATCATTATTTGCAGTTCATCCCCCGAGTTGCTTAGCAAGGCAATGTCATCAGCAAATCGCAGATTACTGAGGTATTCTCCATCTACCCTTATCCCTAACTGCTCCCGTTCCAAGTCTCTGCATACTTCCTCTAAACAAGCTGTGAATAGTACTGGGGAGATTGTGTCTCCTTGCCTAACACCTCTCTTTATGGGAATTTTGTTACTTTCTTTATGCAGAACTGTGGTTGCTGTGCAGCCACTATGTATATCTTCCAGCACTTTCACGTACGGCTCGTCTACCCCCTGATTTCGCAATGCCTGCATCACCGCCGAGGTTTCAACTGAGTCAAATGCTTTTTCGTAATCAATGAATGCTATGTATAAGGGCTGGTTATATTCCGAGCATTTTTCTATCACCTGATTGATGGTATGGACATGATCGATAGTAAAGTACCGTTTCCGAAACCCTGCTTGATCCTTTGCTTGATTGCAGTCTAAGGTTGTCCTGATTCTATTAGTGATTACCTTAGTAAATACCTTGTACGTAACAGACAGTAAGCTGATTGGTCTGTAATTTTTAAGGTCCTTAGAGTCCCCTTTCTTGCCGGGACTGCCGGGTACCGCCCGACAAGCCCTTTTTGGCTTCTGCCCACCTGTTATTTTCTGTACTCCTGGGGTGAATATATGTGTCATTATTATTAAAAAACAACCAGAGAAGCAGGCTCCGGAACGAAAGGAGACATGTTCACACGGCAGGTGCCCTTTTAGGTTATCGCAATGAGTCCTCCAACGCCATTGCCTTGAAAACCACATGACAGGGCGCTTGCGAACCGCTGTTGTACTGCTCTCAAAAGTGGAATGTATGCTGCAAGCAACAGGACTGTACTCCGGTAGAAAGTGTCTGTGCCTTTGGCCTTCGTCGTGTGACAGCGCAAAGCATGCTGATGGCCCAGCGTTCCTTCTTGAAGCAAAATCAAAAAGCGCCTTCCTTATTTTCGCTTCTTTTGAAATCTTTATTTTTCTGTGACTTCCGACACGTTCTTGAAGCAACACGCACTCGTGCCGTCATGTGAGGCATGAAGTGAAGCCCCAATTCTGAAATCTATCAGAATGCCCTATCGCTTTCCTGTGGTCTGCACACTGTAGCCGGCCTCACTCATCTATTGCACGTTTAAGAGCAGCACAATATCAGTCGGAGCGCCAGCGCTCCGTCAAATAGGTTGTTTTTTCTTTCATATCTCCCAAGCGTTCGTTGGTGCGCGGAAAACTACTCCACCTGAAATATATCGGGTAGAACCTTACGCAGAGATTTCTGAAGGGGCTCTACAAATTTACCTGTCCCCTTAGAGCATGTAGGCAATGCTTAAAAAGTTGAGTAATCAAAATAATGAATGAACACAGTTCAGGGGGTAAAAAATAACCCAAGTGACTGTTAGTGACTCCATTATTCATCAGGTTTCATTCACAGAAGCGCCATTCGGTTTTAATATTTTAAAACCTTGGTTCAAGTTACGTGGGAACAACCTGCATATATTGCAAATAAGGGACTCGTTATTCTGCAGGATTGCAAGAATCCAACAGCCGGCGAGACCAAGGAAAGCACAGGGGATATTTGAAAATTTTATATTGACGTGAATTAGTGTTGTGATCATTTCAGAGATACAAATAATTCAATAGAAAGTAGAAGTAAGGGAAACCAACGCGCCGTTGGTCGGAGCAGAACCGCTATGAACGAGGGTGAATTTGGTGAACACTCTCAATGCTCGGTCACAGGCAACATTGGTAGCCAAGAATATAGAAGGTTGGCTGTCCGTTGCTGAAGCACAGTTGGCAAGAGCAAGGGACGTGATATTCGGAGAGCACGTGATTTTTCTTTCTATTTCCTATAAATTATATTTCTCTCTGAGATGATCACAGTACTAACCCAGGCGAATAGCGAAAATTAAAACAAAGTCTACGATGTCCTATGCTGAAATTTCTTGGCCTTGCCCCTAACCTCTCCCTCCTGTTCTTTTTCGAACACAATCACTTCTACGCATTACTAAGTCGCAATTTGGGCTGGTTGTAGTGTGACAGTAATCAGCACACTGTACATAAATAAAGAAAACGAGACAAAAATCATCTTTGTTTCTCACTTGTAATTTTTTTTTTCTCCAATTCTATAACTATTGCTTTCTTCCGTTATTTAACAGAAACATTTGTCGAAATTTATCATTTTCAAAGAGGGCAGCCTTTTGTCAAAAAAAGGAGCGCATTTGTTCATCGTTGCAATGTCAAATCATCTTCGTCGTTCGTGGCTACGCTCCATTTGCCACCTGAGCAAAACCTAACAAGCCACTTTCGTGAGAGAAAACAAGGCTCCCGCTTGACCAGGAATCTTGCTGATGGTGCCACAAAGAGGTGGCCTGGCGTTGTTTCACGCAGAACTATAAGCGCCTGGCGCTCATCCGATGTTTCGGTGTTTGTAAGCGCTCGAATGAGCCCTCGGCATTGATGGCAAAAACTTGGAGGAAAAAAAATAGAAAGTGGTTCCCGGGAATTTTTGCGGGAGAGCCTACTGGCAAGAGCTTCCCGCGCGCTCGCTCCTGCACGTGCTCCCCCGCCACACACGGACGCACACCACATATTTACTTTCCTTGACCATACCTCCGTTTTAAAGGCCAGACGCGGCTAGGCAGCACCCTACTGCTGGCAGTGAAAGCGAATGGAGAGAGAACCCAGACGGGCCACTCGCGCCCTACTGAATGGCCGTCGGCTCATTTCTTGTTGACTCACTGCCTATCCCCTGCCAGCGAGCAAGTGTGCGCGTGCGTGTAGCAGTCATGTGTTTGTGCGTGTTCGCGCGGCCTACTGCGCCCTAAATGGGCCGCCATCACTTACACGCCCTGACAGACATGAGCGATAAATGTGCGCACAGCGCCGTAAATTCACCCGCCGTCCTCGCGCGCGCGCGCGAACGCACTCTAGAAAGACCCTCACTGCCACCGCCGTGGGCTTGGCTCGACTTCAGCTTGTTTCTCTTTTCCTCCATCCTTCCGTTCGCGAGTCGGGTGGCCTCTGTTAAATGTCGGCAGTTCTCCGTCGACGATGCGGGGAAAAGGGGTGAAAGTGGTGATGGCTGTCCTCGACAGCCGAGCCCGCGAGCGTGAGCTGCGCCACTGACGCTGTCGGCTCCCCTCCGAAGCGCGGCGCTGTGCTCCACACGTCGCCGCCGACTTCGTTGCTGGGGCGACATGTGCGCAAAATGCGAAGGTATGTATCATCGCTAAATTGGGCTACCTCCTCTCTCGCTGCCCTCCTTCATCCCGCGACTGCTTCCGTGCCGGTCCTGTAGTGTACGTATGACTCTATAACGGTTCCGGCGAGCCAGCCGCGCCGCCTCCCTTCGTGAGCTCGACTACGCGTTCTGTTGGTAAGGAAATTAGCGAAACTGTGAAAAATATTCGTTGTTTCCTGCCCTTCTCCCTCTCTGACATTTGCTTGTGTGCACATAGGTTTACGTGGCTCAGGCTAAGGTATACGGGTAATTAGGCTAAAAATCGCATTTTTTTTTCTTTTCTTATTACTGACACAGCACTAAACCAGCTGGTTTAGTTAACTGATCAGCAAGACCTCGGAGATGGAATGTCATTTATTTCTCTCATTGCCGTCATAAGCGCGCGTTGGGTTTGTTGTGACTACTACACTATAGGGGAGGAAACCTGGGCCAGGGGGCGCTGCGCCGCTCTGTGCGTCAGCGCCCTCCATAGAGATCTCGGCTAAACCTCCGCGCAGCGTGGTTGCATCGTCGGCTCCCCGCTGCATTTAAAGGCATGTTATCGTCTGCTTCGTGCTGCATTCCAGCGCGTATTTACGAGCGCGCGTGGTTGTTTCTCTCATTCTCCGCCCGCATACTGGCCGCCGTCGTGCTCTAACAAAGGGGGAAAAAAAAGAATCTGAATGAAAAAATGAAGGCGCGCTTTTTTGCAAAAATTGTGTGGTAAATGGTAACTGGGTGGTTGTCGGCATCCTTATTTTTTAAGTCACTCGATGTATTCTAATATGCGCTCCTGCTTCCGCTCGGGCAGATGACTGAACTGGATTGCAGAGAGTGGTTGTAGAACTACGAAGACAAACGTATCCCTGGAAAATTGTCTCCCCGGCACAGAAAGTCGTCACGCATTTCCTCAGTGTTCGCCCTGTGGATAAGAAAACTGCCGCAAAAATAACATGCCTCGGCGTCTGGTCAGTGACCCAGGTCGTTAGATACCCGGTATCATTAAAGGTAGCTAGGTCATTGATTTCGGATGACAGCGCCGACGCAAAAAGCTTCCCCTGGCCGCTATCTGCATGAACGAAATTTGTGTAAGGCGGCATGCCTTGTTTCTTTCTAGGGAACACTTCGAAAACGCACCGAAAACAGGCACCACGGCGCGGAAGCACCCTGTGTAGTTGTCACCCTCCAGAAGCGAACGAGTCACTATGGGTGGCATTGTTTACTTTCATTTACCTTGTTGGGGGGTTGCCTAAAACGTATGTCCCCAAAGAGATGAATGGGCCCCTTTCAAGTGAGCAATCACAAAGGGAAACAAAGCTGCCCAACCGGCGCCCGAACGCTCATTGCTGTGGGCACGGTATCAGTGATTCTCCACTGAACAGAATGGACAGAGACATCGGGGGTTCCGCATTATTATTTACTCTCCCACACCTTAACAACACAAGAGGTACTTCTTCAAGTTCCTCAAAATACATGTCGCTTGCCTCTCGCCTTCGAGTAGCGAGTCCAAGTTCATTTTTTTTGTCTGAACCTGGCAACAAATGCTCTTTGAAAATAATGTTCACGGCGATCAAATAATCATAATTTCTCGCTTTCGAAAGCACCGGTAAAAACGTTTCCAAACAGCCTCTTCGACAGCCTGGGAACTAAAAAAAAATCAAAAATAAGAAACCCCACTCCCAAAGAGCGCCGGCGTTTCGCGCGCCTGCATGCGACCTTTCCCCCTCCTTCTCATTCTCCTCCTGCTCCGCGTGCACGTGCGGCTGCGCATGGCACGCGCTCCCGAGCGAGCAGGCTACGCAGACTCCACAGACGGCCGTGCGCTGCGCGACCGCAGGTGCGCGTAGGTTTTGTAATTCTCCGCTGTTGTCAGAAATTACCTATCGACGGTGGTAGCGCCAATTGTCTCTAAGCCTCGAAAAATTATTATAGAATGCCTCTGGCAGCTTTTAACGCGAAGGCATTGGCACACCTATGTCGGGAAAAATCGTACGCTGGTGGCGGCGTCGAGTATTTAAAGTCTCGTCGTCTCGAAAACTTGCACGCATGCCTTTGGCAGGTGGTAGTTGACAGGTGATAAATGCCGATACCCTTGTGTCCCCCGTTTGGTGCTTTCAGCCCCGAAAAGCCAGGAGCTTGCTTAAGTGGCAAATGCTGGAGGCCTTGCAGACCCCGTTTCGCAGCCTCTGAAAATGACCAACTAATGCTTATAGCGGGCGGCAGTTGGCAGGTGACAAAGCTTGGAATTGATTGGTCGGACGTTTCTTAAAAAAATTGGCACAACGTAATAATGATTTTAAAGGCGACTGATAACCTCTATGTCGTTTAACATGTTGTAGTCAACACACGCCCACGCTTATATGCTGCATAAAACTCATTCATCACCTGTAAATATTTTTCTTCTGTTTCAGATCAATATCTTTAGCTGTAAATTGATTATACAACTAATTTCGCATTGATTCACACTAAAACAAAATAACTCTCAGCTAGCGACATTTAAGACTGCTAACTTGTATGAACGCCAAAGCATTATAATCCCGCTGCAGCGGCTGTTCTGCGTACATTTTGTGTTTGCCTGGCTAAATTAGGCAGTCGGACGTAAATTCAGATTTTACAAGGCCTGCAGCGATATTCTGAAGTGGTTTGTGGAAAGGTCGATTAAAGCAGGAATAGTTAACCCATACATCAAAGTTAGCCATCCTCTTGGTTCTTCTCGTGGCACCACCTATCTGTTGGTCGTTCTTTTACTCATGACATAAAGTTCTACCCTTCCATGGTAGCGACCTACCGAAAGAATTTTTCGACGAGAGCGGAAGAATGCGTACCACCTAAATAATGATGCAGCGGCTAGAACCCGGAGGGTGGCTGCAGTAGAAGTTTACGGCAAAACCAGTTTACGGAAAGGTATACCGTGGGAGATTAGACATTCAGTGTTTTCGAATTTGGAAAAATTGTCAATTATCATAGCCTGCCCATTTTGTTAACTTGTCCTCAGACGTTTAGTCAGACGCAAATCAGTTTTAATAGTAATGCGACGACTGCCAACTTCGGCTTCAGTATTTCGAACTCACGTTGCGGCAACGCGGACTGCGTGAACACTCTATATTTAGTGTTTTCATGTTATTTATTTTTAAGCAGTTAACGAATGAGCCAAGAGCATATACATTTATTACCTGAAATATCTCGACAATGAACTCACGCAGGAAAAAGACAGTGGTGTATAAATCATATCATTTACTCGAACTAGGACATAATGCTCATTGTCGAATACCCTCTCAACACCTAGAACGCATATCTCTTAAATAGCAGCATAAGCACAGGGCGATTCACCTGTAGTAGCGGCGGTCTTGCCGAACTTCGGGAAAGTAGAGCCAGATGAAGCGGTGGGACGGACAGCGCAGATAAATGCGGGAGAACTCCACACTACCCCCTCTTCCCTTTCCCAAGTCGTTCGTGTTACGTGGGCCTTTGGAGCCGGTGATTACGGCCTACGGGGTAGGCTGACGACAAGCGGGAGATTCCGCTTCATCCGCACCCTCCCATGCTTCACTGCGCCCATACGCGGCGCAGTCACCGAAAGCCCTCCACTCGAGGAGAGAGGGAGATCGGAGGCTTCGTCTTAATTCGCGTCCTTCACTGCCTCCGCTTCCGTAGTCTTCCGTGCAAATTCCATGCAGCGTTGTTCAAGCGGCCGGCCCCTGAAACCTAGGCCGAAGACGATATGATGAGTCTAGCTCCATTCCGTTCGGGAAGCTCTTAATCGCACAAGCGAGAACGCGTAAAGCAGGTTTAACAACTCACTGAGGTCCACAGTGTGCAGACACAAACACTCCTTAGCTGTTCAAAACGCCTTTTCCGGTGCGGAGTTAAGGAGGGTAAAGTAAATAAGCAGAAGGTAGTGCGAATGCCACGACTTCCCAGGTATGATTCATGTTTCCTAGCAGCCCAAAGCGTACTGTCTTGAAATTGCAGTATGTGATCATCTCCATAGGCTTCTGTGAATCAGTGAAAAAAACAATAACAGCAGCATATGTTCGTTGAGAAGACTATGTACTATAACATGAAAATTAACCGCAATAATTAATAGGTTCCGTCCCTCATAAACCCCCTCCTAATATTCCCTGCGTATATTGTTCCCCTGGTCATTTTGTCGCCTTCATGGGGCACACTGCTGTAGTAAGAAATTTCTTGGAGGCTGCCATGCGAAGAGGTTGTTTTCGAAGCCTCATAGTAATGACTTAGTAACTCATCGTATGCCACTCATTTCTAAGCTACAACACACGCACAAACCTACGTACACGAACGTGAATACACCCACATCGGCACATACAGACAAACACACAAACAGGATGAAAATGAGAAGGTTGCCGCACTCCGGCCGTTTACTAAATATTCACTCCTGATTCTACCAAGAAGCCTGGTTACCAGCCGCCCACGCCTTTCATACTACTGCCAGTGCAAGGACAAACCTGGCGCAACCCAGTAATAGATCAAATCCCACCCTTTATCTCCCGAACAGACCTGTGACGTAACCCCAAAATCGCCTACCCATATATGTTACCCTCTACTTCCTAGTTCAGCGGCACCGTTCCTGCAGTGCTGCGTCAAAGTGCACAGAACTGCCCCTTAGCGACATCACGTAGGTGCGCTGAGCACAGTCGCTGGAGAGCACGCGTCCGCGAAGGCTTGTCGCCCCGAGTGGCACGCAGGCGCGAGAAGCGGCCGCTCTGGCCCGTGCGTGATTGATGCGACACTAATGTTCCTCGTATCCGAGTCTGACTCCTCGACGCTGAGCCTTCGGGTCTAGCGCCGGCCCGTAGCTCGCCTCACCGGTCCTCGCGCCCCTCCCTCTCTCAGATCTCGATCCTTGGCATGCGACTGCATCTTTTGTCTCGTCTTTCAGGCCACGGGAACCAAACTGCGTAAGTAGGACCAGTCTTCTCATTGGCGCGTACAGTGTGCACGTTGAGGGGAACGGACTCCAGGTAACCCCTTGAAGGAAAAGTGTTGCTAGGTTGCCCAATACCGTTTTCGGTACACTATTACAACGTATTCCGAGTAGCCAGATTCACACTGCGTCAACTGAGAAGATTGTCACCTTGTACCTTCATGGCTAAAGGAGCAGCTGACGCATAGATTTCCCACTAGTAACTAACAAGGTATTAACGGTGTTCTACCTTGCACACGACACATACTCGAACAAGGCCATGACAGAAATTTTCTCGGAAGATTTTGTATATTTCAGAAGTTTAAAAACACGCAATGAGGATCACGGATTTTCGTAGCCAACGGTTATAGGAAAGAACGCCTAGATTCGCATTCTTTCGTTTATGGGATTTACCGTCCCAAAGCAATTCTGAGGCAATGAGAGATGATGTGGTGCAGGGCGCCAGTGCACTCAATAGCCACATTAATGATTTCATGATAGAGTCAATTCTACTTTCTAAAATTGAGCGCTAAGTGGCTCTAGTCCAATCTGGGTGTGTTCCAAATGCCTTATTTAGAGAATATTTGCTGTGCCGACTTTCTGTTACCGCCATGTTCCAGCAACGAGTACGGCAAAAAGCTGGGAAGTTCTTCATGTGTTCATCGCACCATCACCCGACATGCACCGTGAATTCCATTTTTGCGCCTTCATTATGAGAATAAAACGATGGTCCAGTCGATAAGACATATTGTGACACCCACTTTACATCTCGTGCCTTTTAGATGCTGAACTACATAATGACAACCATTTAGAGCAGCAATATTTGAGATAAGTCGTTAAGAAAGTAGAAAAAACTGGTCGTGAATTAAGCCGCGACATTGGAAATAATCAACTACAACGATGGCTGCTGCCGGCAGACTCCCATACCGAACTACGAACAGGATTTAGTTTTCTTTGGGTAGCTAATCAAACAAAATGAAACATATAAAACTCCAGTAAATATGACAGTCTAAGTACACATACTCTATCTTACGTATCCGGTTGCATATGTGCTTCTGCGTGTGTATGTCTTTGTAGCGGATGAAAGTGTTTTAGTACAGGTGAAGGCTTTACGAATGAAAGCTGGTTGGAAGCGCTTCAGAGCCCAGATCGGTCTGCGCGCATCTTCCGTTTTCTTCAACTTCAACTCCTCAGTAAGCCACTAAGCAGCGTAACACTGTGTTTCACTTTGCTAGCTGTTAATGAGAGTGTTCCCCGGCAAAGCGCGTCATAGTTGCTGTAGTATTAATAGTAATGGCCGGAAAAGAGAGTTCATGCACCCCGCATGGGGTGCCACACCACAGAGGTGCTATCAAGTGATACCGCACCGTCCACTTAGCCCGTGCCCAGTCTTTCGTGCTAATTTGCCCAAACGAAACGGAGCACCTGGAAAGCTTGCAGCTGAGATGACCGGGGTGAAATGGGCATGGAAAAAAGAGAAGGCAGAGGTCATCGTAAAGTCACATTAAACGAGCTGTATTCATAAACGCATGCGAGATAAATATGTTATCTGATTAGGCGCCATGTAATCGCCTTTGGTTCTTTTCCTTTTAATTTGTTCTTGACTAAACAGTAATGATATATCGTCCCATAATACACTTGACGCGGGGTTCAGTGTTCCCACATCGTAAAGAAACAAGACCTAAAAATACATCCGAGTTGAATTAGGATATGAAATTAAAATACCTCTGACACCTGCATTCAACACCAAATGAACCTGTCAGTTCTTTAGCCGATGAGCCATTATACGGAGGACACCCTGAGCCATCACGTGGATGAGGTCCGTCCAAAGCCACTCATTTCAACAGCTTGAAAAGAAGGATAATAGAGGGCGATTGGTTGCGATGAAAAGAAGAAATGGGAAGTAGGAGAGAGAAAAGCAGAGACGCTCTATCACCGACAGGGAGATAGAAGCAGACAAAACAAAATGAACCAGAAAATTACAGAGGTCCAATTAGCCTTGAACCAAACTCATCAGTGTAAGCCATTGGCCGTAGCCGCAGTCGCTAGCGCTGTTTCGACCTTAGCTCGCTTCCGCGCTTACTAAGCTTCTCGGCAAAAGGCTAGACTGGCGTCTCATTATTCGATGGTCTCGGCAACATATTTAGAACCACTGCGGTCTCTGTCTTTGGCGAGATGGCTCATTAACCTAGGTGAAATTAAGGAGTGGCGCAAATGCAACTTTATGAAGACGACATGTTCGCCGCAAAGCGCGAGAGTGTGTTGCAGTTTTACATGAGGCTTGATCAGCTTCGGCGATAGCACAGTGCTCTCGTGACTGGAGAAATAAACAAGTTTATTGTCGATATGTGTGTGCCTCCAAGGTGGTTTGTTTGCTGCACAACGCGAGATGAAAGAACATACGGCGCATGATAACGTAGCACCATCCGTGGAAATAATGGATACTAAGTCCAGGAATAACGCACAATAACGCGAAACTGACAAATAAATGCAGCAGAGCTAGTGCTCCAAAAACATGGCCAGAGACTTTCCCCCTATCGCCCTTCGCCATCTCTGAAGGCACCGCACCAGTCTCACGGCGGGTGTTATCGCTGAAAAGAGTACCTGCGAACTTTTATTGCTCTGCGCCTTCGCTATCCCGCTTCTGTTTATGTGTCTTAATTTCTACATCGCCAATACTATCGGAAATGTTTAGCGAGAGGACGCAAGGCAAATATCGCTTCTATGGGCGGCGGGAGAAACACGTTAACCAGTTCAAAAACTCGTGCACATGGACTGCGCAGCCGGTGCCTTACCACAGTTCTACAGATGATGCGATGGCGCTCGTCACGCATCGCTGGCTGGACGTCGGCATAAAGATCAGGCGGTTTACGTCGCCGAACGAAACGCGGATTGGTGGCGCAGCAAGACCGAGGGCGGCGGGCAATGAAGACGTCGCCACAGCGAGAGCGGTGACGGTTACAAGTAGAGGGCGGACCTTCAACTTAGGAAGTGCTTTCTTGAGCGAAGTTCTTGCTAGGAATGCCGCGCTGGAGCGAAAGCGTAACAGTCAGCGCGAAGCACTCACCATTCCCCATGCAAACTGGCTGTATCCGACTGCTTCGCCAGGCTGTCGCAGTCATAGTTAGCTCTACAGTGTTCCTTTGTGAATTTTATGTTGATACTAGACCTAGTACCTCATGCATCCCAAAGAAGGTGCCACGTACTCGTGCGCCGCATGTTGGTTTGTGTCATCTCGAGCTCTGGAGCAAATATCATAGTCTACATCGTATAGAAGCTGGCGCGAGAGCATTGTGCTCTCGCCGCAGCCGATCACGCCTCGTGTGAATCAACAACACAACCTCGTGTTGCGCATTGAACATCGTCTTCTTCGGCAAGTTTCATCTGCACCGCTCCTTCATTTAACGTATAGGTAAACAGGTCATGACATTTACCATTTCGCTAGATTCAGAAATATCAGCCTTGCCACACAGGCTGCCGATGGCATCTAACAACGCGAAGCCAGGTTAGCCCATTGCCGAGAAGCTTACCAAGCGCAAAGCAAGTCCAGATCGAAGCAACGGTAACGACTGCGGCCGATGGCTAACACTCGTGAAACTTGGTCCAAAGATAGCTGAACCTCAACGGCTTTCTTTTTTATTTCTCAACTCACGTGCCTCATTTGTCACCGCTAGACCTCGTCAACCTTCTTCCCACTTTCGCTAGCGTGGGTATCCACATTCACAACAAATGGAATTTCCTCACAATAAGCATGAAATATCTTCAACGCAGCTGTGCAACAAATAATTAGAAACAACAAGATAGGCAGCGAGCAAAATGTCCCGCCATTGTGCAACGTGAATAAGCCAGACAGGGCGGAAACACAAATTCCAGCTCAGCGGGTATATTAAAAGGGCTTGTTTTATATGAAAATATTTTTGCATGTAGTGTTAAAAACCTTCTTCACAGGGCAAAGTGGAAAACCCGATGTTGTGTGGCAAGCCTGGATTTTTGATAATAAAGAATAATATAAAAGCGGATTCGAACCCAGAAACCCAGAAAGCGGATTCTAAACAGAGTACGAATCTTATACCTGTCGCCAAAATGATCGTAAAGTATATTTTACTGCCAATATTTGTGTTGCGCATTGCACGTTGTCGTCTTCATCAACTTCCTTCCGTGCACAATGGATAAAGAACACACTGCGATCCCATAGCACGTTTGAAGTGAGGTTAGAGATCTGAACATTTTATAGCGCTCTATCCTTGCCAGAAGCCTGGCCTTATAACCTTAGCCTCGAACGATAGCAAAAGGAAATGCGACGTGCTCGCGCACATTATTCGCATTTCACCAACTTCGCAAAACCAGCTGGAGTATTGTTTTTCTAAGCAACCCGGAATATGCTGGTATAGCAACAAGAAAACAAACAAGGACACTCGGCACACCAAGAACCTTTTAACCTTGCTCATAATATGGCTCACTAGCGCTAGATGCTGCTAGTAACAATCGAATGGACATGCTTTAGACGAAACCTTCTTCTGGTAGTAGCCCACTTTGCGTTTATTTATATATGTACCGAAACATACTACATGTCAGCTTCCACGTGTAGCTTTGGCTTACGCTAGAGAACAGGAGCAGCGCTAGTACATCGCCTGGCGAGCAAACGAGTTCGCGTCGACACTGGACACACCAACCGAGCTCGATTGTGAGAGGGCATAAGCCACTCCCTTCTTGTCAACAAAATCTCCTACCTGCACCACAGAAGTCCCAATAACACACGCACTCCCCTCAAGCATTCGGGCTGTCATACCTGTTGCATATGTACGAAAATTTATGGACCCCAAAATGCACCCTTGCAGAAAGCAAGCGTGTTCCCACAGCCAGGAACGCATTCTAAGCAAAGCCCACTATGTACAACCTACAGACACCGTCCTTTTCGAAAACGACCGATGAGCCGCAGCTAAGTTTCCGACAACACAAGACAAAAGGTAGCATCCGCATAACTCCGCATTGCATCAATCCTCGAAGCAGAACTCCTCGTCACCATAGCCATAAAATTTACCTCCACCAGCCGCCACTTTCGAGCTGTCACCGATGCACCACAGGCCTCCCGCCGGTACAGCACGGACCGAATCTCCGCCCTGGCAGAGCGAGTCCTAACCATATCTCCAGTTTAGGGCACGGTTACTATCCTCTGGATCCCTGTTCGCAAAAAATCGCAAGGTAACACGAGAGTCCATGAGTGCGCGCAAGCTTCAACCAAACTCCTGGCGAACCAATCTTTACCAGGCTTCAGTAAAGTGCCATTCTTATGTGGGATCTACAGACCCGCTGCTTGTAGACCCGAGAGACTGTATGGCAGGTTTATAGAGGACTTTTTCAAAACTGCGAAAAGGTTCCCCGCTGAACTTATAAAGAGAAACTTCCTGGCCGTTGAAGCGCGAGAATATTGTGTTACATTAGCTTCTTGAGCCCACTTAGTACGAAATGAAGCAGGGAGTGCTACAAACTGAAGTCAATGTTGCAAAATTTTAAGCAGCTTTGTATACATAAGAATAAATTTACAGTGCAATGGGGATGTTCCTGTTTTCAAACCAGGCGTGAAATTTAAGTAATTGGTGAAGTAAAATACCCACTGCGCATTGAACAAGCGCATCCTCACTTATTCTTTACAAACCAACCTGCAAAAAAACGTTCACAGCAGTGTATAAGCAGAAATATAGCAGGCGCAAGTATTAGCTTGCATCTTATTAAAAACATAGATCACTGCGCTTTTGGTTTGAGCAGCGCCGAATAGCGATTCTCGAAAACCTGTTGTTGTTTTTTTTCTGCCATGAAATAAAAAATTTGGACTCTAATAGCAACTTAAATTCCACAAAAAAAGTGCAAGTAGCCACGAATGCATAACGCTAACTTTCATTCATTCACGTGCTGACATGGCCCTCTTTTTCACCGCCGTGGTGGCGCAGTGGTTACGGCGCTCGACTGCTGTTCCCAAGGACGCGGGATCGAATCCCGGCCTCGGCGACCGCTTTTCGATATAGGCGAAAAGCAAGGCGCCCGTGTGCTGTGCGGTGTCAGTGAACGTTAAAGAACCCTAGGTGGTCGAAATTTCCGGAGTCCTCCACTACGGTGTCTCTCATAGCCTAAGTCGCTTTGGGAAGTTAAACCCCACCAACCCAAACCAAAACTAACCAACTCTTGCAGACATATCTGCTGCTTCTGCAGCAGTAGGAATAATGACTTCAACAGTTTATTGACTTGGAAGTGCATAAGAACTTCCGGCGTGTAAATTTTGGTTATTTCTTTCTTGACTTTTCAGTCCTCCAAAATTATATGTGCGTGCGTACAGACTTTAGGCTGCTTTATTTCCATTGCACAGTTTAAATCTGTTCATGACCATGTATTAACGTCAGCAGGAACGAATATTTCATTCAATAAGGACTCGCCGCCGCACGCCCTATGTCCCACTTTGATTGAGGAAAAAAAAACTTAATATCGATGCCTACAGTTCTGTTAAAAAATATGGAAATTTGTTAACTTATCAATAAGTAGAAATAAAGAAGTATGGAAGCGGAGGCATGACAGACATGAGGAAATGAATGTGCCAAAAATTTCTGTTCGAACTGGATGACATAACCACGAAGCAAATTTGAAAAAGTACCAATCCTAGATGCTTTCAAGGTTTCTATGAAAATAATATAAAGCTGGGATGAGCAGTTCTTGTACGAGCCTATGGAGAATCAGAAAGACACACAGGCAATGCGCAACGCTTTACTTCGCAAGCGCGCGTCTTTCAGTATTCACGTCCAGATTACTTACACAGAGCTCCTTAGTTTACTATGGATGCAGATTTGGCCGAATGACGCGGGAGAACAAAGACCCAGTGGATGCAATGAGAAGTTAGTTTCCTTTTTTTTTTCTTTGCGGCAACGGCTTCCTTTTCTTTTCCTCAAAAATCAGCAATGTTGTTTTGAGCAGAATTTCCTAGTTTTCTGTTCCTGAAATACTGTTATTATGCTGCACTGTGATGAAGAGAGAAGAAGACAAGGATCTGAATAAGCGCTGTGATTGGGTTCGAGGCTGGAATAACGTTGATCGTTACACGACATCCCGATTCCTACATCCCTCCATGCGCCCTGTGAGTAAAACCGTTCCTACCATTGCAGCTTGATAACAATGAGATTTCGAAAGATGAGAGCAGCTATTTTTCATTATACTGGTATGTAGAATATTGCTCTATATCGGTTACTTTCAAAGAACTTGTTTTTGTTTTCGTCTTCATTGATACTATTAAACTTATACTCTCGTCATGTCAAAAGCATGTTTCTATATTGTTCTCTCCCAGTAACTCACTGTCGACCCACTTCTTGCACGAGCTGTGGTTAAAGTGTAGATGTGAAACCCAACCTGCCGTTCCTTACTTCCCTTCCTTACTTTTCCGTCGGACATATTGGCTCCTTTTTTACGCAAACTCAGACAGCGTTCTTTTAGTTTTGTGCGCATGGTGTGAATCCCCATTTTCATTATTATTGGCATTTCAACACTTTGCACTGTTCTTATGACGCAGTACAAGAACACTTCGTCGTCATTAAACACACTTTATAAATGCGAATTTTTAGCATTATTCACTCGTTTATTGTTATTCTAATTGCCATCATCCCCATCTCATCCAGCCACGGCTCAGCGGACAGCCGTCAACTACCCCCCCCCCCCCACCCCTCTTCTCTTTACTTTTTATTTATCCATTTTTTTTTTTTTTTTTTTTTTGAGCAGACAAATTCGCTTCCGGCGCCGTGCGTCATGCCCGCCGATGGATATACGAAAACATACACCCGGATATACGGCGAAATGAGCGGCAGCTCCTGGAAGTCGAGGAAAGAGTCTAGGGGGAGAGGGGGGTAGGCACATTTGAATTGTAAAGTCGGGCCAGGCGCGCAGGCGGGGACACACAGCGCACTAACGGCATCTCGCATAGCCGTCAGGCAGCGCATGCCTGCTGGCAGAGCACTTTTTTATTGCTAACGCGGCACTTTCCCGGCGTAACTGCGCGCATTGTTTCTTAGGCGAGTGCGTGTGCGTGCGTGCGCAGAGTCGGTCGAAGCTGGCGGCGACTACGAGCTGCGCAATACTGGCGCCGCCGCTCAGCGGATCGCACGGCGACAGCCTGATTGCGGCCGCCTTCAGAGAGGCAGCGCTGCGACAGCATTAAATGCACTCGCGTCCAACTTTCCTCCCTGTCTGGAGCTGCCAGCAACACGACCACGCTCATGATATGTCTATATGGTTTTATTACTATTATTAAGATGCATAAACGGAAGTAATGCACAAAACCATGTAGCCCAACGCTGTTTTCTTCTGTACCGAAACATTTTGTTGGGAAATTATTGAGCTGTGCACTTCTCAGGCTTACCTTTTCGTACGTTATTTAGCCGCAATAGGATGCAGACCATTAGATCGTATAAGGGTTTGCGTCCCGGAGCATCCCGGGCTTTGAGGGACGTTGTACTTGAGAGCGCCGGAATTTCGACCGCCTGGGGTTCTTTACCATGCACAGGCATCGCACGTGCACCAGCGCCTTGATTTTCTCCTCCATCGAAACACGGCCGCCGACCGAGAGATTAATTGACCTGCTTCCTTGGGTACAGCAGTAGTACGCCCTAGGTGTTGAGCCACAGCAGTGGGTTGCAAAAAAAGTGTCGTTAAATTCCCTAGCAAAAACAAAATTACAGTGCCCTTCAAAAAATATATATATATATTGCAGTCAATAAATCAGCTAAGTACGCGACCGCAAAATGCATCGAAGTCACCAGTGGCGATACCTGGAGTCAATGAAGAGAGGCTCAGTGCACAATCGCTGAGGGCACCCGTGTCATTGATTACAATATGTCACTAAGAAATGGCCATTTCTCAGCCAGCCCTACCTAGGCTCTGCGCCAGCAGTAAGGAACTGTATTCAACAGCAGGACGTATATTCGTGTACACTGTCATTAAAGGAGTCATGACAGCTAGCAGTTGAGCATAACCTGATTATTGCGTTTCACACCACACACGTTAAATCATTAATCATCGAAATTTGAACTCTAACTAGCCTGACATGTGAAATTATGTTCTCCACGACTGAAAGAGCTTCCATATATCATCTCGAATGTGGGCACATATACCTGGTTTAACTTTAATTCGTGTTCTCTTTTTTTTTTTTTAGTGCTTCCTGAAAGTTCGCTTTAACGCCCAGTACACGATGATCACGGTGGAGAAAGATGAAAGAAGTTTCGAACATATTCGCAGCACTATACTACCCAACCCTACTACTCGATTTCAAGAGTCATCCAAGAATAAACTGCTGCAAATAGCATCGAGCCTGTAAATACATAAATATGTACATTCCGCCGGCATATATTTGTATGCAATTAATGTATATCTCACAGCTTTAGACTTCGTCTCTAGCACGCCACTGATTCCGTACTATCACGCTTAAGGCGCTGGTGCTGGCAACCGCGTTAAATTACCCCCCCCCCCCCCCCCCTTTCTCCATCTCATTAAAAAATATCGCCGTTTCGTAATCGCCTCGAGCTATTGGGAGGCGCTAAGCAATCGAGTTCAAATGGTACGTTCATTGTCGCAAAGAACAAAAAGAAATATTCAACTTTCCTAGTCAATTATATCATGTCACCGATTTCACATGCAAGCAAAAGAAACGTATTTGCTTGGCTGGTACCCGACCTCAACTCCTGGGAAGAGCTACAGTCAAGATACGAAGCACGAAAACAGGAAAAACTGCGCAAAATAAACGTGGCAAAGTTAAGCAAGGAAATATCAGTGCAGAGCAATAAGTGCAAAAGAAGGCCGATGACAATTGACAGCTGGCAAATAGCTTCGCTGGGCGCCGTGGGGGAGAGAGCCCTCGGGGCATCTGCTGAAGGTATATGAGCGTGATGGGTATGCGGCGCCTTTTGCAAATGTCCGCAGCCGTCTATTAGCTGTGACATAACAAGCAGTAAAGCACAGCGCAATTGGGAACGCAGGCCATCTCTCCTCTTATCTCGGCATTTGTCCTCCAGACATCGTTCCGTTGGCGACAGCTACCCAGCGCTTGAATGGGCTCTCTCGAACCTCTCGCAAGAATTCTAGCAACGTAAGCAACACCGAAATAAACAAGCGGTAGTGTGCATGTGCATGTGCATGTGTGTGTGCGTGTGTGCGTGTGTGTGCGTGTGTATGTGTGTGTGTGTGTGTGTGTGTGTGTGTGTGTGTGTGTGTGTGTGTGTGTGTGTGTGTGCGTGCGTGCGTGCGTGCGTGCGTGCGTGCGTGCGTGCGTGCGTGCGTGTGTGTGTGTGTGTGTGTGTGTGTGTATGTGTGTGTGTGTGTGTGTGTGTGTGTGTGTGTGTGTGTGTGTGTGTGTGTGTGTGTGTGTGTGTGTGTGTGTGTGTGTGTGTGTGTGTGTGTGTGTGTGTGTGTGTGTGTGTGTGTGTGTGTGTGTGTGTGTGTGTGTGTGTGTGTGTGTGTGTGTGTGTGTGTGTGTGTGTGTGTGTGTGTGTGTGTGTGTGTGTGTGTGTGTGTGTGTGTGTGTGTGTGTGTGTGTGTGTGTGTGTGTGTGTGTGTGTGTGTGTGTGTGTGTGTGTGTGTGTGTGTGTGTGTGTGTGTGTGTGTGTGTGTGTGTGTGTGTGTGTGTGTGTGTGTGTGTGTGTGTGTGTGTGCGTTCGTGCGTTCGTGCGTGCGAGCACAAGAGCTCGTGGATGCGTGTGTACGTGCGTTGGGTTTCGTCTTTGAACCTGAAGGTATCCACTACAGCCCGTTAACTTACATGAACCACTGAACAATGCTGGGTAATTTTTTAAAAGTTCACAGCTTTTAATTCGAAACACGGTGATATACTAGAGCACTCTGTGTGTCCAGCACGTGGCGCCATCAAAGCGCTCTGCGCATGCGCAGTACAACGCGCGGTGGCGAATCACAAACAGTTCGCGGATCACGCTATTCTCTCTCTCAGTAATCGGGTCCTCTGAAATATCTATATCTATAGTATGCCTGACTTGCAGTAGTAACCACAAGTTCACACTGCGGGAACGTATCTCTATTGTTCTTGGAATAGAAATTTGTATAAACAAGAAATCGATCTTTGTTCGGCTGTCGATAGTTACGAAGATGATAATTCTTGTGTCCACGTAGCGTATCGATGGGCTTCGGTGGAAATCATTTTGTTTTTGTTTTTTTCTATTTTGAGTTTTGGCTCTCAGAGCATATGCAAACCAAGGATGAGAAGGCAAAAGATGTAAAGAACACCTTACGAAACGCAGTTAGCGACACTGAAAGCAATAACGCGTACAGTTTTCCATGTGTGTCCAGAGGTACTGCTTAATTTAGAAAATTGTTCAAACAGATGGTCAGATGCCTGTGGACCACCTTGGCTTGAATTAATCAGCCACATCGATCACATCACCGTGCAGCGGAACAGGCTGCATAACGGGGCCTGCTCTCGATCTAGAGCACACGTTGTATGCTCAGCCGGAATAAAGTATATATATAACGTAGCTACAATGTACGGAGAAAGTTACGTAGAGGCCGGTGAAGTTCCAGATACACAACCTGACTCGAGTTCCGAAAACTTTGCCGAACTTCGTCGACCGGTAATATTCCTCACGTGCAGGCACGTTAAATATATATCCTTAACTTAGGCCTGGGGAGCTGCTCGCAGTTCCCTCCGATAACTGCCCTTCACGGTCCATTAGGTCCTTTCGGGAGTCATTTGCACTAGTTATGCATCTTAAAGTAGTATTCAAATAGCACTACTTGTGACAACGGCACGCTGTCCTCTATTAAACCAGACGTCTATACCTGTGACTAGCATATTATTTAGTGGCTTTTACTTCCAAACACAGTGTAGGGAGCCTTAATTTTACTTGATAAAAACACTTTACTTCTGAGATCAATCGCACCGAAGCATTTTTAAACTATAAATATATATCAGCCCAAATCTCACAAGCAATCTGTGTAGTATAACGGCCCGTTCAATCCTGTTCCACAACAGCAGGGACCATGCTCGAAATATCGGCGAAATACAGCCCCTTTGTGGAATAATAATTATAATAATTATAAAAATACTAATAATAATAATAATAATAATCAATCAATCAATCAATCAATCAATCAATCTTTATTTAATGTGCGCAGGAACAACCATGTGGTCTTTGTGCTGCAGCACAAAAAAAAAAAAATGAAAAAGCACAAACATGTTTACACACACAGAGAGAACACAAAAAAAAAATAAATAATACATGAAATGAAACTGAGACGAAAAGTATCACGGAAATTAAGCAAACAATGAGTATCATCACTTATATACACAGTGAGAGAATTTTTTAGCACACCAGGAAATAAAGAAAAAAAAAAAAAGAACGGTAGGTAGAGGAGGGAAAAAAAAAAAAAAAAAAAAAAACCAGATGACTGACATTGATTATAGTAATATAGAAATATACATAAAATAAACAACCATTCCAGGCGCAACAAGTGCATGGTACTTAAAACACAGGCTAGAAATACAGAATAATACAATAAAGAAGTAAAATTGAACAAGGGACAGTAAGATTCGAATATAAAGTTTAAAGTTGAAATATAAGCAAGAAACGGATAAAAAGTAGTTCAAGATACAGACAGCATTGAACAGGAGAAAAAGCAAAAAGTGAAGTAAATACAATTTAAGGCTAAAAAGTGGGAGTTATATGTGATAAAGTACTATTTAGAATACAACGCTACGAACATCCAATGTAAATGAACAGAGCGAGTTTTGGAAGATGTCAAGGTGAGGACAAAAAGAGTTAAATAACCACTGCATCCTGTCCAGAGGGGAGTGGGAATGAAGAGGAGAAACCTGAAATGGTCTGAATTCCCTCATGCTCTTTTGCGGAACGCGCAGTAGGATGTACTCTAAGAGCTGAGGGCACATAATGTGGCCATGAAGGAGTTTGTACAGAAATATGATATCAAGTCTGATACGACGGCAGTGAAGGGAAGGAAGATTCAGTTGGGCGCTCCTGGTGGAGCGAGAGGGGGAAGTTACAAAAGGAAAGCGATAATGAAATATCCGTAAAAATTTTTTTTGTACTCTGTCAACCTTGTCCAAGTTCGATTTGCAAGTGCCATTCCAAACAACCGACGCATACTCCAAGACCGGCAGGCATATGGACAGGTACAGTTTTAGGAACGGAAGTGGAGTATGGAACTCTCTCGAAAGTCTGCAAACGAATCCGAGTGTGCGCATAGCCCGCTGAGCAATGCGTTTAGTGTGAGAGGAGAAGCTGAGGGTGCGGTCAAAAAGTACACCAAGGTCATTAATTTCATCAACCCTATCCAACAGCACAGAATTGACAGAATAATGGTAGAGAAAGCTATGTGTTTTACGAGTAAAGGACACAACCCTAGTTTTGGAAGAATTGAGGGTAAGTCGATTCATCGCACACCAATCAGAAAAAGCAGATATGTCCGATTGCAACAACACGCAATCTTGAAAAGAATGTATTACCTTGAATATTTTTATATCATCAGCATAAAGAAGAAACGAGGAGTTCTTTATCGCCGAGGAAACATCATTAATAAAAACGGAGAAGAGAAGCGGGCCTAGTACTGAACCTTGAGGAACTCCACTCGTTGCAGGGTAAACGAAAGAAGTCTGTCCATTGACACTGACAAAGCAGAAGCGATCAAGGAGATAGTTGCGTAGGAGGGCTACGAGAGAGACTTCAACGCCAGAGAGTAGAAGTTTTTCAAGAAGTAGTGAGTGAGTAACAACGTCGAAAGCTTTGCTCATATCACAGTACACAGTGTCAACCTGACCCCTCTGAAGGACTGCTGCAGAGGCATACGTCATAAACGTGACTAGGTTGGTGGAAGTAGAGCGACCCGACATGAAGCCATGTTGATTCGGTACTATGATATGTTTGAGATGGAAGGAAAGTACGCTGTGCAAAGCTAATTCGAAAAGCTTAGAGGTTGCACATAGAAGAGAAATCGGACGATAATTGGAAACATCAGTTTTGTTTCCAGACTTGAAGACAGGAAACACGCGTGCCATTTTCCGCACGCGAGGAAAGGCAGCATTTTTTAAACAGTTATTAAATATGGCAGTCAGTACTGGTACGAAGATATAACTGAAGGCTTTTATTATGGCAGCTGGAATGCCATCAGGTCCAGGAGACAAAGATGGTCTCAGACGCTTAAGACTCTCAGTTATCAACTCCTCGTCAAAGAGAATGGAACTAGATAGTGCACCAGATGGGAGGCAAACGGAATCACAATGTGGATGTTTGTAAACGGAGGAAAAATGTTGTGCAAAACTGTCGGCAACATCCCGAATTTCCGAACCCTGAGAGTCAACTAAGCTGATACTTAAATCTGATTTAATGGAACGCTTGCGAACGTAACGCCAGAACTGACTAGGACGATTTGAGGCATACCTCTCTAAAGACTCAAGATAGGAGTCGTAGTCCCGCTTGTATAAGCGTTTGCAAAGAGAACGCACACGGCGAAACTCATCTGCCCAATTGTGAAACCCAGGGCGTTTCGCTTTACGATGGGCCCGTTCCTTGAGCTTTAACGCCGTTATTAGTTCCCTTGAAAACCAGGAAGGGAACTTCCTACGCGTAGGAGTATGCAAAGGTATGTACCGACGCATACCATCAAGAACTATTTCTGTAAAGCGACTGACTTGTCCATCTGAATCATTAATGTCATTTAAAAGGGACCAGTCGACGGAAGAGAAGAAATTGAAAAGACCGACATAATCGCCACGTGCATACGCGAAACGGGGCGATTATATAATAATATAATAATAATAATAATAATAATAATAATTATTATTATTATTATTATTATTATTATTATTATTATTATTATTATTATTATTATTATTATTATTATTATTATTATTATTATTATTATTATTATTATTATTATTATTATTATTATTATTATTATTATTATTATTATATAAAATAATAATAATAATACGAAGGACCCAGCGTTAGTTGCAAGCCTTGGCGTCGTTTTGATAAAGCTTGGGAGCTGGCTAAGGAAAAAAAAAGGATAAGAGTGGACCTCATAAACTGATATTCAAAGATAATGAATACGTGCAGAAGTGATTAACTTTGAGCGAGCCTCTTGCTCAAGCTTATAATTCTTTCAACCCGCATGTGACCTGCATAGCAAAATTCTAAAGAAGGGCAATTTTATTCGCTTCAAGCCCTCACACCACCATATGCACCAGAAGCTGCAAAAGAACGCTTGCACAACATTCCATTTTGCTGTAGTAATAAGGTTTCTCAACCACACGCTGCACTGTCGCATGTCCTTTGAAACGAACGCGAGAAGAATAGTGGCCGGGCGCCCGGTTGACTAATAAATAACCACTGGAGAACGGAACAAAAGCTACCGCGACATTTATGTAAAGGGGTCGAGCTTGAGCAGCGGCGAGAGGCAAGTGAACGGCGCTACGGTTCATGGGCACTCTCCAGGCGTGCTCGGAGTGGGGAAATCGCGATTTACTGTCCATTTCGAAATCGCCGATTGCATCTTTAGGCCTCGGTTCAATAAATCTGGCTGTTATTTTTTGCGCTTCGCAGCCTGTCTTTTTGAAAAAGCTCCTAATTTAGTTGCATACTGTCCATTTTGTCATAATCACGGACGCACAGAGACGCGAAGCACAGAATCGTGAAATTCTGCCGTGATGATATATTACTCTGCATTTTCGAATAAACTCGGGAACGCAAACCAGGGATGTTTTACTGAACTGTGAGTCGTTCATAATTTTATGAATAGAGATAGAATAAGAGGGATCACAGTAAAATAGGGAAGAAAAAGTGTAAGACTGTCACCAACAAAACTAAGCAAGGCTACTTTATGACTAAGTTTTCGGTAACTGAAGGTACTTAAACTGGAAAAAAAACATAAACTTTGAGAATGTTAAATGTCCGCCAATGTATAGGGTACACTATTAGAAAAATGAATCATATTGGGGTGCCACAAGAAGGGAATTACACGTAACACACCACTAGAAAAAAGAAGCAACGCTATTTTCTGTAGATATTGAAAAAAGAAGCAACGCTATTTTCTGTAGATATTGAGAACCGTTTCTTTTAATGCCCACGACAGCGGCGCTCAAACATTGTGTGGTACAATATGAAGGAGAGAAGGTTACTCGATGTCTTGCATGAAAATTTATAACCTTCAAAGAAAACATAAAATGAAAATTACAAATGCAAAACGCTTTATATACGTTAGTGTGAATGTATAGATATATACGAAAAAAAAAAAAAAAAGAAACCCAAGGCAAGGGTCCTAACAACTAAATGCTACCGCAAAATGTTCAATAGCATATTTTAATTACATTTTCTGCTGCTAAGCAGAAAATGGCTATGAACAAACGATATCTTGCGCTGTCCAACATACCACTGCTCTATTACTAAAATAGTTGTGATACCTATGTTAGAACTAGAAGAATCAAATGCAGCTCAAAGAAAAGTTCTTGCAAAAAAAATGTAATAAAGCGAGTAAAATTACTAACAACTTTCGCTCACGCAAGAAAACCTAAACCATGTATTCACAATCTAAAATTACGATAGCCCAGAGGCCATTGCAAAAGCACTAGAGAGCAAGTCTTGCTCTAATGTCATTTTAAGGTATGTAGGCGGGTTGGAGGTAAATGACTTCATGCTTCCGACAGCGTGATTCTTTCAGCTTTTAATCGTCCTAGCTATTTCAGATATGCAAATTAAGCTGGAAGAGGTCGCTTCGAGCCCTTTTGCGTCTAATCACAAAGCGGAACCTAAGAATTATAATGCAAGCCGAGTTACACTAAGATCTCTAATTCTGCTCTCTATTCCTGCATCTTAGAGGAATCAAATTTTCGTCCTCACACCAGGATCGCTGAGCGAGCTAATTGCAATTACGCGCTATATGTTTGTTTAGAAGACATGAGGTACGCAAGAAAAGGAACATAAAAATGCTGTCTTGAGATTGAAAAACGTGAAAGGCCTTGAGTTCCCTGCTGGCAGGGATTTCCTACAGCTGAGGTATGCGCTTTCGTTTGCGGTATCATATGCAGTTTGTGACACATTCCTGGGATGTAGAGAGCACAGCTTGACACATATGTTTATCTTTATCGTACCTAGCATCATTATAGTCATCCTAATAGTGCATGTGAGTATTGCGGATGCAGGTATCAAGCGTCTAGTTGGCATGCACATTTGTATGCAGGACACTGCGTTCCACGATATGCGGCACCAAGAAGCCGATGTCATAGCATGCTGCACCTTCTGCTTCTTTTCGTGATTTTGCGCGACTCTTTCCTTCCGCAGTCCTCAAGGTTCGGTCTAGCTAGCTGACCAGTGACCTAATTAAATTTGAATAGCCAGCTAAGTATATAATGTACTTTGGCTTAACTAGCTAGCACGCAAACTAGCCAGATAAGTGGCAGAGTCCCTGTCTGGCTAATTAGCTACTTAGCGAATGATCGTGCTCAGGCAGCTGTTCTTGTCCTTAATATATTTACAGCTCTCAGTAATGAGCGACCAAGCACCCTGAGTCAAAGAGCGGTCGCTGTGATTTTACGCCCACAAGAACGCACACCTTCATATATTTTTTTCTTGCATTCCTTGCGCCTGTGTCTTCACTGCGGATCTGTGGTCTTCCAATTTTACATCCCCTTGGATCGGAAAGGTACCTAGCTCCGAGTGAATTCTCCTATCAGAGAGTACAAGCGGTACACTTAAACCAGATGACATTTGTTAAATTCTTGTTACTAATACAACATCAAAATTTAGTTTTAAAACACTTCAGAGTTTTTGTTGTTTTTTTTGTAATTGGTTTACAGGAAGGGAAAGGCGCAGTGTCTGTCACACTTGCTCTGTGGACACCTGAACCGCGCCGTAAGGGAAGGGATGAAGGTGGGAGTGAAAGTGGAAAGAGAGAAAGGGGAGCCGTAGTGGAGGGCTACGGAGTAATTTCGACCACCTGGGGATCTTTAACGTGCGCTGACATCGCACAGCATACGGACGCCACTTCAGAGTTTTTGTGGCTTCATGCTTTTTCGCAAGCAGCCACATAATGTACTTTTAGAAATCCAATCAAGACCAAAAGAGGGGACAAACCTAGACATGTTTCTCAAGCCGTTCTTCAGTCATCGTTGTTCTAAGTGACAGAAGACGCAGGCTGTTTAGCCGGTGATTCAAACGTTATCTTTTATCAGTTCTGTTTACTAGGCCAGAGAAAAGAAGTGCGGACTAAGCCAGTTGCTTCAAGATGTACCACGCTTCAATGCTGCCCCCCCCCCCCCTCTCCCTCCACGCCTGCTTCTCTTTCGGGCACTGCGGGCTATTCCTGAAGCGAAGGAACGACTTCATTATTTATTTTTCATGCTCTGCTGGCTACTTCACATAGCAGTGAAGTCGCCTTCTTTCTTTTTTTTTTTTTTTATTTGTGCCTACAACTTCAGAGTGAATTTAGAGAGAAGCCCGAATTCACCCAACGGTGCGAGGGAGCATGCTTTCATTTCACCGGGTGACACAAAAACGATCATGCACGCACGCAAGCAAGTGAAAAGGTAAAAATCACGAAAGGCGGGACACAGAGGCGGCAGAGGCGGGAGCCCAACGAAGCAGCCCCATTAATCTGATTTCCGAGAACCGGAAAGACGACGGAGCACCAAGAAGCTGACAGGGCGAGATACATACAACAAAGAGTTCCGGTCCTCCGACATGAAGAATTAGCTTACGGGTTTACCTTATTTCTATCTGCTTCTTTCTTGCTGTCGCCGCCAGTGGCGTTACTATTTAGCTGTTTTCTTTTTCGCATTCATATCCCTACTGCGCCCGATCTCAGCTTACATGCATACTGAGGCACCCTCTAAATTGCAGCGTAATCGATCAGCAAGCAGAAGGTTCAAACTAGAAAGAAAGAAAGAAGGGAGGCCAGCGTCGAGGGAAATCGGGCGGCCGTAAATCTTTGACCTCGGAAGTGGCAGCGCTGTTTTTTTCCGCACGTCCGAGCGAAGCCCAGTTCTGCTGTGGGTCTCGGCCTTGTCAAACAGCCGAGCTAGCGCGGAGTACATCCTGCTTTCATCGCTACTCCTCCCTCTCGCTAGACCGCCGCTGTCTTCGAGCTACTGGAAGACTTGCCAAAGACGATGGACTAATCTGCGCATAACGAGCCATCCTCCGAGGACAGTATCCGGCCGATAAGACGTTGTCACACTTTGTTTTTATTTTAATTTTCTTTCTAGATCAACCTGTTAGCACCTTCTTTACTCTTGTTCATCTGCCAATGGTTTTTTTCTTCACATTGTGAAAGCAGGTTATGGCATATTAACGTTCCGTCTACCTGCTGACACATTTACAGAGAATAATCTCCGGCATTAAAAGTGCACCTTGAAGAAAGAATAACGCTACAGGGTACTGCGACCACGCTTGCTAAGCACGCACGCTCTATTCGCAATCACCAAATGTTTTAACTGCCCCTTCACAAACTACTCTGATTCGTCTGTTTAAGTCTAGCATTACACAAATGTTAACTATCAATCTACCAACCCTCGCCTGTAAATTGTACATATGCTTCATCAACCCGGAGCAGGTATTACTTGCGAATGCGTGCCTTATCATAATGAAGCGGCTTGTAACAAAGTGATGAACACACGAAATATAATTTCATTATGCCTACGTTATGAAGATTGCAATTTCCTTCGTACCCAATGAAGTGCCGTTATTTCTTATTATAGATGGGAAGTTAGTACGAATAGTATTAGCCAATTAGAGGAAGTTCCTAGGTGAACTTTTCATTCAACGTTATTTCCGTTCCCGGTTCGACATCATCAGCAATCTTGTTTTAAATTACATTCAGAACACATCTTGTGCTTTTGACATGTATAAGCTTGAATTTTCTGGCAACTGTACACAGACCATTTTTGACCGCAATGAAGAAATTAACTTCAATATTAGGTAGAGTAGTAGTAGTAGTAAAAGACTTTACTGAGGCGCAACATGCACTTAGGCGCCTAATACATAGATGGCCTGCTGGACGAGCAGGCGCTGCTCTTCTGCGCCCTCAGCACCAAGCCAGTCCACCCAGGTCCAGATAGTATGGGAGGAGGTGGGAAAGAATCCCGATTGCAATGCAACCGGACATGGAAATAGGCAGTGTAAAAGGTTGGCATTATGGGAAGGCCAGTTGGGGCATGATGGATCACGACGGAATTTGTAGAGATGTAGTACATAGAACTCGAACCCTGCTCTCTAATTTTCACTACGCGCTCACAGACTAGACCGCGATTCGCTGATAATATTTAATGTTTCTAATGCACACATCAAAAACGTTGGTTTCATTTTCCCGTCGAACATTTCCCAAATGATAGAACAGCTTTCTGTCATAGACGTGTCGTCAAGTAAAATTATTCTATGGCTGCTACATCATAAATGGCAAAAACTGTTCCTTATATTTTTTCTTTAAAATGAATAACATTTGCATCATTGTAATCGCGTGTAGCGCGAAAGTTAGGTAGGGTTTAAGTTTCCCGGAAAACGTTTTGCACTGCATTTCGGTATATGACTGACGCGATTATTTTAACCTTCCCCTGTGCTTGTATTCCTAGAGCAAAAATACTTCAATCAAAACAAAAGATGCTTGAATAGCTGCTTCAGTAGAAATGTTTTCTTATTAATTTTTGCAAGATTGCTAGGAATAAAATCATTGATAAGAAGCTCTCAATAAGCTAAAGGCTGTATAATTATGAATAACCAAGAACTCTAGTCACGTTTTAGTAATAAAAGTGTCTATTACGGACAGAAGTCTTGCACTTACAAAAACGTAAAACAGTTAACTTGTATCAAAGCTAAACATGTTGCTTTTGTTGCACGTGTAGAGGTTTGTGTCTTTTTAAAAGTACTTGCATTAGTAAAATAGTAGTTTTATACTGGCTCTCTTTCCAAAGAAATCATCAATGTTATTCCTCTGCGAAAAAACACGTTAAAGTTTTCAGTAAAGAAAACTATTATTTCTTTTTTGATGCGAGCTGGGGGGGGGGGGGGGGGGGGGGGCGGTACCTGGATTCGTCTATTTTGAGAATTGCTTTAAGTGCTTGAATGTCTGGCAGTGAAGCAGGGATACGAGTTGGCATAAAGCCGAACAAACAGAGAAGTACTTGGCGTCGAATATATTTTAAATGGAGAAATTTTATACCAGTAATATCTGACTGCTCTAAAAATATAAGCCGGACTTTATATCTATTTTGAGTGTCTTTCATATAATGAGGTGGCTGCGAATGTGTGGGAAAGTGTATGTGAGGGATAATAGAGACTAATATGCAGAGATTAGTGATTAAGAGAGTATCAGAGTGATATGCACGAGAACGAGAGTCTGTATAGAAAAATGCAGATAGGAGCGGTTAACTGCGCCACGTCCTGACTTGCTTAACTGCGCCCTGACTTAGTTAACTGGATTACAAGCTTCCTATAAAATAATAACAATAATTGGTCTACAGGATGGGAAAGGCGCCGTATCTGTCACACTTGTTTCTGTGGACACCTGAACCGCGCCGTAAAAGAAGAGAGAAAGGTGGGAGCGAAGGTGTATAGAGAGAGAAATAGGAACCGTAGTGGAGGGCAACGGAGTAATTTCAACCACCTGGGAAACTTTAACGTGCGCTGAAGGGCGGCAGTTCCTGGCCCTACGGGGCTGGGACGGTAGGTCAAAGCCGAATGTGGCGGGGGCTAGCCAGAGTCCAAATGTTTATCTGTTGCAGGCCGTCATTGCACCCGCCGCCCCTTAGGTGGTGGACGACGGCTGTTGTTGCGGCGTACGTCTTTCTCTCCCTCTTCTTTTTCTTTCTTCTCTATTTTCGTCTGTCCGCACGACGCAGCGGAGGTGGCTAAGCTACTGAGCCAGTAGCAGGCCCGTGAATTTTCTTTTCCTTGAAACCGACTGCAAGCAGGTTTTCTACTCTTTTTTTTTATTAATTGGCTGTGCTTTCCTGAGCATCAATACTTGTATTCATTTTCAGATAGCGTTTATGCTCTGTCACGTGTTTTTCGGCGCACGCTGTAATGTGATGTGCCACATATATGTTTCCCTCATATATACGTAGTTTGCCTCATTCATTCCTGCAATTCTCTCCACTCTGCTACAGTATGTACAAATCAACAAATAAATAAGCTATGACGCATGCAGCTTAGATTTATTATTAAATTGTTACATAGGACAGGTAGTAATCGCAAATCCGGACAATGAGAGGGAAATGACTAGGAGAATGAGATTGTGATGGAGCGCATTTGGCAGGTATATATTCACAGATTATGACTAGCAACTTCCCAGTTGCATCTTACCTGTTCTCACGGTACTTAGGGTTCTCTCCAAGTTGAGGACAATGCAGAGGGCTTTGGAACGGAAAACGGCAGGTGTATTGTTAGAAAATAAGAAACTTGCAGAGTAGGTCGTAGAAATAACTTGAGAAATGGCATTAAAGTGTAAATAAAGTAGAAGAAACGGGCATGAAGAGGTATGTAATGCAAAGAAAGTTTAACCGATAGTCGAAACAGGTAAATATTTTATACCAAGAGAAAAAAAGTGTAGCAGGGGACCGTGGAAGGTCAGGTGAGCAGATCATGTCAAGAAGCTCACAGGGGTCTAATGGGTGCGGCTAGCAGAGGAACCGGTTAATTGGGGAACTATGGAAGAGGCCTCCGCTCTCAGTGATTATAATCCGGCTTATGATGTTGATGATGATAACGACATAGGGCAACTGGCTTCATTAAAACCAAAACCATATATTGACTTTGTAAGCTTAATTCTTGCAAGAATTTCAAATCCTTGAAGCACCTGATAGAGAACACCGAAGAACTAACGTGCCCATAATTGCTCAGGCAAAAATTATTTACCAAATGAGTTAGGCTAAGTGCGTCGGGATCTACTCGTGTTGCTCCCATTGTTCCAGCCTATCGCAGAGAGAAGTACAATTTTCAATCCAGCGAAAAGTTATGCTCACTTTTTTTCTAAATGTCGCAGTCTTTGGTCCGCACTATTTCAAAAAGTGAGACTGAACCTCGTGGTGGAAATGGATTCCTCAAAGAGCGCCCCCACTCAGTGGTTTCAATCGACTAACTTTGCGACTTCAACAAATATTTTTTTTTCCCATCGCACAACGAATGAACGCGTTAATAATTTCCATGTCGGGTTTGCAGACGTCCTTTGAGTGATCAAGAATAAACCACCACATTAATTGTTAATGGCGAAACTTCGTAGCTTCCTATGCAGATGTATTCCTATCAGAGCTGTGAGCATTTTTCTGACAGGGAAAAAAAAGGGGGGAAGGGGAGGGGCACAGCCCCTTTCGAGATCGACGCCGCAGGCTCTCTTATTTATTTAGCACTTTCAAAAACGCACACCCAAGCCGCAGGCTCTCGCCGACCCCCTCACTGGATGGCGACCATGGCGTCGGCCTCGTCTACCCTAACAATGGCACTTAACTGGCGGTTGGCGTGCGGTGACGCAGTGGCCTGTCACAAAGTAGAGAAAAAGAAAGCAGGCGCCTACAAACTTTGGCGTTCATTGTGGCGAACAATGAGGACGCATCTCCGCAACATGTCGCAGTATCGGTGCACCATAGGAGGAGGTCTTTGTCTCCGCAAACAAGGTGTCTGAAGGCTGCTTTGTGTGCTGACACAAAGAAGCGATCGCCGTGATCGTCGCGCATGGCCTTAAGGAGTGCGCTGCCTGTAGGTTTGTTCGCTTGCATTTTTATATTTTCTTATTTCTCATTTTTGTGACCTTTCAGGATAAGTCAGCAAAAAGTTTGTTAGTGACATCTAATACACACGCGTAAAATAATTGCCATTCAAGCAACTCTACGTCTGAATATAGAAAGAGAAAATCCTCTCCCAGTGTATAGTACAAACATGCACGTAATTTCAAAACAGAGGAACACCAACAAATTGTACCACACTATTTAGCTGTTCTCTGATTACTGCGCTAGAGTATAGAAAAACTGCTGATACCTCGAGCTTAAAATAAGCTAAGTGTTCCACAGTATTCAACAAGTCGTAGAAATTCCTGCAGTATAGTTATGCTGTTCGTTATGCTTGTACTAGGTGATGTTTTAAGGCCATCATTCTCGGTTAAGAATCACATCCTAATTTCGTTTTTTTTTTTTTTTTTTTTTTTTACCAATGGCATAACTGGCGCTTTCGGAGTTTAGCTGGCACGTGTTTAGCTCTCACTCTCGGCTGATAAGTCACATCAAGCAGACATTTACTGAAAACAAAGCGAGCTATTATGGCTTAAAAATGCTTGTTATTCCTCTTATGGTCGTCCTGGTGTCAAACTGTGCAGGCTTCTTGTTATCTTAGTACCACTAACAGATGTTATTTTTTACATTCTGATCAGCTAAATTTTATAGCTCTGTGTTTTCTCAGTCGCTCGAAAAAGGTGCTGCTCTGTTAGGAAGGTTCACGCAAATCATGCGTATATCATTGACAGCTCTCTATAAACTGAGGCTGCCTGATAACAGTTTTTAAATACCAACCCTAAAAAAAAAGAAAAAGAAAGGGCAAGAGCTTTTTGCTGCCATTAAGGGTACAGAAAGCGGCGTGCGACCAGTAATCGCGTTGACAGTTGATGTCAACTCCATCTCAAGAAGCAGCGGGAGCAAACTACATACGTTCCAGGTTTGGAAACAGACAAAATGCGTGAACGAAGCGCGAGGAATGATGAGCATATCCCCTTTAGTTAGCCAGCGCACCTTGCACTAGCAGGAGCACGCGTGTACCAAACGCAAAGTCGGGACGTCGGTTCTCCGTCGGATTCCGACGCTTTGTCACGGAACGTGCGGTACGTGCTGGTTCTGCGATTTAAATCAGCCATTATTTCGACGTTCCCTCAAGGTCACCGTCAACGAGAGCTAGAAGCATCTCATGATTAATAAATATTAATTCGACAGCGTCTCCATCTCGTCAGGCATTTTGGCTGCTATGACAACAAAATACTTCTATCCGCACCTTATCAATCTCATTATTTCTAGGTCAGTTTCTGACAACGTCTGAACACCCATTTTATAACTTCCTATCGCCTTTGTATCAAGTTATTTCGCATTTCTATCACTCATTAAAGCAGACAAACTAGGTTCAACTCTGTGCTTCAAGTGGCATGGCACCGCCGCCGGCTGTGGCTACGGGAATCCGTACTCCCTTCGCAAGAAAAAATCCTGGGCTGTTTTCTTGGGTGAAAGAGAGAAAAGGGGGGAGGAGGCGTTCGGACAGGCGCATCACTAAATTCCTCACCACAGCCAGTACTCATCATCATCACCAACCGGACTGCACCCACTGCATGGTGAACCCATATTCCTCCAACTAACGCGGTCCTGTGCTAGCTGATTCCACTCTACGAACTTTTCAACCTGACACGCCCGCCTAACTTTCTGCCACCCGCTGCTACGTTTTCCTTCATTTGGAATCCAATTTGCTATCCTAAGTGACCTTCGGTTATCCTTTCGTCGCACTGCATGTCCTGCCAGTGCTCATTTCTACTTCTTGGTTTGCATTAGAATGCCACTGGCTCGAGTTATTTCTCTGACCTACTCTGCACGCAAACTGAATGATGACTTACGGAAAGCAGAAAGGTAGACCTAAATATTAATATTCAGATGATTAAGGTAATGTTCAACAACCCCCGAAATGAACTGCAGTTTACCATAGGTAGCGAAGCACTGGAACTGGTAGGCAGATATGTCTACTCAGAACAAGTACTAATCGCAGATTCGGATCATGAAAGAAAAATAACTAGGTGAATAAGTTTGGGAGGAGCAAATTTGGCAAGTACTCGCGGATTATGGCTGGCAGCTTACTAGTATCGTCTAAGTGGAAGATAATGTTTCATTTTACCAGTACTCCCCTATGGGGTTGAAACATGGAGGTTAAAGAAAAGAATTCTACTTAAGTTGAGGACAACACAGAGAACTATATAACGGAAAATGGTAGATGTAACATTAAGAGTTAGGAAGCATGCAGAGGGGACCAGTAATTCTAGCGAATTAATAGAATTATGAAGCTGCAGCGCCAACCCGAATCGACTAAAGCAGCTGAGGCTTACGAAACCATCCAAAGCATGTGAAACTTCACACCGGTTACTTATAATCCCAAGCACCAACTTTTCCCGGTCAGGGCTATTGATACGCGCGAAAATGTCATTGAATTGGTTGCGCTGCTTTGTGCCAAGGACACCCTTGGTGACCCATAACAACAGCGCGACAGACAGGAAATAGTGCCCCGTGTAAATAGCAGCAACAATTGTTACCACTGGTGACACAGGTGGTAATACAAGTTCATTCTTCGTTTCGTTGCTTTTCCAACGTGTTCAAGTTTAATGTACATTTTGTCGATGTGTGTTATTTGTTTGCTTTATCTTTCGGTCTATCATACTTTAGTTCTTTTTTTTTAAAGGTTATTTATTTTAGTTTCTTCGTTAATTTCCTTTTTTTTTTCACTTGCGTACTTCACTTTATTATCTTTTCTAAATCTTTTGCTTTTATCTTACGCGAGACAAGAAAAATTATGCACACGGTTGTATATGGCATAGAGTAGTCATTAGGGCGCTAGGCTAGAACACAGTCGAATGGTGACGCGATTTTTTCGCTTATTAATTTACAGCAAAATGTGGACACGCTCTGTGCATACATGCTGTTCACAGCTTGTGGCGACATCAGAGCACCTCATGTGGTAAGAAACTTCGGTATTCGCCTTAATAAATCCGTTTATCAAAGGACTTACCCAAGCCTGGGGTCTGGCCTGATACCGTAGGCCCTAGTCGCTAATCCACCCCCTCACCACGAACAAGATTTGGTCACCACCTTCTATATGAAGAGCAGAGTTCGTCGAATGAAATAATTTACTTATCCCAGATGCCTTTTCTAGTAAACGGAAAAATTGGCTCAAGGAGATACGGGAGAGCCCTAGTGGAGAAACCAAAAATGAAATAAGATTTGGGCTGTAACTCTGCCACAATACACGGCATTGGGCACATAGAGTGTACAATGTGATAACAGCTGGAGATAGTCAGATAATAGCGGATCTCTGGAAGGACAGTGCAAAGGTCGTGCCGTAAAAATCGGCCTCCTCACTTCGACCGTTCCGAAATCTTGGGCGACTTTAACATTATCTTAGTGCATAATAAAGGAGACGTCAATGGCTTGAAAAATATAGGAGACACTCGAGCTCCACCTGAATGGATATAACGCAATCTCTCAACGACTCCCCTCCAAGGCTCCCCTTCAGGACCTCGCTGGTGCACATGCACTTTACAACTTGCATGATCAATAATTTTGTGCCTGTATTTTCGCGCACGTGGTCTTTAGCATGGAGTTGTAAGCTACTAAATGTTGCGAAGGACCCCCCTACACTTTTTCATCTTCACGCTACCAAGCCAAATAATATGGAAATACGTAGAACATACTAACTAAACCATATGCAAGGAGTTCGGACTACGAAGCACAGACCTAGGCATTCTTGCAAGTTTGCTGTCAGCAACCGATGACGCTTATCCCGCTAACGGCAGCAAACCGAAGCTCTGTCATGAGAAATGCAGATGGGGTGAATTCGCCGGCGTTTTACCAAGTCGCGGATGAGATCACTGTAATCACGGCTCATACAGGTATACGGAACCCCCTCTCACGTGGTATTTTTTTTTTAAATTACGCAGATTTTCATTTTCTCTTCTTTTTTTGAGGAATAAAAAGGGTTACACTAAGGATAACTCGTCGAAAACACCTGAGTCTCACTATTTTTTTGGCGCTAGGCTACTTTCCTATTCACACCTCAGCGTTTAGAGCGATATATAAATAGGCCTTTCGTTAACGTCGACTAATTGTTCTAGCAGGTGGAACACAAAAAAATACCATTGGGTACTTTACATAACCCCCAACAACCGTAGCTTGATTTCATTCAGGAATAGATCTTGAGAGCTGTAAAATCTATGTCGATCTTAGCTAGGACACCCTGTATACAGCCTATATTGATTCAGTTGAAACCTTGGAAGTCGTGTAGGCCTTGCGAAGCCTGTGTGTAGATAAACCATGGACACACATACCCATGTGAAAGTACTCGTTCTAGCAGTGGCTGCACAACAACCATAGTTCTCGGTAAAGTAGATAATATCATCCCCACAATGAAGGACGTTATGTAAAGATTAGAGGCGGATGAGATAAGGAATTTAGAAGGAATTAGGCGTCTGCATCTGGCACAAGACAGGTATTTGCAATGCAGCGAGTGCGTTATGACGATGAAGATATCCTGCATTAAATGTAAGAGGTAGAAATCCCTTTCATAAACTGCATTCAAAGCATTAAGCAAGGCATAGACGTCGTATATATCTCAATGTTAAGATAATCCGAGCTGGGAGGCTTCTCACAAGGTAAAGCAGAAATGTCAGATTTGACTTCGTCTAAGGTAATAGGCTCTTTCAATAGCTGTATTTACATAAAGGTGACAGTACCGCATCCCATTTCGTAACGCATCACGGTAATGCAATGTGCCAGCAATTATATATAGCGCATTACCGCTGGCCCGGTGGTGGCGGCGCATGGTGTAGTATATCGAAAGCAGAGCATAGCATCAAACACAATCTGTTTTCCGGCATTTTTCTCTTTCCATGATTTTTGCTCGGTTCGTCGAGGGCTGCCTGGTACTTTGCTGATTTTCAGGTCACGCTTCAGATTTTATAAAAGATGTTTTTTAAATCCAAAATTGTGTTTGCACTTCCAACTACTTTTGTCTGTGTGGGCGAACTTTCATATCATTCTCCGAACGTTCGCTCGTATACAGCATCAGCAGCTTCCCCGTCGGATGAGCATAGCTTAGCGAGAAGCTTGTCTACACGTCATCAAAGGAGCGAAGAGCTCGATCGACAACCTTGGCAGGCTTGTTTTCAAGGTTAAAACATACAGTTAGCACTCACCGAACTACAATAAAATGACTTTAATAGGGTAGTGTATTGCTCACCCATGGACCTGAAAAGTGGAGGCTAACCAAGAGGGTTCTACTTAAGCTGAGGACAACTCAGAGGGCTATGGAACAAAAAATAGTAGGGGTAACATTAATAGATAGGAAGCGTGCAGAGTGGGTCAGAGAAATAACTCAAGTTACTGACATTCTAGTTGGAATTAAGAAGACGAAATGGGCATGAGCAGGACATGTAGTGCGAAGAGAGGATAATCGATGGTCGCTTAGGGTAGCAAACTGGATTCCAATGGAAGGAAGCGTAGCAGGGGGCGGCAGAAAGTTGGGTGGCGGATGAGGTTAAGAAGTTCGAAGGGTCAAGTGGATGCAGCTAGCACAGAACCGGGTTAATTGGAGAAATATGGGAGAGGCCTTCGCACTGCAGTGGGTATAGTCAAGATGATGATGATGATGATGATGATGATGATGATGATGATGATGATGATGATGATGATGATGATGATGATGCAAGAAGAGCGACTTGGATTCGCGCTTCTTGTGAGTCACTGGAAAGATGAGTTTTAAGCTGTTGCCCATAGATATTTTCTTGCTTCACAAGTACGTGCGACTACGCATTTTTATTTTATTCCTGTCCCATCGCTTTCTTTGATCACTGAGCCAGGAGACCGGGGTTCAATTTCCGTGTAGCAGCCGCGTTTAACTGAAGACTGAACACAAGACGCCCGTTTACTTTACGACGTCACGGCGCGTTAAATTATCCAGAACCCAAGAATATACCTCGTTTCTCTTAGCCTGAGCCGATTTGGGACATTAAACTCCACAAATCGTAAACCACTATATTAGATTAATTTGACGTTTATTGATTTACGATATCTTTCCCTGCCATCTTTTGCCTTCTGTTGCTGCCACGTAGTTAGAAAAACACTTGTGACAGTTATTATCACACGTGTGAGTAAAAAGCCAACTGATGTGATATTGCAGCAACGCCGGAGCCAACAACCCCCCCCCCCCCCCCTCCCCCCCCAAGGCGTAAGAAATTTTACATTATTTTAGTAATGGGCTCCCGCATCCCGCCGCCAATCTACAACAAATTGAATTGAATAAAGAAACCGCGTGGAAGAAGAGGCTTTCCGGGAACTGGTGACACATTATCTCCGCAACTGAGTTCCCCGATAGTGACTGGAAATAAAACTTCAGTACGAGCAGTGTATTGTTCAGCAAACTAGTCACTTTCGTGATGACAGTTATGTCTCCCAAATGGCACTGTATAGGATTACCTCTTCCAGTGGAGAAAAAAAAAAGGCCAAAATCTTGTAGAAACTGGCAAGTTGTGTAGGACACAGGTTCATGGCAGACCAGTTCAATATCTATAAAAGCTGCGTGAAAAATGGTATTTTTCTCTTTCACCAAATAGTAGTAAATGATTATCTAATAATAAGCGGCAGCGATCGCGAACAATCTTGAAATGAGATAGCAGCCGCCGCAAATTTGGGCACAGTTCATGATTTACCTGTTACTGTTAGACACAAAAGAACGGATATCGTAACTTCGTGAAAAGAAAGATGTGGAACTTGTACAGCATGCAAGCCGCAGTGAACAATCGAGGCCATTAAAGGTCAACTCCGGTTGTTTTTCCATCATTCTGGGTTTTTGGTTGAATTACATTCCTCGGCACCGTCCTGACAAGAACACAAAAAAACCGTTTTTCGAAAGTCCAATTAGAAGTATTTTTAAAAAGAAAAAACAGCAAATCAAAACCGACACTGCTTTCACGGCCAGAAACGACGTCCCAGGTGACGAAATGGTGACGTCACACTCAGTATTAAAGAAACACTCGTACGTGCGTTGGATGGTGAAAATAAAGTGCGGAAATCATGAAGCATTGCATAAAATGTCTGAGGTAGTTCAATATAAGCCTCACAATTTCATAATCATGCGGGAAGTGGACAGTAACGCCGGCATACTGTTTGTGACGTCAGAAACTCAGTGTTGCCGGCAGAAATAATCTCAACTTAAGCCATGGAAACAACATATTTTAAAGTCGTGTTGCGCGCGAACGGATTATCGTACGGCGCCCAAATTTTGCAGAATGCGTCAGGACGGAGAGGAGAGTCTACAGTAAAATGTTTATTAGAATATTCGAATGTCAAAAAAAAACCCGGAGTTGCCCTTTAAGCCCCATTCAGGGGCACTTAAAACGTCTTTACACCATTCTCTTCATCCTAGTTAAATGTACTCTTTTGGTATGTATGTATGTGTATGTCTTCTTTGTAGCAGTGCAGACAAAATTGGGTTTATGTAAATATAAAAACTGGTGCCAACACAGTGTCTTTACGGGCAGGGATGACTAAAGTAGAGTAATAATCTTCTTTAATGAGCTTTTGCTTTTTTTTTTAGATTTCGCGGCGTAACTTGTAACGTTTCCAGAAGTGCGGCTGACGTCACTGTACTAGGATCTCACCTATATACCAGAAAAGCTACCTGTTCCTGTGTCAGGAGGAAGACGTAATACTCGGCCAAGCGACTCCTTTTATTCTGCTAAAGGGTGCGGCATGTCCCGCTTAGCCCTATAAAATGCCTCACCCCATCGCAGGCCAGACTACCTAGAGAGACAGAATTTTCTAACGTACAGGTGCGGACATAAGTAAACGGCGCACGTTTTCAAATTTTAATTAAAATCACGCCTTCTGCACTAGAGATAAGAAAACAATATTTGTCCAAGTGAAAGGGCAATGGCAACTACTACCAGTTTGCATATACCACAACTTCCAGTTTCAATTACACTATGCGCGAAAACATTTAGAAGGAAATAGCGTACTCCGTTTATTATTGTCTGTAGTGGTACATCACAGCACAATTAGACATAATCAATTACTTCCAACGAATTATATTTTCGTGCAAATGCGCAATCAAATTATTACTTTTTCAAACAGTAAAATGTTGAGTAACTCATTTATTTTTCTCCAATCGATTACTGGTAATCGAATTGCTCTTTTGCTGAAAAGCCTACTAGGGCGAAGCGTTCGTGACAATCTGATCGTATCAATTTGTTCCTCCGCATAACCGTGCATATGGCTGTCTATCATGTCACGATGACGCCAGCAGCTCCACCGACTTTTCGCCGATGAACTTCACTGACCTTGCCATGGTTCTTCAGCAGAAGCCACACCTGATGTTCCCGAAAAAAAAATCTACAGACACTTTTTATATGTGTTCAGCGGCCTTACCCGCACAACTTAGTTCACCACCTGCCACGAAGCGCGGTGCTTCGTAGCGGACGTGCAATCTGGCATCGAAGCATCACGCACGGTGTTCTTATTGTATAAAAACGCCATTCCCTCCAGCGCGCTTACACTGAGAGAGTTTTCACAACGAAACGGTCCAAAACAAGGACGACAACTTTTAAAAACAACTCCGGTTGAAAATTAACAGCGTATAAAAACATTTCAATGAAGCCGCAATAGTGTATTGCAGTTTGAGCAAGTTTCTGTTATGGGTATAATGTTCGAAGAAGTAGTATAATAGTAATCAGTTACTGTCCTGTAACTATTCAGTTACCGTTCAGGATCTGCAACTGTCCACATAATCAGTTACGTAGCAGATGTATAATTTATATTGCAATCGGTTGCGCATTCTCTGTATATGCGCAAGGCTGTATCAGAGTAGTGGCATAAATGCTGTGAAATGTACTTTCGAACTTTTAAATGGGTGGTTGCATGTAACCTTGCAACAAGCCGACATAAATATAAATTTAGCTGAAATCTTCCTTGCAGCACCCATAGTGCAGAAATGTAGTGAAGACCGGGGCGAAGCTATTATTGGTAAGTTGATGTTAAACATTTTCAGCAAAATTTATTTCAGCCGCCTTCAATGAGGCCTCCTAGCACAATCTCTGGTTGTGGAGTACGAAACGTTTTGTGCGATTGCTTAGTTTAGTTTTTTCCTCTATTTTCTTCAACATTGTGACAATTCGTGATACGCGCATCAGCGTGTAGTTAAGAAAACTGCATCGAATAAGAATTTTATCAGCCGGATACTCGCTGGCAAATGTGTGTAGAGGCGTTTAAGGCATCATTGCTATGAAGAGATTTTCAACACATGTATTTGTCACAAGCAATTCGCAGCGCAACCCTTCATTTTTTTTTTTTTTTGTCTATAGAAAGCGCGAGAAACGTAGCCAGCAATTATATAAGAGATCTATTTCTTTTTTTGTCTTTTTATTTCTGGGACGGGGGGGGGGGGGGGGAACGAGGACCAAAACCTCGTACCCAAGCGTGACAGGAACAAATCATATGCCTTTGAATGTACAGATGACGAAAAAAAATTGAAACTTCAACGAGACATATTGACGGCTATTACGCGCAATTAGGCTTTTAAGGACGTCTGCAGCCCGTAAACATTGGCTTGGTTGTTGTCATAGCAATGTCGGTTGGTTAGATAGATGTAAATCAAGATAAGAAAATTGGTGAAATGTATGGCACTAGGCTCGAAACACTTCATCATACTATTCCAGCAAAACACATTTATTCACATTCAAGTTGTCGTAAGAAGGTCACTTACAACCGGCTTTTGATATCCTCCATTCTGCAACGTGTTATTTAGCAAAATTTACAACTTTGTAACTTACTAGTCCGATCATCTAGGTCAGCACATGCGAACTCATCGCAAGGTTTTACACCTAAAAGCAGCTCAACAAGACCTAGCTTTGAGTTCCAGTTGCACAACTCGAAATTTGAACGATTGATCTATGACCTACACGTGCTTTTGAGCAGTTTCTATTTGCGATGCGGTCGACTGCCTAGCAAACTCGAACTGTTCCTGAAAGCATGTAGCGAGACCGCGGCGAACGAGATACCGCAGTCTCCTGTTCGACGCAGCTCCACGAGCCATTTTGTGCGCTGAGGCGTGACCTCTGTGAAACTTCATGGCAGCACAACGGCGAAAGGACGATAATGTTTCGCAGTGCTCCGATCGACTTTACCGTGAGTTTTCGAAATAGCATGCTCAAAAGCAGCGAACGTTTCTCAACGCGTCGCTGATGGTGCCTCCGAACATTATTTGTTCAGATTCGTAGACGTTCACTGCATGCCTATCTGTGGAGTGGACAAAGTGCGCGGTCAATACGGCCGTAAGTGACGCAAGTGTATTGAGTGAGGATTCCGAGTAAAGCGCAGGATGGCAAAAAAGCAAGATATCTGCTCGTTTCACGGCAACATTATCGACATGACAGGAGAAGGGAAGCAACAGAAGTGGCGCTTATCATGCGATGTGTGTATGTCGTCGAGCGCGGAGCTGGAAATAAGGATAGGAGACTAACAGCGAGACTTCCTCAATGGAAAAAGTACAGAACTTGATTGCACATGAAAACGCTAACTACTTTTGAAGAACTTTAGATGCTAATCCGAATAAAATATGCTGAACAAAAAAAAAAAAAAAAAAGCTTCAAGAAAACGCTTCTCCTGACAAGTTGCAAAGAACTCGGGGTTATACCCGGCGCTTCACACTACGTTAGCCTCAGCTTCTGCCCTTTTCTTCGTACATAACAGCCACGGAGAACAAAGCCGATTAGCATGCGTACATGCGAAGGCCATATAGCGATTACTTTCGTTGAATTCTGTCGTTAGCTATAAACATAAGTGCGTTAAAGGTCAGTGGAAGCTGCACTTTTCCTAACCACATACATCTGTCCACTCTGAAGGGTGAATGTCGAGCTTTTACAAACTTTCCTGTTAACTCCGTGTCCCGACACATAGTTCTTCGAGAGAATGTTCAAAAGCTTCCTCGTTTCAGCTTCGTCTCAGGACTCTCGCGCTAATGAAGCCCAACTTTCTGGTATCACCACAAGAGTTTCTTTGCCGCGGCTCAAGCTTGAAGTGATATATGGCGACTGAAATGCTGAATACTGAGCCATAGCGGCTCGCGCGAAGTCTCCCCAGCCCATTTAAATTCCTTTCTCAAGAAGCTGCCACCTTCTCTTTCTATACCGGACATTTTTCGAAGCATTCCCCTAGGTCTGACAATTTGAGGCTGTCGCTCGTTCCATGCGTGATGGACCTCTAGCTGCGATGCTCTGCGCCGTAAACTCGCTCAAGTATTTTTTTTTTTCGACGCGTCAACTTTCACGTCGCTTGCACAGGCAGAGGTTAGGAACTCTAGAAGTCGAGCTCAAGGGTCACCAGAATCTACTGCTTCTAACTCGTTTCCATGGTAGGCTGCACGTTTATTTCCTGACTAAAAATACCCTAAGCACGAGTGCCACAGTACTGGGAAGAAAAAAACGAAAGGCTTATTGCATTTGCTTTGTTATTACCGTCAGTTTCCCAGTTGAAGATACACGTCCTGATTTATTGCAAATATTGCTTAAATCTCAAGGATGATACAGCTGAAAGGCAGTCAGATATCTTGCCATATTGTTAACAGTGCTCATATCGATGCTTTCCAAATGCTTTCCGATGCTTTCCAATGTCAAAGTTATCTTGCAAAAGAAAGATCATTGTTCTTAACTTTGAAGTCGAAAAAGTAGCCACGTATTCGCGTATTTATACACATTCCAAGAGCGCCCGTGAAAAATGCCACAAAATATTTTTAAAAAAATATACCAAAGCCGCCTCGTCTGATTAAAAGCTATGAAAGAACATTTGGCTACGTGATTAGATATGCTTAGCGAAGTTTCATGCCCTTCTCAGTGGGAAGTGGGAATGAAAGTATGCATTTCACGTGCGGAAAATATGACCGGTTGCCAATGGCAGCTAAGCTAATGCCATTACACTTGCACGCATCGGCGCCACGTGGGTATAACATCCAAACTGAATGCATCGAGAACTTACTGGACTCCCGCTTAATGCATGAAACATTTTACTGCCCAAAGTTCGCACTAACTATGGCAAGCAAAGGGTCAGATTGTTTCTTTTTTCGAACTTTGGAATTCATTGCCGAATTATATCAATTATGTATCGTTTTGTCGCCGTTAAAACGCCACCTTAATACTTATATCTTTAATTGTTTGTATTTTACCTTTATGTGAAATTGTTTCGTGTTTTTCTCATTATTTTGTGATTTTGGCCAAATAATACCTTATTCTTTTAGTCTAGGTGCTGTCTAGCTTACTATTGTTGTCGCTAGCAAATATTATTTTTGTCATGTCTTAAGAAGTCATCCTGCAATCTGTTCTCTGGGAACTCTTTCAGTAATATAAAATATATTTATATTACTGTGTGTATTCTTTAAATGAACTTTAAATTTGAAATAATTTTTTCTGTGCTGCACAGGTATTCAAGTGCAAGGTATTCGCACGGGAAGTGTGAGTATTAAGTGAAGAAAGAAACGCTGATGCGGACGATCCTTTCGGTGTTTTGTGTATCCCCGCCATCGCGCTGGTTCCTGCTGCTGCCCTGCTGACCTGCGGCCGCTGTCATCGTCTCGTCCTCTGGCTAGGACGTGACATTTTATCTTACCTGAGAACAATAAGAACCTTATATGGGCAAGTTATGGCGTTCGAGCATGCGGTAGCCGAAGGTGTTGTGACGAGGTGACGAGTAGGTATCAAGAGAAGACAAACTTAGCAAGATGAAGCCGGGAACCTGTTCGACGGATGAGACAGGGAAGCTAGCGGACACGGGTTGGCCTCTGAATGTGGATGGGCGATGCCGTAGTCGTTCAGGGGACGTATTTGCAATGATGATGATGTCAATGGTGGTTGAGCTCCTGGGACGTTGAGTGCGTGTGGACAGCGACTCCGTGTCTTTAAGAATTTTCTGGGCACCGCTCTCATTTGCAACCCGTAACGACCGAATAGGGCACCGGAACACAACATCGTGTGTCTGTCACACGCGTGAAGTCTAACGCGTTCTCATCTGTTTTTTTTTTTTAGTGTGCATAGTGTGAGCATCAGAGATACTTCGTTCAGTTTAAACAGAGTAAGAATAGCCTTGTTCTCTTGCTTCCTTCCTTTTTTTTTCTTTTCTTTTCATATGTTGACGACCTTTCTTTAGCAATCTTTTCTTTCCTTTAATGGTGAACAAAGCTTCACAGGTTCTTACCCGGATTCACCAGTCTGCTTGTTCTTTTTTTTATTTATTTTTCTTGCTCCCACTCGTTCACACGCAAGATCGTACCCGTACGCTGTAACCGTTACAGTTATCTTAGTTTCGGCGTATGCACCAAGAATCTCGTAAAGCAAGTTTACCTCAGACGCATGTTTTCTTGGTTTGCAGTGGTGAATCGCCTCTGGTATCTTTTGGAGGGATGCTGGTGACAGCATATGAGATCACGTGCAATTTCTGGCCAGTGGGACAGTATTAAAGTAGTGTTAGTATTAACAGTATTAGATCTCCGCAAGTCCAGACTTCTTGTAGGTAGCTTATAATTTCGAGCTAACTCTGCAGTAAGGTATGATAATTTTATAAGCGGGTTGGTTTTGTTTATGGGATTCCACGTCTCAAAACAATTGATGCATTAAGGGACGCCTTAGTAAAGGGCGCCAAAACTTTCGACCACCTGGAGTTGTATAACGGGCGCTGACATCGATTGCGTAGCACACAGGTGCTTTTCTTTTAACCACAATTGAAAATCGGCTCCCGCGGCCGGGATTCGATCCCGCACTTTTGAGCACAGCAGTCAAGCCCCTAACCACCACATCACCAAGGCGGGGCAGTTTTATCAGCATACTGATGAGTATGATCCAACCTTCCAATGCTTTTATCACGATTTCAACGAACGTTCCGAGCTGGCATCGAGTAATTAAGACTGAGGGTAATTTTTGGCAATAAATATAAGATAACTCTGCAATTTTATGTGATATCTCTATAAATATATCGATCGGAATGGTCTAGCCTTCCGTTTATTCTGGTCTGCGATTAATACTGCAGTCAGGGCTATAAGCACTGCTTCGAATGAACACTAGTAGCCTTCTTAGGAAAAGAAAAGTTGAAATTACATTTTATCTCACGGTGTACAGTCCGCGACATTAGAGAGTGCAAATAAAGGCGTTATTACAAAAACAAAGATTAGCACATTATGAACCCACAATGCATGACGTCTCCCTATCCCTTTCTTTACCTTTCTTCATTTGTTTAGCGAAATAAAAACAATATACACTATAGGTCCACACGTGTTATTGATGTTTATCAGGATTGGTTTCTGTCATCAATTAACGTCTTAAACTCAATTTTTTGCGAAAACTACATTTTTATTTCACAGTTAATGTCCACGGCTGAAAGTCTGCTTATATGCAAAAACTGGAAAAAAAAAAGTGAGCAGAGCTCTATCACGGGCAAAGAGGCATGACCGATGACTAAGTTTAGTTTAGCCGTGCTCAAACAACTCGATGGCTTTGGCAGCACGGAATCCGAGTAAGTGGCAGCTCGTCTAGATTTCTTTTGGTCACGTCACGTACGGAATCCCTGTAAATGTAACCGGCTCGTTTCCGCAGAACTCCCGTCTGTCGACGACCTGCAGACATGTTTCTACGAAACAAGCAGGCTCGAATTTATATTTTGTGTGTGTGTGTGTGTGTGTGTGTGTGTGTGTGTGTGTGTGTGTGTGTGTGTGTGTGTGTGTGTGTGTGTGTGTGTGTGTGTGTGTGTGTGTGTGTGTGTGTGTGTGTGTGTGTGTGTGTGTGTGTGTGTGTGTGTGTGTGTGTGTGTGTGTGTGTGTGTGTGTGTGTGTGTGTGTGTGTGTGTGTGTGTGTGTGTGTGTGTGTGTGTGTGTGTGTGTGTGTGTGTGTGTGTGTGTGTGTGTGTGTGTGTGTGTGTGTGTGTGTGTGTGTGTGTGTGTGTGTGTGTGTGTGTGTGTGTGTGTGTGTGTGTGTGTGTGTGTGTGTGTGTGTGTGTGTGTGTGTGTGTGTGTGTGTGTGTGTGTGTGTGTGTGTGTGTGTGTGTGTGTGTGTGTGTGTGTGTGTGTGTGTGTGTGTGTGTGTGTGTGTGTGTGTGTGTGTGTGTGTGTGTGTGTGTGTGTGTGTGTGTGTGTGTGTGTGTGTGTGTGTGTGTGTGTGTGTGTGTGTGTGTGTGTGTGTGTGTGTGTGTGTGTGTGTGTGTGTGTGTGTGTGTGTGTGTGTGTGTGTGTGTGTGTGTGTGTGTGTGTGTGTGTGTGTGTGTGTGTGTGTGTGTGTGTGTGTGTGTGTGTGTGTGTGTGTGTGTGTGTGTGTGTGTGTGTGTGTGTGTGTGTGTGTGTGTGTGTGTGTGTGTGTGTGTGTGTGTGTGTGTGTGTGTGTGTGTGTGTGTGTGTGTGTGTGTGTGTGTGTGTGTGTGTGTGTGTGTGTGTGTGTGTGTGTGTGTGTGTGTGTGTGTGTGTGTGTGTGTGTGTGTGTGTGTGTGTGTGTGTGTGTGTGTGTGTGTGTGTGTGTGTGTGTGTGTGTGTGTGTGTGTGTGTGTGTGTGTGTGTGTGTGTGTGTGTGTGTGTGTGTGTGTGTGTGTGTGTGTGTGTGTGTGTGTGTGTGTGTGTGTGTGTGTGTGTGTGTGTGTGTGTGTGTGTGTGTGTGTGTGTGTGTGTGTGTGTGTGTGTGTGTGTGTGTGTGTGTGTGTGTGTGTGTGTGTGTGTGTGTGTGTGTGTGTGTGTGTGTGTGTGTGTGTGTGTGTGTGTGTGTGTGTGTGTGTGTGTGTGTGTGTGTGTGTGTGTGTGTGTGTGTGTGTGTGTGTGTGTGTGTGTGTGTGTGTGTGTGTGTGTGTGTGTGTGTGTGTGTGTGTTTACATCAGACAGAACAAAAGTCTAAGGACGTCTATGGTACTCGCTAATGCAAAAAACCGAAGCTTTGCGATATATTGAGGCCAGGAATTTGAAAAATGGGTCTATATATTTATGTGCTGTTACAAAATGCCCTTTACTTCTCTCACAGGCTGAAGAGAATATATGCTATCTAGGTTTCCTTGGACAACGTGATGGACAATAACAAACGTAAATAACAAATACAAGGGGTTGAATCCAGATTATCGGTTGTCATGCAGTTATTCAGCAGTTACAGATAGCACTCTGCATGTGTATCTTCATTTTTTATCCTGGCGGTCGTGAATCTGGATCACTGTTTCGCACACCATATCAAAACACCAATCTTAAAACTCCACCCAGAAACTATTCGGTCATTTATTCGAGATTTTTGCCGAAAAACGGCCAGTCGTAGCTTGCCGCGCAAGAATAAAAAATTAAGCGAGATTTGAGGGTTTCGCCGTTTGTTCCCGCCTCGAGTCGTTTTGTCAATGCGCCCTTGCCGTACTGTCTGGTAGCTGTCCTCATTGGCTTTGTTGACCCATCAACTGCTAGAAGAGGGTTTGGTCTCTGTTTGGAACCCCAGACTAGGTATAGTTTTTCTTTAATATTAGGTTTCTGTGAAAACTGCAGCTTTATACGCGGACACTGTTCGGAAAGGACGCTGACGGGCAGCGAACAGGGTAAAAGCGTAGATTGAAAGTAATTAGAAATCACGCTTACTTGTATGTGACTATTAGATGTACGGAGTGCATGTAACAAATTTTCAAGGGCGCACTTAAGTCATCTTACGTGCAGCAAGGGGAAAGCATTTTGGCCGCCTTGCTGCCATCCTCGGAACACCCGATTCCGAGAGAGAGAGAAAGAAAAGAGGCTCTTTCTCTCACTAGGAATGGGAGGGGAGGGAGGGAGGATCAGATGGAAAGAGAGGGAACGAAGAAAAATAGGAGGTAAGATAGAAGGAGTGAGTCTCCCTTTTTCAAGAGAGATAGGAGGAGAAAATCTCTCTTTCTCTAGAAAGACCCCCTTCCACTCTATTTCTCTCTCTGTGTGAGTTAGAGCTCTCTTTTTACAGAAGGAGAGACAAAAGACTCTCTCTCTCTCCTATCACTGACTATCATTATATATCATTATAACTATCCGTCGCTATATACCAGAATCGCACCGATATGACGCGGAATTCCGCGGAATTTCTTGGACACATCTCGCGCACAGTCTCTGCGCACACTTTCTGCCGATGCAATGAGCTTGTAGTAGCGCCCTCTCTGGACTATGAGAGTGGTCGAAAAACAAGAACGGACAAGGGCCATGTGCCGGGAACCCTCGGGCTCCGGGGTTAGTACGTGGAGGAGAAAAATAAAAGCTTTAGTTCGGTCCATATTTGACTGCTCCAGGTCCTGTTTCCTGACGGTGCTCTACAAGCTCAAGCTCCATCCCTTAGTATTTGACGCGAGAGCGTTATAGGCTCCCGTTTGCCTGCTCCCCTTTCGGATCCTCGTTTGTGTACGTAAACATTAATACTTAATCTCTGGTTCTTTAATTTTTGTCTCTGTGTATTTCAAGCATACACCCAGGAAGTACAAACCATCGGTCCAGTATTGTAGTGTGTTGGCCATGTCCGGTCCTACATATGACAGTACACTGCCAGCACAGTACCAATTTGGGCCTACGATTTGTTCTGCTTGGGATAAAGTACAGATTCTTAGGCTCTAACATTATGAGAAAGACTGCCAGACATAGATGTAAAGATTGGAATTTCTTGCTTGGTGAGTTTGTGCATGACTTTGGGAGTAGCGTGATTCGATTCTTGTCTCCCCCTCCCATCTCAATGACGCTGCCTAGGTTTGCAGCTTCTTCCAGCTCGGCCAGGTCATGAGATTTCATGACGTCACTACTATAGCATAACTACCACCTGCCGGAGGCAAGCTCATGATTTTGTGTTCACAACACTGACGCCGATAACGCTAGATTTCTATACAACGCGATTTTCAGCACTATCGCGCTAAAAGACAAATATATTCGCCCTTCCTTCTTCCTTCAAAATCCAAGACATGGTGGTTTGTGACCTGCTTTTAGGCTCAATAAAATCTGTGCTACGTGTTAGTGCCTTCTCTCTAACGTCGGAAGAAAACTTACAAAAAAAAATAAAACCATGAAGTTTTAATTTCTTATTTGTCGTTTACATTTGACGTTTTCTACTCAGAGCTGAGAATGCCAGGAAATGGGGTCGGAGTTAAAGCGGCCAGTTTTAGTGCCGACACCTTTTCAACCCCGCGCACGCGCATCGGCAGAGAGCAAGTCACAAAAGACAGACCCGAAGGTAGAGAGACGACGAGCCTATGCAATTAAAGAAGATTAGATGATACCCGGGCCGCACAGCCTGCATCCTCTGGAAACAAGAACCGTGGAGACGGCGGGAGTTTTATGAGGAGCCCGTAACTCGACCCAATCTTCATTCCGGCAGGAAGGCCAGCCTGCTTGCCTGAGCGAGTACAGCACCCCCACCACCACCACTGCGAGAGCGAGCCTTCAAAAGGCCCCGCACCCTTTCCTTTCCGTCCCCCCGGTCCATCCCCGTTATTCGCTCCCTTTCTCCGTTCCCGTACCTGGACGATCGCCTTTTATTTACTCGACCTTTATTTCCCTTATCTTCCCCATGTCGTGTCGAGGCCCCTCCCTCCCTTACCCTTCATTTTTCCCCTTTTGTTCATCCTCCGCGAGTTCTGGCTCGCTTCGTGTCTCACCCTCTTAGTTGTTTTTCTCCAGTTTTCCCACGAGACTCCCCTTTTTTTTTGCCTCTGATCAAAGAGCTCTCGTGCCTCACTACTTGTTCCCTGGGCTCCTGCTGCCAAGGCGCACGAGCGACCCTCCCGGGGAAAACCGTCGCAGGGAAGAAGAAGCAGCAGCCGTCTCATCACACCCCGGAAAAGTCAACAGGACCGTCATTAAGTTGAGCAAACGAGTGGCGAATCTGGCCCTGGCACCGGTATACCCCGGCTTACCGCTGCTGTGTGCATAACCGCGCTCGCAACGCCTTGGAGCGCGGGTTCGCGCACGTAACTCAAGACTTGAAATGCTGTCCTGCCGACTGCAGAGAGAGAGAGAAAGAAAGAGCCTGGGACAGCGTTGCGTTTTAAAATTAGCAACCGACTGCGCCGCGAAACGGCCCTCATAGCCGCGTCGCCGGTCCGCCGAGGTTGTGTGCCCGCGAGTCCCATTTCGCCTTCCTTTTTCGTCTCTCTTTTTTAATTTCCCTGTCTGATGCACCGCTTCCCTCACCCGCAGAGCAATCGGCCGAAAGCGCCACCATCCGAGTTTCATGGGGTGCTTGATCTGCCGCTCTGCAAATGTTGATTCGTGCAGCTCCCCAGTGCGCCGAGAGTGATAGTGTCATCGCCGGGGGAAAAAAGGCGTGGAATGTAGCGAGCGCGGGAAGAGCGGCACCACTCCTTTCGTGCAACAGAGCGGCACCACTCCTGAGCGCTCGGCATGATTCGGAAACTGATCCTATTATTGAACACTTTAAAGAAAATGCGCTTTGTGAGAATCTCGTTGCGATTGGGATTGCTTTTAGTGAGTCTTCAGCACTCTTCGTAACAAGTAGAGTAAAGCGGTTAGTTCGAAACTTGAGCACTGCATCATCATAGTTTTCAACTCCTTCATCGCGAGTGCAGAAAACTCGACAGCAAAGAACGTGGGTAGATCGTGTGTAAGGACGGAAACGAAATATTCGCATAAAAAAAAAATGATTATGAGAATTCTGGATTACAAACAACTTGATATTGTATCACGATTTACAAACGTGGAGTTTCGGTTGAAAGGTACACATCCTTCGTCTCTTGATTTCAGTTTGTTGCAAAAATAGCAAACCCAGCTTAAAATGATGTTGTTTAATAACATATATAAGCAATATCGTATGACCACACGATAGTGTTTTTTTTTTTTCGACTGCCATTACGAATCTGCCCCTTTGAAAAGGCTGAAATAAAAAAAACAAACAATACCCGCACTTAAGGCAGTCTTAAGTGGGCCTCTACCTTGAATACAAGTAAGGCTTGGTGGCCGAAACATCACGGAATGATACAAGGAAGAAAGGTGTTTAAAGGCCCACTGTCCATCCTCCGGTCGAAAAATGTTTTCTTCCCCGGTGACTGTGAGACTTCGCCCTCAGAACGCAAGGCCGCAAAATGTTTTTGAAAAGAGTAATAATAACGCAGCTACAACCACCGCAATCACTCGATTCTGTCGTACTTCTCTCCTTTCGTTCCCTCGCAAAGGTTTTTCACTCTCCTGCCCGAGGTCGTCGAGCCTCCGCAAGACAAATTCCCCTTCCTCCTCCGCTTTTGGCGGGAGGTGGGGCGTGGCACTCGGCGTGCGCGGAAAAAAAAACGGGCGAGGGAGCGCGCGCCGCTTGATTCAGTCTAGCCGTGGCGAGGGAAAAGCGCACAGCGAGCGGTAGGCACCCATCCTTCACCCTCAGACAGGAGACGGACCAATGGACGTCGTTCTCGACAAATACGTCATAGCTGCGGCTAGACGGGCCAGCGCAAGTAACGGGAAAGCTGACTTCCCGAAGGAGAGCATGAGAGAGCTTTGATTTGTATTTTCGTTGCTTTGCGGCGCGCGTGTCACTGTAGCATTTTGCACAGACTATCTCCGGTACCTGATCGAAACACTGGGCTCCTTCGCTTAAAAGTTCCTTCCCTGGACAGTGGCCCTGTTTTTTTTTTTTTTTTTTTTATTGTGCATCGCGTCAAGAAATGCTGAAAGAAGCATTGCCGTCTAACAATCACAACTTCAGTTCGTTTGAGATTAGCGCCAATAGTGAGAAAAAGCACGCTTATATATGCAACCAGTAAAATTAAAACTGCTAAGTTCGAACTTGCTTTCTTCCCGTGCACACTTATGATAGAGCTACTTTATGTGGCCCCTTTACCCGCCCTCTCACCCTTCTTTCCGTGAGTACGCATACTACAAGGCTACTGAGTCCAAGGCTAATTGTAGCCCGCCCACTTGGATTTAATCACTTGCCAACTGCCATCCGCCCGGCCAGCTACATCGACTGGATCCTCCCGCTGCCACTCGACAATGATTCTCCCGCTATGATCTGGGCAAAACTTGGAGAGTTTGTTGGCTTAGGCGCCAGAGCCAAGCTTTAAGGCAGATTTTGGTGGGGCTAGATGCCCGCACAGATGCCAGCAGCAAAAGTGCATGACAGGGCTGTCAACAAACGCGTTTCAATCAATCATTAGTCACCTGCACGAGGCGCTTTGCAAACTGATTATACGAACCAACATTATAAGTGGGTGCTGACAGCACGTACCTCACTGCATTTTTGTGGCAGCCAGGTTAATCTGAGGCGCTACAAAGGCATCTCCCTGCGATTTCAATTTGCTGCCTCTTTGCAAGCATCCGCTGGTTTCCCTTTCCAGAAAAACTTGCCGGCTCTTGATCTCATGCTGCCTGGAGCGAACAACAGCTGGAACTATGAAGAACATAGAGGTTAATTTGTGGTGTTGACCAATGTGAAATAATAATGCTGTCATTTAATCGCTGAAAGATAACTGAAGGTCGATCTTTTCGATTTGTCTTGCACTTGTTCTGAAAAATGCTGCAGCAGTGCCAAGTGGTCACGTGAGCTTGTAGTGCCAGTTCCAATCCAAATCAGGCTACTTTTGAGTTGATATCAGCTATTTTGATCGAATAAGTAGCCCCGGTGGTTTCCTCTACGCTATATATGATGTGACCAGGCCACTTTGTTCTTCTTAATCAGAACTGGGGAATTATAAACCAGCATAATAGCAAAAAGATGTTAACGTGCCGTCTAGTGTACCAAGATATAGTACGACTTGAATAAAGGGCGCACGTGCTAACTCGACGAGCATTTACCCCAGATTGTTTTCTTTTTTCCCTCATTTTGTTGTGTGGGTCCAACTTTCATCAAAATTGCTGCTTGCGGAATTTCGTTCACCCTTTCAACAATTCAAGAACTGAACCAGAAACCTCAATGTAGACACCTCGTTCTTCATAATGCTGAAACAAGTTTTGCAAAAGTATGCATTGTTTGCTTCGTTGATGGCATTTCACAAGTGACCATCATGCCTTGCATGCTATAAGTAGAGTCAGAAAACTAGTTCCCAATAATGCCTCATTTTAATTAGTTCGAAGAATCATTCACTTAGAAGTCGCGTTGAAAGCCAGATGTCCACATTACACTAAAAACATCAGCGGTTGTTTCCCTTTGCTGTACGCGGTAGGATACATGCGAATGAATAACGTCTTTTCCTGTATTTCATTTCTGTACAAAGATATTAGTGCATGCGCTTAAATTTACGTGTTTGTTGCTCCTTTTTTGTTTAAGAAAATAAATTATTTTGCACAATGAGGGTAGTTGTCTTTACTTTCTGAATTTCCAGAGAAAAGTGTGCTTTCACAAGACATAAGATGGCATGCAATTCTTTAATTAACACATTTAGATTGTAGCTAGGCACGACGCCCGTAGCTTTTACACACCAATTTCACTCTGTTCAAAAGCCCATTCTTTATTCACCGTCTCGAATGTCACCACACCTCTGCTATCACTTGTACTGTAAAATGAATGCGACTAATAATAGCCAATGACTGTAATAGGCCGCAAAATGGGGCCCGGTATGCGTACACTACATCTCATGAGTAAACCATAAGTAACAGTCACTTCTAATTGCACAAAAAAAAAAGCCACGAACATCAAAATGATTCCTTGGTGCTTTTCTTGCTCTCAATTTCTCAGCGCTATCTTGGTCACAGAAAATATCCTGTGGAAAATCCTCACGTGTGAATGAGTTTTTCTACAGATATACCTCAACGTTTTCAGTGCGGAAGGCCCTGCAGTACATAAGTACTTTAGAGGACGCTTTCGGGCATGTTCCGCCTCTTTCGTGCGAGCATTGTTGGAGTCAGCACTTGATGTATGGTACAAGGCGATCCTTCCGCAGCCTAGAAGTCGAGTTTGCTCGACCTTATCCACAAAGCAGGTTTCGTAGACTCTTGTGAGAGTAGGCGACGTGCTGGCGCAGCTCCTCTGACACAGCTCGGTACCAGCACATGCACCCAGCCCCCTAGGCCACAGCGCCCCCTCTGGGAAAATCCGCGCCGCATTTAGCCTATTCTGCGTGAAATCGCAGCTTGAGTAATCCTCTGAGCCACATTTGCTTACACCACAGAGCGATCTGAGTGATGTACCGTCGGCTATGGGCAGCTGTTGCTGATTGCTGCAGTAACCTGTTTATATCCCCTCTCGAAGAGGATCGTGCTCACCCGTATCGGGTTTACCTATGTGACTCTTTGTGCCACTTTTATCCTGATTCTCGGAAGAAACATACTCCCTTGTTTCATATCAAAAGTGTAAACCAACCATCTCAGATCCATATTATAATCCCTTGTTTCATTCTAACAACGTATATTGAACAGCTGTAGGTTCTTACGAAGGGAGCAAACAGCAGCTGAAACTAAGATCATAGGGACATTTTGTGGTATTGATCAATTTGGAATAATAATGTTGTCAGTTAAGGGCTGAAAGATGACTGCTTCGGCCTAATACACAGTCCTTCATTATTTGTAACCACTGATGCAATGCCTCTCACCAGAGACGGAAGAATATGGGAATAAACGAATAGAAAGAAAAAGAAAAAAAATCACATGTCGCTAATGAGATCTAGACAGAAGACATGCAAACTTCTCGTCCGGTGCAGTTGCTCTATAAAATTGTACATATGTATTTTTACTTGGTGAAATGCTCTACTGCGCCTCAAAGGACATTAGCACTTTTTTTAAACTGTTCCTACAGTAGGGTACAGCGGAGGTGTTTCATGCAGTATTACGGTTGGAAGCTGTAGATGAAAAGAAAAAAAACGTTTTGTTTATTGAAAGATGTTTGTTTTCTTTCAGCAAAAAGGCTTTTTTTTTTTAATAAAACATTGGGCAAATTAAAACGAGCTTTATTGCCTCGAACGAACATATCATGTGAGAAAAGGAAAATAAAAACCACATAACGACAACTCACTGCTTGAAGCGAAATCCGGTCACTTACCCGTAGTTTTAAATCCTGCTTTCGTAGGGATATCTCCATATCTCCTTGGCCTTTCATTTTAGGCGTTGTAAAGAAATGATGGTATTTCTTTACGACGCCTAAAATGAAAGCTCAAGGAGACACGGAAATAACATTTCCATAAGAAGGATTTAAAGCACGTATTAATTCTACAGTAACCTCATAAACGTTGAGCAGGCTTAATTAAAGCTATCTTTAAGTGGCGCGAATGACCGAGTAAGGCGGTGGTCTTTCTGGAAAGTAGGAGCAGGCAAATAGCGAGCGGCTTGGTTCTTTCCCTTCCGTAAGCTGAAGAATTTCAATTCCAATTATAAGTAAAACGAGCAAGCGCAAGTTGCTGCTGTTGCAGGCTTGTGTGTGGTTTCTTGCTTAAAATCCTTCCCTTTCCTCCGTCATTTGACTGGAACCGAGACTCAGAAAACATTTTGCGTTATTCACAGTCGCCCACTTCTTCAGTGAGTGACTAGAAGCTGAAATTAACATATTTCTTGGCCCTCCCTGCCAGTGGTACGTGCGTGCCAAACTGGCATAATATTCTTAGAAACCGTATAATTAAAAAACACGCAATAAATTTTTGCTAGCGGCTGCGGAATTTTTTGTTGCTCTCGGTGGTTTTGCTAGCGACTGAAAAGTATATATAGATAAGAGCAAATGTAAAACAAGAAAAGGAAACTATCCAGTTCCAACAATAAATATGTCAGCTTCACAAATAAAGCGCGGCGCCTTGGAGCTTACGGTTCCCTTTACTCCAAATTTGGTCGCACTGGCAGCCTCGCCGTAACAAGTTTTCTTTCCCGACGCAATATTCCATTGACGTGGCACTGTTGTGCTTTACAGGCGACTATATGAGGCAAAAAAGGCACGTATGAGAGGCGCTTGCGGTAGCGACGTCAACTGAGGGACAGCAAGGAGGACCGAATAAAATAAAAAAGAAACAAAGCAGGAACAAATGAAACAGGTACATCAGTACTGATTCTTAGAGGAGCAAGATCCGCGCAAAATTTCAATCTTCGCCTCGCCAAATGACTCCGGACGTTAGAAGAAAAAAATATTGCATCGTGAAAAAAAAAAAAAAAAAAAAAAGTAGGTTCGTACGCGCAGCTAGTTCGACGCCGGAGGCACGTGCCACTTCAAGGTACTTTTTTTTCTCTCTCTTTTTTCTTTTTTTTTTCTTTTTTGTTGTGCGCCAGCTTTCTGGACTTGCACAGTGCCCCTCGTTGTTGCTGCCTGCACTTTCGCTCACTCTCTTTCGCGCTAGCTGCTACAGTAGCAGCAGCAGCAGCAGCCACTGGCGCGACGAGTACGACGAAAACCATCTGGAGGGGAATTAATAACCGCATGTCCACGTCGGGCATTTTCACACGCGCGCCGGGTCTCGGCTCTTTCTGGCTGGCTTATACAGTATAATTTGCGCGCCTGTAATTCCGACCGCGCTCCCCCTCCTCCGCCGTCACCCTCTCCTACGCCTCTGCGCAACGGCAGCCCTCGCTTCTGTCTCCTTTTAACTTTCCACTCTGCTTTTCTTTTATGTTGCACTTCCTCCTGTACGCGCTTCCGCCTTGGCGCTGTTGGTTTCCTTCCGGGCTCGCCTCGGCGTCCCCTCATCATCATAACTGATGACACCCCAAGGCGCCATTTATTTCATTTCGCGCCTGCGCACTTGTACGAGCCGCGATTCATTCCTTTTTCTTCTGCCCGGCCTCTGCCGTCTATCCCCTCTCTCTTTTGCTTTGCATTTTCTGCGGCCTTGTATCGAGTCTCCTCCTCTCCTCCACTCTGCAACCCCGACATCGTCTTCGTCCCGGTTTCGCTTTCACTCAGACTTGTTGCTTTCTCGCGATCTGTTTTCTTCTTTTTTTTTTTTCCTCGCGCGCAGCGGTTTTGTCCGATACGTTGTGTTTATTCTCTCTCGCTTTCTGTAGCCAAGAAGCTCTTCACGATGTTCGTGGCCCTGTTTACTTCGAGCTCCGCAGCCTTTCTAACACTTTGTCGGCCAGCAGGCTGCTACGCTGGAGTCCGCACAAATCGTCCATAGTAAACGGCGAGTTGTAAACTGGAAGATGCAAACTCTACGAGACTACCTGTTCTCGGCATGTGTGGCACTTTTGTGGCATCTATGGGCAAATCGCCTGTAAGTATCTTCCTGCAAAGTACCCTCTTGGTTAATGGCGACGTCTTGGATGCCCGCCTTCGCTTCCCTACATCCCGGCGCATATAGTCATTGCCGGACAGGGAAAAGAAAAACAAATATCGTATAGCGTGACATATCCAAGAGTGCGTCACATTACGAAGGGTCCTGTCTACGCCGCGAAACTATGTGTCAAACAGATTACCCGGCAAGGAGCTATTGAAGCATGTATTTTGTTTCACGAGTGATGGTATAATTTTTCCCTGATGTAATTCTCGTTGCTTTTCTATACCAGCCTTCAATTCATTGCCCTTCGTATTATTCTTTCTGTTTATCTCCGGATCCGAACAGAAAGAGACAAATCAGAATTCTTGTTATTTACCTTTGCTTGATTTACGACAGCTAGCCACATCTTTCTTCTGTCCCGGAGGTGAAGAGCCAGGTCCGCGAGACAAAGTTTTAGGCGCGGCCATATTAAGACAAATGTGGACGGTGCTAAGGTGACCTCATTTGTTTACCCGAAATGGCGTGCAGGAAAAACACAGCCAGCACGCGTGGCTCGCTGTCACGCAACGTATTAAAGGGGGCAAATGCCATCGGAAAAACACTTTGTCAGCGTAACCAGCGAACCTTTAATCCTGGAGAACTGGCTCCGCGGGGTGGACACTGCGCGAACTGCTCAATGTTTCACGCATTTGTGGCATTGAAAACAAAGAGTGATGATACGCATTCTTTACAGAGCAAGATCCAAAGTTGAACATGCATTTTTCTGCCTTATTTTTTTTTTTTTTTTGTCATTTTTGCCATCGTGTTTCACTATAGTAAGTGTGGATGGGCGTGCCCGTTCGCGTTACACAGCGAAGCGAAAATATATTGCAATTTTTATGGGCTTCCATCGAAGTGGCACCAGCTGGTAAATACTCAAGAGATAAATTTCTATTTGAAGTAAGTGTAGGAATTTGTATGTCAGAATTCTTACAATTCATTTATACACCCCATCGACAAGAAGAAATGGACATTTACCTCACCCGCCAGTGATGGTACTTGGTGCGCAGAATTTTAAGCAGCATGATTCGAAGAGGTTATCAAATGTATGAGACAGGAAAGAAAAATGTAGGTAAGATGGTGGCAAGCCTCGAATTCAGAAAATTTTGGATTCACACCATCAGAGCACCATAGGCAACGGCACTTGCCTCGCAGTTTACAAGTGACTTCTGTCGGCCAAAATCAGTAATTGGAATTTAACCTGGCTACACTAGCCGGCAGACATAGAATCGGATGATCACATTTTGTGAGTGAGTGAGTGAGTGAGTGAGTGAGTGAGTGAGTGAGTGAGTGAGTGAGTGAGTGAGTGAGTGAGTGAGTGAGTGAGTGAGTGAGTGAGTGAGTGAGTGAGTGAGTGAGTGAGTGAGTGAGTGAGTGAGTGAGTGAGTGAGTGAGGGAGGGAGGGAGGGAGGGAGGGAGGGAGGGAGGGAGGGAGGGAGGGAGGGAGGGAGGGAGGGAGGGAGGGAGGGAGGGGTGAGCGTTTGAGGGAACGAGAAACTTTCTTCACTATCTTCCAAGGAAGCTTCGAATAGTACTGAATGACCTGAACCTGTGTACAAGTATTGATTCGCAGTGCACCTCGCGCTGCGAGAAAACCCCCAGGCTTGAGCAGTTTGTGGGCAATACAAAATAATGAGACTCTCAAGATTCGCCTTAACAGCAAACGTATGAGGCGGCTTTAACTGCATTTTAAAGCGACTGCGTTAAGAACCCCATTACTTAGGAAATCAGGCGCCAGTTACGGCATCGGTGCATTGTGCGAAAACTCCAGGGCATGGCGCTGGCAAGTAGTAGCTCATATGACCAGGCTGTGATTCTTCGATGGTTCGTGCGACCTGAGGCCATATAGAAATAAGAAAGTTTGGAGGAGCTGCCAATTTGGATTACTCATCTGAGGTAAGAAAGTCGAAGAGCAATCACACTTCCAGTGCTCTTGGATGCCGAGTACGGCAAGGTGCACCTAAGCTACGCAGGCACGTTCCAAAGGTTTGGTTAAAGCGGGGCTTTATGTGTCATGTGGTACTTCATCTACGCTATCGCGTCATACCCATAAAGGCAGAGCCTTTGCATCAACCATATGTTTTCATTTCATGAATATCTTTATATTTTTGTTTCAGTTATTTTTGGGGACAGGAAGGCGCACTATCTCACTTCTGCGTGAACACCTTAAGTTACCTGGTAATTGGTTTGGTTTTAAGGGTTTAACGTCCCAAAGCGACTCAGGCTATGAGAGACACCGTAGTGAAGGGTTCCGAATATGTCGACCACCCAGGATTATGTACCGTGCACTGACATCGGGCGCCTTGCTTGTCGCCTCTATCGAAAAGCCACCACCGAGGCCGGAATTCGATCCCGCATCCTTGAGCGCAGTAGTCGAGCTTTCTAACCACACCATCACTACGGAGGGATTGAACTTATCTGAGCTATATATATCGTCGGTTCAAATTCCTGTCACAAACCACCTATAAAAAATGGATGATAATTGGGAAGCGAATTGGTATGACACCACCCTGAACACTCTTCACAAAGAACGATAGTTTTACAATGCTGATAAAAAATCATGTATGCGTTGCTTCCGACAATGTTTGTCTCAAGCTTGGTTACAGCGCTCAAGAGGAAAGTATACAACAGTTGCATCTTGCCTGTACTCACCTATGGGGCTGAAACGTGGAGGCTAACCAAGAGAGTTCTACTTAAGTTGACGACAACCCAGAGGGCTATGGAACGAAAAATGTTAGGGGTAACATCAATAGATAGAAAGCGTGCAGAGTGGGTCAGAGAAATAACTCAAGTTACCGACATTCTAGTAGAAATTAAGAAGAAGAAATGGACATGGGCAGGACATGTAGTGCAAAGAGAGGATAACCGATGGTCGCTGAGGGTAAAAAACTGGATTCCAAGGGAAGGAAAGCGTAGCAGGGGGCAGCAGAAAGTTAGGTGGGCGGATGAGATTAAGAAGTTCGCAGGGGTCAAGTGGATGCAGCTAGCACAGAACCGGGTTAAGTGGAGAAATATGGGAGAGGCCTTCGCCCTGCAGTGGGTATAATCAGGATGATGATGATGATGATGATGATGATGATGATGATGATGATGATGATGATGATGATTACAGCGACAGTGTTTCGGCCAAACGAGCCTACACGCTTCAAGTGAAAGAAATTTGATTTATACTTGAATACTTTCCTGCAGTCTTGATCTCGCTGCAGTAAACCAAAGGAGACACTAAGGAGCCGCTCAATCCGAAAAAAAAAACAACGTTTCCAGAAGCCCAGCATTGCATTATGCCGAGGCCAGTGAACTGTCCAAAGCTAAGCGGCAGCACCTTTACTCTATCAAGCTCCATTCGGAGAAGGTCCTGCGCGCAAGCGTTGAAGCTCGCAAGCCGCTCTTTTCGTAGCGTGCGCGCGCAGGGAGATGACGGTGAGAAATATAAGAGAACAGAAAGGAGGCGTAATGGAAGGCTATAGCGCTAAGAACAAAGCGATCTCCGTTCGCAGGATGTTCTTTTGTGACAATAATTCTCATCCCTCGGGCAAAAGAGAGAAGCAAGAAGAAGTCATGCGGAAGAAAAGGAAGTAGCTCGCGCTCAATGGGCATGAATAAAAAGCTGTCGTCCATCATCATAAAGGCAGCCCTAATGCAATTGATTTTAACTTCAGGCAGCCATCATAGGGGCAGAAGAAAGAGACTGTCCTCTGCAAATGGGAGGTGAGGAGGAAGAAAAAAAAAATGAGGGAAGAGAGAGACAGACGGCGGCGCACAATCGAAACACAGTACGCGCTCGCCCTGACTTGCACTCGGACTACAGCGGCGACTGGGGAGTGCGAGCAGCGCGGGCCGGCGCTCCGAAGTACACCAGCTCCACACGGCGGCAAACGCTCGTCTGCGGCTGCGAACGTGAGATAAATTATGGGTCAAAAGAAGCCAACGCGAGCCAAAGGCAGCGCCTTCCCGCGAAAACTAAGAGAGCGAAGACGGGGCACTTCCTCACCAGGGCAATGAAACTGCTTTCCATGCGATCTTTCGTTTATGTTCCGTCTAGATTCCCTTTTTTTTTTTTTTTTTTGCTTACGAAATGGGAACGATAGTAAGCGCGCAGAGATACGGCCGGTATTGAGGAAGAGAGTTAAAGGGCGAGGAAAAGGCGGAGCACCGGTGATAGGCGTGCGGGGAACGAGGGAGCTGGACGGCAAAGAGCGGGTAGAGCGCTGTACGGACAAGCCACGTGCTGACTCCTAAGACGGGCAGGCCATAAACATGGCTCAGGGGTGTAGCGATGCTATCACAGGTTCTTCCCCTTCGCTCGAACAAGACTTCTTCATGTTCGAGGCGACCTCTGGACAGGGTCGGAAATGAAGCTACCCGCCATCGTCGGCAGTCATTGCGGGCAGAAGAGAAAAAAAGAAAAATAAAGAGCGCAAAGAGAACCGAACGCCGGCCAAAGCAAAGCGCGAGATCCGGCGAGGAAAGGCAGAACCAATTGCGGCTCTGAATGAGTTGTTCCGCGACCGCCTGAACTCAGCCGCGTGTGGGTGAATCAACAGACTGCTCTGATGTGTGGCGGCTTAAGAAAGAAGCCCGATGCGATTATTTTCTTCCGCCAACATTTGTGAGCGGGAATCCGGTCTCTTGGCTTATAAGTCCTTCCTTCCCCTTTCCCCCTCCGCTCCTCTTTCCTATCACCCCCAAATCGCGTCCTTTGTTTCGTTTCCTTTTTTCTGTTCTTTTAAGGATGTTTTTCTCTGCACCTCACTACCGGCTATACCTCCAAAATATATTCTCTATACCTCCTTTATATTTCTTTCCATCGCAGTTTAAATTCATGCAACAGTTGGTCTTAGTTGACTATTGATGAGGATGGGGATTCAGCGCTTGTTCGCTCCAACAGCCGCCTAAAACCTCTTGCTTAGTGTCCGAATTTCTGTCGCTACGTAAGTTAGAAACAAACCATGTAGCATGGGGCGGTTTCTTTTAAAAAATGAGTTTCACTGATTGACGAACCACAAATATTATATCTCTCGTTGAATGCACGTTGCTACTCTCTCGCGAATTTTAGGTCGCCGTTTATTATAAAAGGCTGCTGATGCACTCCACATGTGATGACCTCTCTCTCTTTTTTCCTTTTACAGCGAACGTTTATCACTGGAAATAAAACACTGTCATTGGCGTCTTGCCTCCTGCCTTGAAGAGAAAGGTAAGAACATTCATGAGTGCACAGTTAAAAAAGAAAGCAATACAAAACTTGCAGCACTTCAGCACCTAAATTTATGGTGTTTTATTACTAAATATTTTTAGCCCATTAAAGGCACCTGTTGGCTAGAAAACCCACTATAAGAAAGGGATCTGAAATAATTTCAACTATCTGTCAATTTTTAACGGCCAAAAGCATCCTGCATTCAGGTATTTTAGCATTTCATCTGTCCCGTAACCTGCAGCTACAGCCACGGAATCAATATTGCTATTTTCATTAAGCCATCACTTGCACCAATATGTTACAGTGGAGGAGTTAAGATGCAGACGTACGCTATGTGATCACAAAGTCAGGTATGTATTGGATTGCAAAACATTTATATCGTCAGAAACGTCAAATTGCAGATTATCCATGATATGTGGCTATCAGTTGATTGCTGACAGCAACCTGAGTGTCAAGCCTCAAGTCACAAGCCTGTTTACAAGCGCACCCCTACAGCGTCGTCGTCATCGTCAACGTTGTGTAACTTCGTCATCCTATAAGAAATGCGTGTAACAATATATTGCTCTATGTCTTTCCGTGCTGAGCTGTCTTCCTCTGCGACTCTACGCACCCCATCAGTGAGAAAAGAGTAAATAATTGCCGAGAGGCCACGCTGTCAGATAAGGTTTGTAGAGGAGTGCATCCGTAAACACGGTGAAGGACACGGTGTGCTATGCACTAACAAAGACGATTTACGTGAAAAACGAACTGATGGTTGATTTAGCTTTGCTAGCCCGAATGCGAATTGAATGCGTTGGCAATTCGGATTTCATTTCGACATGCGTTCGAGGCTCGCTGTTCGAGATGAAGCAGGCTTCAAACGAAGACCGGCGAAATCGATCAGTGAGTGACAAAGTGGTAGCGGACCGCATCATTTTTGGGCCACTTACGCACCGAGAGCGAACAGAAAGAGACGTCACCCTTGTTTGGACGCCAGCCCACGCAGGCGCGCCCGGAAACGAGGCGGCACACAAACTAGCCCGAGATCTCACACACCGGGCTGGAGGAGTGCCATCGGAGCAAGGCAAACAAGAGGACCTGATTAACTATAGCGAAATAACAATGCACTATAGACTGAGCAGGAAGGTCCTGCCACCACCAGACCCCACGTTAGGCAAAGAGGAAGCAGTAGCATGAAGAAAGCTACAGACAAATACATACCCGAACCCAGTTCTTGTCAACCATATATGGCCAGAAATGCGATCAGACCTATGTTCATTATGTAAGGAAAGGGAATCTGTAGATCGCATAATGTGGGAATGTGCAAAGTCACCAGGCAGGGCTAAAAATATAACTAACGACACTTGGGAGACCCTTCTGCGATGCTCAGACCCAACAGCCCAAAGAGAAATTGTTCGACTGGCCGAAGATGTCGCCGGAGTCCAATAACTACCGGCCTGCAACAAAGGCGACTGTCCCACCTTCCGGGTCTAACCCCCGAAGAGCGGGATAGTCACTCTGTTAGACGAATAAAAGTTCTCTCTCTCTCTCTCTTACTGTGGTCATATTGCGCACATATTGAAGCTGATGAAGACAGCGATGCTCAAAGCACTGCGAGAGGGGCTAACTGTAGCGCCATTTTTATGGGGGCAACAACAACGACAACAATAGTCGGGCTGTTGGTCTTCGCTGGACGACCCCGCTTGACGTTTGGTAGCTGGTGCTTTTTCTTAATGAGGCCTTTCCACGCTCGATGGGTTTTTTTGGACAGGTTTGAAGCTAGCTTCACAGAATTTGGTATTGTGAAGTTGTTGCTTAGGTGTGCACAGGCATGCCTTTCATGTTCCCGGCTGGGGGCTCGGTTCAACAGCATGCCGGTCGAAAGTGTGCTTCTGGATTCATTTAGAAAAATTGGTGTCGATGCGATTTGTGTGGCGCTTGTAGCGATAGTCGATAAAATGCTCAGAATGAATAATCCAAAAACAATTCAGCATCGACTCAAGAGTTTGGTGAATCGCTGTGTTGATGTGTCTGAGGTTCGACATTTCCGGAGGCGAGGTATTGTGTGCAAATTAGCAACATTTTTTGTATGTCACATCTGCTACGCTGCAGGACATTCACATCTCTTACTTTTTGTTTGTTTGTTTTTGCGTGGTTTAACTTCCCAAAGCAACTCAGACTATGAGAGACGCCATAGTAGAGGACTCCGGAAATTTCGACCACCTGGGGGTTCTTTAACGTGCACTGACATCGCACAGCACACGGGCGCCTTGCTTTTCGCCTCCATCGAAAAGCGGCCTCCGAGGCCGGGATTCCATCCCGCGCCCTTGGCAACAGTAGTCGAGCGCCGTAACCACTGCACCACCCCGGCGGGGCACATCTCAGTCAAGGCCTTAATTCTAGAACAACAGGCATGCGCTTAAGGTTTAGTGCGGGGACCGGATATCTATTGCTCAAGAAATTTCGGAGTAACTTCAGAACGCACTATAAGGGTTACTTTATCTGTATCACTGCTCTCAAGAGGTGACAGGCGTGCGGGTTGCGAAGAGTCTGTGATAACTTATGCTGATCAAGTGTGTTCCTCTGAGCAGTGGAGTTCGCTCAAGACTCTTGATCTGCTCAATGAATCGCTAGAAACTACATGGCTGCTGCATGACAGGAAGGTAGTGAAAATTATATTACCCTTAAAACCATCTAAGAAAGCATTTCATATTGAAAACATCCGGCCGGTATATTTAACCTCGAACCTGGTAAAACACAAAACGAATAGTGGAAGGCCGCCTCTCAAAGCATGTTTCAGAATTCAGTGCTTTTAGCTCTGCCCAGATTGTCTCCCGCCTCGGATGCTCAATAAGGTATGGTCATGTAGATTTAGAAAACAGAATCCGCCTTGCTATGCGGAACAAGGTGGTGTTAGTGTTAGTGGTACAGTCGTGCCTCGTTAATACGAACACCGTTAATATGGAAGACTACTATTATGCACAGTTTTTTCCATGCATTTAAGTCTCGTTAATATGGAAACTCATTGTCCGGACAATGCACAAGGAAAAAAACAGATATCATTCGGTTCCAAGTATTTTTGTCGTGTTAATGTGGGCAGTCATGAATTAAAACCAAATCCTTACACTGCTTCAAAGATATTTCTCTTCTACCTTCATTGACAGGCGCCCCATTAGCATAGACTGATTGAGTGCCCATCTTTCTTGTGGTTTTATATTTTACACTGCAAAGTCGCGCAGTCGACGCCCTTTGGGGCTTTTCGTATTGCATGAATTAACTTGAAAAAAAAAAAAACTCTGACAGCAGCTTGCGCATTGAAGAAAGTAGGATTCAGCAACTTTCAGCCGACTGAATTAATGCTAATACACAGCAGGGGTTCATGGGAGATGAAAAGTAGTAACGTAATTACTGTAACGCCATCGAGAACAATATGCAACTGCATCACAATACTTTCAATTGCATCGCATTTGAAGAATAACGGCGAATCGGAAAATGTTCTTGTAGCTCATAATGCCAACTTCGCTGGCCTGCATTATGCTCTAAAGCAGACCTTTACCCTTAGCGTTTCTTTTTTTTTTTTTTTTTTCAGAAACAAAATTTAGATTCGTTATTACAAACGACCCGCTTTATGAACAGTTTTGTGCGGAAATCATAGTGTCCCTATTAACGAGGCATGACTGTACTTGAAATTTCAAGGCTTACGACAGCGTTGAACGTTTCGTTATACCCGATAAGTTGACATTACTACGCCTACTGTAAGGTTGAAAGCCGAAGTTAGGATTCTTGCACAAAGTTAACACGTCTACAGCGTCACCACGGCCTCCAAGTTGCCTAAGATCATTTACGTGTATGTCCCTCAATTGGCTGTAATCCCATTTTGTGTGATAACCTCCAGCACGTCGAAGACTGGTTTTAGAGTTATGATCGGATTGCTCTCGGCAAACGTCTGACACCCGATCAATGGGTGAAGAAACTCCTTGAAAGGCGTGCAAAAGCTAATAGGTGGGCACGTTCATGGGACCGCACCGGAGACCGCATGCCGAAGATCTGCTCTGAACTCGTATCCAGGGCTCAGTCGGGAACGAAAGTCCTGTTCTTAGATATGTCGGGATAACAGAAACCATCATAAAAGGCTGAAAAATTGGCTACTTTTATCTGATGTCCTTTCACGACAGGATCAGCACACGTACACATGCGGAAAAAAAAAAGCAAGCCAAGAACCCAGTGATTGGCTTCAGCGACCCGCTTTCCACTGATCGAGAACATAGGCTATCGCGGCCGTCCGTATACACGAGGGGAATAAATCGAAAGCAAATAGAAACGTCAAAGCATACGATCCACATGTTGCTGGGTAAAAGAAGAGGAATGACGCCAGTCCACCGTGGCATTATTATCTAGCTCTGCCCGGAAGGTAAACTGCATGTGGAAACGACAAGCGCGCGCGGGGGTGAGATAGGGCGACTGATAAAACCATCCGTAGCCACGTGCACAGCCAAGAGAGCTGGGCGTAGACTGCGCATGAACCTTGCCTATGCAGCACTTTACTTGTACAACACGTACCGTTTCGTGCTGAGTCAATACATCACCTTTGCATTCCTGTAACTTTTTTTTTCCTTCACCCGCTTTTCAAAGACAGCGTTGGAGCGAGGACGCTTTAAAAGAAATATGAGGATGCGCACGGTGCTTCGGGATAGTCTCTGCACGCGGCTAACAAATTGGATCTGGCGCAAGCTTAAGGCCAGCTACAAGGGAACGCTAAACAAATAAAGAGCGCTGTGAATGATGCTGCCACTTTGCGCGTGGAGCGCTGCTATCCCTGCCTTTTTTGTTTGCTCGTTTCCTTCACAATTTCTTTTTCCCGTGGTCCATACAGATGGTTTTTGCTTGGCGAGTAGTTACACGCGTTTTTATACCCTGAGGCAAGCTCCCGCTCCCTTATTCGTGAGTGATGCCGTGAAAGCAAGATCGACTCGTCCTATGTCCCGGGCAGCGTGCCGCTGATATGTGCGTTTACGTTCAGTTTAATTACATAAGAAAAATGTTTCGAAGCTGTGTTACTTTTTTTCTCACCATTGAGAAAGTCGAAAGGAAAACAGTATAGATCATCCTAGTTTTCATTTTCGAACTTCGCAAAAATATTGTAGGCAATGACGAAGAAATTTTTTATTTGCTCTAACTCACGGGAGAGTTTTTAAGGAAGCAACAGCAAACAAAAAATTGAACAACGCCTGTCTTGTCCACCTCCATTCCTCACGCGCTATTCCCTGTAGACAACAGCTCATATTTCTTCTGTGTTTATATTGCGAGTTCAACAGGAGTCAGCTTGGACTTTGTACCGAGAGCCGTACTAGCTCACCTGCTTAGCGAGTTAGGCGGGTTCGGTTGCGTAAAGCTCTCGAGCATGAATTGCACCGCAGTCGTGGCCTCTGCTCACATGAGTCAGTAGGAAAGGTGCTTTTGTTTACTCTATCAGTGGGCAGTCCGTGAAGCTAACTTGATGTCCTGTAAGTGCCCTGTCTTCCACTACATGATCTCAGAAAACTTAGCCTGTAAAATAAACGGACCGCGTAAGCAAAGAGAGCAACATTATTTTTTATGTTATGTGTAAATACGACATGCTCATGCTTCAGCCAAAGCGAAATTCAACCACTTGTCTACATTTTCAATTAGAATATTTTGTGCCAATTCTATACGCGGGCACTTACCACGATGTTCGCTTTTATTACAGATATTTTATTATGTATATTTTCATTACAGAGAACAAATGTAAGAAAATGAACGACTCGTTAGTAGCAGATACTTACGAAGGGAGCCAACAGTCGCTAATACTAAGCAAAGTACAAGGTGCGTGGTGTGGACCAACATGAAATATTAATGTAATCGTGTCGAAAATTGATTAGCCTGACCTCCGAATTTCTCTTACGATGATCTACCAACTCTTAAGCTACGGCATTGCCTTGATGAGGTTAGGTTCCCGCCGTTGGCGTGTGGTCATTTTTGTTTTGTTTGCTAATCAATTGTCTCCATGGCTACATGTCTACATGAATACTTGCCATTAGTCAACACCAGAAAATGCCTATGCTTTCCTTGTTGTAGGTGGTTGTTGGCTTCCTTCATATGTGTCTGGTAACGAGACCATTATATATCTATATCAGTTTGTTGATTAGCCTAACGACGACCTAGATTCTGGCAGCTTTACGCCATATGTAGCGCAAGAAGGTTATCGCACAACTTCCACTCTTCCCTTTAGATACGTTCCGCATGACGGTCACTGTAACAACCTTCTACACGTCCATCAGTATGAAAGACTGTGGCACTGGTAAACATTATCAAGGATAGGTTACCCGCTATATAAGGAGCTATGTTTGTAGAGCATTGAACAGCCGTCCCCGTAGATAAGTCGGTCTATCGGTAGTCGTGGGCTCGGAACTTACTAGCAACAGGTATTTTTGATTCATTGTACTGCGTAATCAATTATATTTTTAATTATATATAATTTCACCTTAATTCACACCACAAAACAATCCCCTATGCCTGCCTTGCTATCAGTGACGGTTGGCTCTCTTCGTACACAAGGAAAGCGTGCTGCATCATATACTAGTAAAGCTGTTCGCTTTGATCCTCTTCATCTAAGATACGATGAAACGTGATCATGAGACTTCATACTGCATTTTGGTTTGGGGTACAACAACTAGTACAAATTACCTCCGGTTACTAAAATTACAGAAGCGCGTACTTCGGTTATTTGAAAGGTATGTTGGACACCCACAAGACTTTTCAACAGGTCCCCTGTTTGCGAAGTACTTATTGCTAAGAGCTGATGAAGTTTATTATTTCAGGTTATTTCAGTATGTGCAAAAACAAACTCCACGTAACTGATAATCCTGCCCATACGCACACGCTTACCCTTCGCAGACAAGTGCACACAAAGCCTCAAACGCGCACAAATTATGGTAAACAACATTTAGATTACCAAATTCCACTTCTTTTGAATAAACTGCCACATGATGTCGATTTGAGCAAAATAATGAAGAAAGAAACTGTAAAAGCACTGGTTATAGAGAAAGAAATTCTACACCAGTGACTTTTACTTGCAATTCTTGCATAGCCTTTAAAAAACCACGATTTGTTTTCCTGGGTTTTGATGTTACCTTTTTTACTTTTTTTTTATCTGCACACATGTTTGTCCAGATGACTGAGCTTTGCGTCTATGTTCATCCTTTTCATGTTGTTATTTTTACACCTATACGGCAATAAGTGTTGTATGCATTTTTATTATACCCATGACGAAAGTCTGCATGACAGAGAAGTGTTTTTGATTGTATTTTAAAAGTGCCTCACTCTAATGCTGCCGAAACTGTATGCGGAGCGAAGGCCTCGTCAGGTTAGCAGCCTTTAGCTTTCCCTTCGATTTTTCCTGTATAGGAAAGAAACCAAATAAACTATCAAATGTTTTCCCTTGGTTGTGGCTTTATTATGAATACGTTGAAGTTACGTTTGCAACTGCTAGTTGTTGTTATTGTTGTTGTTGTTGTTGTTTTTTGTGATTTAGACAATCCCGCCTTGTTGCTTCTCCGTTATTCATTAATGAGTCTGCCAGCGTTATAACGACGAGAAATATTTTAGTTTTTTTTTTTTTTTGCGTTACATCTTGAGGAGTGTCTTAGCTTTGTACAACCAGCCCAAGCACTCCACTTACCACGCATCACAAGTTGCGTAGTCCATAGTTACTACTGTTGTCCTAACGGAAAGAACTCTGCGCGCGCAATTGGGCCTGCATATCGCAAGATGCTTCTCGTTAACTCTCATAAGCTCCGTCATTAGAGAACGAGAGATTTCCGACGTTTCCCTTCCTGTTCCGAGAAACGGGTGCAATCTCGCAAATTAAGCCTGACAGACCGAGTGGCGACGTGTCCACCGCGTGTTCTGAGGGGATCTTCCCGAATGAGCCGATGACGACGGGGCCGCAGGAACTCTGCGGGCCTGCTACGAATCTGGCTCAGGCCTAAACTTGAACGCAAACAATGGCGGCCGACGAGGAAGAGATTTTCTCAAATTAGGACCGTACACAAGGACGACCCGTTCTCCGTGCCCGAGACAAAGCGGAACTGCTCGTCTGGCCCGCTCCACTTCCTGGAATTTACAAATTGAGCCTCTAGCTGTCCTGCGCAAGAGCAACAGAGCGAAAAATAGAATGAAAGCAGGAGAGCGGGATGGCGCGAGCAACACAGCGCTGAGTCGGCGGACAGGCTACTCTTATTCGCTCTCGGAATAATCCAAGACATATACGTGCCGCTCATGCACGCACGCATGCACGCACGCACAAACACAAGGAGGCAACAGCCTTACACTGTAAAAAAAAAATAGAAAAAAAAAACAGGAAAACAAGTTATATGAGGTGGAGGAGGCTGAACAGAGCAGAAGCATACAAGAATGAGCGCTCTGATCCCGCCGACGAATTCGAGAGCACAAAGGCGTTCTCGCACATGCACCACGCGTATGGCCTGCAATTGCGGTTTCAAAGCGCGTTCAAAGAGAGAATCCGAGCTCCAGGCTGGCGTCGCAGCATCCGAGCAAACATGCAAGCAAGGAGTGAGCATGCGCACGCGAATGCTGCAAGACTACAAAGGAGTTGGTACAAAAACCAAAGGAACCTTCTCAGATGCCAGTTTCTGCCTTTTTAGGCACTGAAGTGAGAAGAAAAATGTAGGGGAAGAACGCAAAATGCCTCTGAGAAACGAGTGAGTAGGAGCTTCGCAGTCAGTCGCAAATCCTCGTTTTCCTAAGGAATTAAATTACGATACACGGAGCGTCAGGACGGGCGTCGAACGGAGGCCGCCGCGAACAGTTCACTGGGACGGATGCCCGCCGCGGCGAACCATCAAGGAAATTGCTTTTGGATGGAAACTACGGCGCCTGCGGCGTCGGTGGCGGCTGTAGGCTCCCTTCCATCTCACAAAAGAGCAACAAGGGTTCGAAGCGCCAGGGGATGAGGAGAAACATGGAAGCTGAAGGTGCGAGAAGACAGCAAAGAGAAACCAGCGCTGGTGAGCGAGCCTTCGGGTGGTATGACGAAGGGAGAACAAGGGAATCGAAGAAAAAAGGGGCGGGGAGGCCTTGCGTGCCGCATCAACCAGCCGTGGCAAAAGCCGATGCACATCTCGTAAATTCCGACGCAACAGAGCGCGTTGTTTCGTGTGGCCACGCCTCTTAGCGATGGCCGCGATAGCTTTGAGCAAGCGAAGGGCGCTAATAATACGCGCTCGGTGAAGCTATAAAGAGCACTGAAAACGAGGCGCGCACATATATGGTCTCTGGTTAGATTGCTGGCTACGGTGTAGAGTAGCGAGTATAGTATTACCGTCAGGATGCCGGGAGTGCCACGTGTCCTCCCCCCTCCCCCCCCCCCCCCCCCATCCCATCTACTTTCCCGTCCGCATTGGCCATTATGTCGAATTGCTGAGCTATGTGTGTGGGACGCTTGGATGCAACAGAAGCTGCGGTTGATACGATACAAGAGGTCTCCCTCTCTTCCCGCTCGCTCTTTTCCTCTGTGCCACTCCCGAACCTCTCGATGGTGTGACGCACTGCGTCGCAGCAAAATTCACATGCCTTTGATGGTTTGTCTTACACGGTGTTATCAGCAGTTGTTGGTGGCACTGCGGTGCAACTCATGGCTTGAGGACGATGTACCGCTTGAAGCCTCTTTTAAAATTTCACTCGATCGCATACTGTCGTTAGCGGCAAATGTCATTGGGCTCGAATAGCCAGAAAGTTCGACGAGGCCTTTTTGACCCCCATCATGGGTTCCCGCTCGGGGGATGAACTGCAAATAATGACTGATGACCTAGACAGGAAAAGTAGAAAGGTAGGATTGAAAATCAATATGCAGAAGACTAAGGTAATGTTCAAAAGCTTCGGAAAGGGACAGCAGTTTACATTAGGTAGCGAAACACTGGAAGTAGTAGGCGAATATGTCTACTTAGGACAGGTAGTAACCGCAGATCCGGACCATGAAAAGGAAATAACAAGAAGAATAAGATTGGGATGGAGCGAATTTGGCAAGCACTCGCAGATTATGACTACCAGCTTACCGGTATCGCTCAAGAGGAAAGTATACAACATTTGCATCTTACCTGTACTCACCTATGGGTGTTAAACGTGGAGGCTAACCTAGAAGGTTCTACTTAAGTTGAGGAGAACCTAAAGGACTATGGAACGAAAAATGTTAGGGGTAACATTAAGAGATAGGAAGTGTGCAGAGTGGGTCAGAGAAATAACTCAAGTTACCGACATTCTAGCAGAAATTAAGAAGAAGAAAGGGGCATGGGCAGAACATGTAGTGCAAAGAGAGGATAACCGATGGTCGCTGAGGGTAACAAACTGGATTCCGAAGGAAGGAAAACGTAGCAGGGGGCGGCAGAAAGTTAGGTGTGCGAATGAGGTTAGGAAGTTCGCAAGGGCCAAGTGGATGCAGCTAGCACAGAACCGGGTTAATTGGAGAAATATGGGAGAGGCCGGGAAGTGGGTATAGTCAGGCTGATGATGATGATCATCATCATCATCATGGATTCCCATCCCCACCAGCAGTGCCCTACTTCAAGCGCGAAACCAGCTTCGTGTGTACCACCTGCGTTTTTGTCAAATGCGGAGTTTTGTTCCGGTAACGAATTCAACACACGATTGATCGATTAGAATTTAGAAACGTAGAGATTAGAAACGTATCATCCCCTCGCAGAGCACGGTTGTAAAGATACCCGGAGAAGGAATGCAACAGATTTAAGTAAACCCGCTAAATGATGGGAAAAAGTGTCGTCAGCGGCGCCGGGCAAATCAAACAGGCGAACTTATCAGCCTTGCGATGTTTGTGTCATACTTCTACAACAATGTGCTCTGCTCATCGCCATATTGAATATTGCTAGAACTTTCACCCATACCATTTATTTCTTCGCCAGCACCTCAAAAACTGCAACAAAAAAAGTATACTATGACAACTTTAAAGATATAAACATACCCAAATAACTAAAGCACAACTGCCGATAGAACCTGCATTTGTAATGCAGTTTCAGCTGATATAATTGAAATTAACTACTCTGATCGCGTTAAATTATCTACACGTGTAGCATCATCCAGTAACTTGCTTGCGTTGACTCTTCACGAATAATGCTAGCAACACGAAACGTCGGCAGAACGATGTGTTTCGGATCAGCTACAACAAATTAAGCAATAAGGCAATGTTAGGATTTTTGTTGACGATGTTCAGGCTCGACCAGAGTACTCTTGATAAAGTGCTACCTCTTTCTCACTGTCTTGAGTAAGGGAGCTGAATTTGCAGAATGTTTCCAACCCCGTCGCTTCAAAGCACTCTCCCCATCATGGACAAGCGCATGCCGGCATCCTGCGACAATGACGTCATGTTTAGCCAGCCGTTACCTACAAGAACACTCTGCCCTGTCATTCCCGCTCGGGCATTGCAGCACCCGCAACACGAAATGAACATGAATCCGTTCTGAACATGATGAGACCAGAGAGAAAAATTACAAAACTTTGCTCCAATTTCCAACATACAGCTTCTTATTTTTTTTTTTTCCTCTCAAAACGGTACCTCAGTATTACCCACGAACAATCTAGCTGAAACCACTGCCATATGGGCACATCTCATGGTGCAAGATAAGGCCCCGAGTGTCAAGACTATGTCAGTTACACGCTCGATGACATGCTCGGGTTGCTCTCTCCAACAATGCCGTCCCGTGCTCCGAAGTTCTGCCTTGGTAATCTCGACGACAACGTCAATTGGCCAGCATATGTCATTCTGCCTTCTTGAGTCCTGATTCGGTCGAATTTTGGAGCAATAAAATGGGGCAGCTAACTCTCATTTTAGTTTACTATCTTCCGTTTTGAGGGCCTTCTTTTTTTTTGGTAAGCCTGATCTCAGAAACAGCGGCAGTATGAAAAGCAGATTAGGCTTAAGAACGCCTTTTCAATATTTTTGTTTTCCTGAACATTGAACCTTCAAAGGCACTTTCATAATTTTGTTTACCGTTGCTTATAAGGCAAATACATACAAAAATGCCTTCCTGATTGCATATTAGAAATCATTTTGTGCACTTAAAATTTGTAAAGCGACACGAACCGCTCCGTTTTTCAGTTAGCCAGACCTGTGATGCAACTACAATCAACGCAAACCCGTGGGCGCACTCAATCGTTGGCACTGCGTGTTTTTAGCTCTTTCACTGAACAGCTTTTTTTTTTTTATACCGAATCAGTTTGAGAAATAGTATTTATTTACTCTCCTTTTCATTTCTTCTTCTTTTTCCAGGAGGTACATTTCGATTAAGCATGTGCCTCCGTGTCATTATTTGAAAAATACCAGCCACCTTTAACTCCAGCTAATGACATTGCCTTGCTAAGCAACTCGGGGGATGAACTGCAAATAATGATTGATGACCTAGACAGAAAAAGTAGAAAGGTAGGCTTGAAAATCAATATGCAGAAGACTAAGGTAATGTTCAACAGCCTCGGGAAGGAACAGCAGTTTACATTAGGTAGCGAAATACTGGAAGTAGTAGGCGAATATGTCTACTTAGGACAGGTAGTAACCGCAGATCCGGACCATGAAAAGGAAATAACAAGAAGAATAAGATTGGGATGGTGCGCATTTGGCAAGCACTCGCAGATTATGACTAGCAGCTTACCGGTATCGCTCAAGAGGAAAGTATACAACAGTTGCATCTTGCCTGTACTCACCTATGGGGCTGAAACGTGGAGGCTAACCAAGAGAGTTCTACTTAAGTTGAGGACAACCCAGAGGGCTATGGAACGAAAAATGGTAGGGGTAACATTAAGAGATAGAAAGCGTGCAGAGTGGGTCAGAGAAATAACTCAAGTTACCGACATTCTAGTGGAAATTAAGAAGAAGAAATGGACATGGGCAGGACATGTAGGGCGAAGAGAGGATAACCGATGGTCGCTGAGGGTAACAAACTGGATTCCAAGGGAAGGAAAGCGTAGCAGGGGGCGGCAGAAAGTTAGGTGGGCGGATGAGATTAAGAAGTTCGCAGGGGTCAAGTGGATGCAGCTAGCACAGAACCGGGTTAAGTGGAGAAATATGGGAGAGGCCTTCGCCCTGCAGTGGGTATAATCAGGCTGATGATGATGATGATGATGATGAAATCACAGTTGGTTAACGAATGTTTTCCGGGATATTTATTGAAAGTGAATTTCGTGATGTTTACTCCAGCGTTTAAACGATACCTTCAGACGAATGAAGCAAGTGCTTGTTGACGTGGCAGTTGTTCCATCTTTCTGGCAGAATTTGGCTCCTTCTTGGACGTTCATTTGCTGGTCATAATATATTTTGTTATCTTCAAAGCAATGCAAAAAGTGCGCTTTAAAATTCTCCGCATTGCGTGCCCTGTTCACGAAGACATTCCGCACGTTGTGAATATGTCGATGTTCGCGACTCTTTAACTTAAGCTTTTGTCTTTAGCTATTCTTATCAGACTGGTGAACATTAAATATCACTTTTATAACTGCTCCGAACAGTTGTATGCTAGATAGCTTGTTTTACGCACTCTGTGTTTCTATTACAAATTTAAGCAAGCTGCGCCTTTCAATTCACGCGCTTCATCAAGCACCTTAAAGAGTGAATGCAAAGTAATGCTTAAACTGACGCCGCATTGTTTTATATGATGAAGCAAAGTATTAATTGTCAGCTTATGTTTTCTGTGTTTATTTCATCATCTTTATTACACTTTTTTTTTGTAGTGCTTAGGCATCTAGCACACCAAGATCGGGCACTAGTGCACGCTATTTAAAAAGTCGTAAAAATTGTTGTTCCAAAGAGAAAGCATTGTTTTCTTCAGTTGCAGTTTTTCCATAGTGAATGTCGATTTGGAACTTATGTAATCTACAAAGGGCAACCATCACCTAGGTGGGAAATGAAAACTTGTATGCTAGAGCTATTCCCCGAGCGACAGAGTTTCAAGACCGCGCCACCACACTGCCGAAGCCAGGCAGGTGTGACAGTGTCGCTCCCACTTCATACCTTCGCTGCTCGCCTCGCCTTGGGATAATGATTTAGGCTACGCTGCCCAACCGAGAGAGGTTGTTAATTAGGCATATTTACATAAGTCTACTCCTCGCACCGAGCGCGTGCACCCAACTCTGGCGCCTTGCAGGAACGTGCCTCTACACGCACTCACGACGCCCTGTCTTCTTACTATGTATGGGAGCTCGTCGAGCGGTCTCCGTCAACACCAATGCCACCGTCCATTCGTATGGTGATGAGGCGTCTTAGGAAGCCCGCAAGGCCTCTCGCGGTAAGGAGGCCGGGTATCTTCCTGGAGCGGCTTTGCGAAAGCTGCCGACTTGTTTTGCGACATTCTCGATGAACCCTTGAAAGTGCGCTCGAGCGAATGAGCTAACGCAAAGTTTCAGCGCGAGCTCCCTGTAGTCTCAAGGCTCCTTTCCTGAAGGATCTTCTCGAGTGGCCTATACGTTTGCCAAGCATCAAGTTTAGTCGCTATGTTTTCTTTTTTCTTTACACTGTGTTCCTACATTCCTCGCAGTTAGTTTATACTGTGTCCTGTTACGAACAAACTTCCTTGCTTTCTAGGCGGCGAGATGTATTACGCATTCAGCCAAAGAGAGACAAGCCTTAGCTGACGCAGGAAAAAAAAAAAGGAAAGGAAGAGATGTTCGCCGCCATGTACGTACCTGTACATGAATATAACGAAAATGTCAGGGCGGTTCCCTTAGGATTAGAGATAGCACGCTAAAATCCGTCTTTGAATAAAAAATGAGGCAACGAGTCAGGCTACTTCTCTTTTCAAGTGCATTCATCTCTGATAAGTTGTTAAGCCTTGTAGCTAACCATAATTATGGCTTTGTTTCTAAACCAAGCGCTGGCGGCGGGCTAGAACGCACAGGCTATGAAACGTAAACTAGCCGCTTACCTAACCACCACAGTAAAGGTTGTGCATCGAAAATTTCGAACTGAACATTTCAAAGTCTAATCTGTCCCCCCGAAATCTAGGTAAATTCATGGACCGGGTGCAAGTTATTACTATTTTATAACATTAACAAGTTATCGCAAAGACCGAAATCGTCATCTCACAGTTGAAGCTTTCTAAAATGAGGGACGCCGTATAATGCTCTATGCGACACCCCATTTAGGTACTGTGGGGCTTCCTTTGCAATTCGGGCCGGGAGCAAGCCAAGGGCACAGTCAGCATGCACTGCGCGCCTGCACTTCCGCTCGGAAGAAAGCAAGAGCACAAGTTTTAGCAAAAATGTTTAATGCACAGACAGCTGTATCACAAACACTGTAGACATCAGTACAAACACGTATCCTAGCCGCGGCATCCGAAAGCGGGCCGCGGTGTCGTGCGCACAAGGAAAAGCTACTCACTCGTACGCGGCAGAGTTATAGGCGCTCGCATGCCGCACGGCTAACCAGAGGGTCAACAAAGCCCGCGCGACACATGACGAGGCAGGTTGAGGATCAGCGGAGCACATCTCGGCGACACAGGTCGCATGTCGATGACTCAACGTGCATCACCACCGTCACTGGTCTGTGGTAACGGAGAACTGTGTCAAACCAGGCCCTTCCGACTCAGAAGCGTCGGCGCTGCACAAACAGGCGCCGGACTCCTTTCGACCCTGGTCTCGAGCAAGCATACAAGGTAAGCGCGCGTTCACAACCCGCAGTTCCTCAGCCGAAGGCCGGGGGAACCTGGAGGAGAAAAACGTACGCACCTGCTGCTGCCGGAGCCAATGGCGATCTCACCAGTTCACTTGACATCACTTCCCGCGCGTAGCCTAGAGTCGAGCTTATAACGTCACCAGGAGGTGGCCCAATCTGGACGCGAGACCAACACGGGAATAACGGAACGGATGGTATGACAATAGTTCTCGGAAGAGTTCTTCAGCAGCGTGACTGCTATCCCCTCCCTCTCGCAGTGACAGCACAGCGGTCTCTAGCTAGCAAAACAGCAGCACCAGCTGCACTGATGTGTTGCACTGACGTTGCACTCGCACAGGTTTAGGACAGCATTTTAGAGAGTAAATAAAACGCATTTCACTCTACTTCATCAAGAAACCCGCAATGCCATCAGCAGCGTTGCTCAATTTGGCTGTGCCAGGAGCGGGATATTCAAACTAGAACAGCATTTCACTCTTCTACTAAAAATACTTAATAAATATCGATTTTATAATCCTAGGTAGGTTAATTTCATCTTACATTTCCTTAGCACGTCGAATGTGAGCGATCGATCGCAAGTGACAGCCAGAGACTTATCAGCATAACGGCTTTAATGTGGCGTATTTCAACGACAAGGACCATTAAACGCGACGGTCCGTTCTTCGAGATTATAAAATAGGTTCAAGCTAGTCAACTAGTTGGCTCATGAAACTGAAGAGACTCTATAGTATATGTATACAGGCCGTAACCGAGTGGTAGTCACGGTTTTGAGTCAGTTGATAACCTGCTTGTTGCTACCCTCCATCTCACTGCCATAACTGCATTTAATGACATCCAAAAACAAACGCTTTATTCTAGCTTACCTGTACTCCTCGTTCTGATCACGGACCGATTACGTCCGTTCTTTCACGCTGCGCATTCTTATCAAACGTAGTCCTCTCGTTTTGACTAGGCTACCTCTTGTGGAAGGGCAGCTCGTCTATTCTGAATGAGTGTGCACTCATTCGGACGATAAAGTAGACGTCCAAAAGTCGCTCTTAATAGAAGCGATTTGAAATGTATGGTCGAAGATGCCATTTCCCGCTCCTAAGAGCTCAAATTACTCATCTATCCCACTGTCCGTAGGATTCTCACCTAATAGTAAGAACCAAGTCGGACGCGAAACAGAACGAACTGCTGAAAGGGAATTAAATATATCGTAAATTTTCACGGACGTATCAAGCCCTTCAATAATGCCCCTCAACACCCGTGCTTTCTACACACTTGTTCGTGTTCACTACTCGCTTCATATCCGTTCCGATACCTCATCAGAATGTTTCGCAGGGCATTGGTGATGGCTCCTAGCACACGCTAGTCGCCAAGGATCCCCAAGAGGTGGTGACGTAATCAGTATATGCCAAAATTGCGATGAACAGGCAGCACTAGCCCAGACAACGTGCCAATTTTCAGAACGACCCCTTTTTGTAATGCTGATGGACGATAAAGTAGACGTCCAAAAGTCGCTCTTAATAGAAGCGATTTGAAATGTATGGTCGAAGATGCCATTTCCCGCTCCTAAGAGCTCAAATTACTCATCTATCCCACTGTCCGTAGGATTCTCACCTAATAGTAAGAACCAAGTCGGACGCGAAACAGAACGAACTGCTGAAAGGGAATTAAATATATCGTAAATTTTCACGGACGTATCAAGCCCTTCAATAATGCCCCTCAACACCTGTGCTTTCTACACACTTGTTCGTGTTCACTACTCGCTTCATATCCGTTCCGATACCTCATCAGAATGTTTCGCAGGGCATTGGTGATGGCTCCTAGCACACGCTAGTCGCCAAGGATCCCCAAGAGGTGGTGACGTAATCAGTATATGCCAAAATTGCGATGAACAGGCAGCACTAGCCCAGACAACGTGCCAATTTTCAGAACGACCCCTTTTTGTAATGCTGATTCTTGGCATTGATGCTCCTGCCCAGCAGTTACTTCTGCGTAGTGGTTCACCTCGCTAACACCTAGAAGGACAATCGTGTGCTGTGCGATGTCAGTGCACGTTAAAGAACCCCAGGTGGTCGAAATTTCCGGAGTCCTCCACTACGGCGTCTCTCATAGCCTGAGTCGCTTTGGGACGTTAAACCCCACAAACCAATTAAACCAACCAATAAACACAACACCGAGCGCTCTGTGCTGTGTTTCTTATCCGTCTAGGTGTTCGCGCGGTGAACCGCTATGAATAACCAATTTGGCCCAATTCTCGCCCTTTTAAGTTACTTCTGCGTTGCATCGAAACAATTCGCCCGCCTAAACGCGGCAGCGTTAAAATGCCCCGGTCACCGAAAATCGAGCATCGGCTGCCTACTGTCGGCGTTGGCGTTATGAGCGAAAAACAAAGAACATGGCGCTGGCAGGCAGTGGCTAGCAACTGACATGGCCGAGTAATAACTATATATAGGGTTGCCTTGGATTACGGCTAGCAGGAGCTACCAACTTTGGTCTATCCTTCATATGGCAACGTGATATCAGATTCAGCCTGCCAAGATCCTTGCATTCACATTACTCCTATGCCTCGCCGGCACGTTCATACGGCTTGCTTAGAGCGGGGCCTTATGTGGGTCGGAATACCTCATCAGTAAAGATGGTACAAAACCCGATCCGAAAAATTTGGATGCTCTCAAAACCCTAGCGTCGCCTCGTGACGTAAGCGCTGTGCGGACATTTCTTGTCATGGTTAATCATCTAGCGAGGTTTATTCCTAATCTGTCCCAGATAAGCGCTCCGCTGCGCGAACTACTGCAAAAGGGTCGCGAATGGGTACACCTCATGGGGTACACCTCAAAAAGAGGCTCTGGAGTAGCATCAAAGAACTGATATGTACTGATCGTTGTATCGAAAAATATGACCCAAAGCATCCACCAATAGTTTCCGCGGATGCTTCTTCATTTGGACTCGTCGCGGTATTGTTCCAAAAACAGGATGATCGCGTCGTGCGGTAGCGTTTGCTTCTAGGTCGTTATCGCAACAATCTCGGTACGCACAAATCGAGAAGGAAGCTCTAGCCCTAACATGGGCAGCGGGAAGATTGGAAAGGTATATTAGGGGACCAGAAGTACAGTTCGAGACTGACCACAAATCGCTAGTAGCACTACTGGGCAAGGCGCCTCTTGGATACGGCCGCGAATTCAACGCTTTCGGATGAGGCTAATGCGTTTCACGTTCAGGGTTGTGTATATGCCCGGAAAACGTTTGGTTTTGGCCGATACAATAAGTCAAGAGCTCCGATCCGATCGAGACAGAGGATGTCCGAAATAGAACGCTTTGTCCAGGATTGCGCTGATACAGTACCTGAAGCTAATGTCTTCGAAAAAATTAAGTAGGGGCAGTCAGCAGATGACGCGTGCAAAACCTTGCTTCATTTCTGTCGAAACGGGTGACCCCGATATCGCTATCTTGAAGTGTGCTTGTAACCATATTGGCCAGACAGTGTGAATATCTCAGTTTGTAATGAACCTTTGATGAAAGACATGCTCCTGGTCGTATACCGTAGTGTCCAAGAGCAGAAGTCTTAAGTCAGCTGCATGATGGTCACCAAGGCGTCACGAAATGTGGAGCTCATGGTGTGGTGACGAGGACTGAGCTCGGAACTAGCGAAGTTGACAACGAATTACCGAGAGTGGTACATGTCGCGCGAACAGGCCACAGAACCAGCAATCTCGTCCGAAAACCCTATGCTGCCCTGGCAGAAAGCCGGTATTGATCTTTGTCAAATCAAATGTGAGGACTATCTGATTGTCGTTGATTACCTATCACGATATCCAGAAGTTGCTTATCTTGCAGCGACTACCAGCGACCACATAGTGAACCAGCTTAGGAGCCTTTTTTTCATTGCATATATTCCTGTAATAGGTTGCTTTTTTTTTTTTTTTTTTTTTTTTTTTAGGAAAGGGAGCACAGTTTGCCTTGTCGGCGTTTCAGCGCTTTTCTCAAGAATATGAATTTCGTCATGTCCCGTCCAGCCCGAGATATCCCCAGGCCAACGGAAAGGTGAAGAGGATGGTTAAGACAATTAAAGGTCAATAAAAAAACCACTGACCCATATTTAGCGTTGATAAATTACAGGGATACCCCGGGACCTTTGGGGAAAAGTCCAGTTGAGCTCTTGATGAGCCGATGGCTGCGTACCAAAATTCTCCTGCACCCCTTAAAGCTTTCCCCCAAGCTCGTCAACCTGAAAAAGGTTCGAGAGAATGAACGTGCTGTCAGAGAGAAGCAGAGAAGGAACTTCAATCGCCTTCATGCGGGCCAAATTCTTCCATCCCTCCAACCAGGAAATAGTATGGGGTTGACCGACTGCAAAGCCGAAGGCGTTGTCCTATGGAACGCTACGAGACCAAGGTCCTATGTCGTTGAAATGGACTAGGGAGTACAAATCAGGATGAATAGGAGGGTGCTTGCTTAGATCGAAGCGAATGGGTATGACGAGGGAGGAAGTTACGATTTCCCTCAGGGTAACGCTCACCCAGCCAAACCAGAAATCTGGCATTGCACCGAGTGTTCCGCTGAACGCGCTCTACAACGCATCGACGCCCATATGTCAAGTCGAGAGCGGCGTTCGTGCTTACCGGTGACGTCATCACCCGGCAGGCTATAAAAATGGATTGCGGACAATAAACGGGGCTCCTGGGTTTGGGGCTGAGACGTTATCTTGCGTTTTTCGGGTCTGCCTTGTCAGTGGCGCGAAATGGTAGTCTATACACTATCGCTTACCCTTAAAGGCGGAACTTAATTGTCCTCCCCATTTTTTAATACAGTAGCCCCTGCGAAAAATGTGCGGCAGCTGTCGCCTCGAGCCTCACTAATGAACATAACTTTGAAGAGCAGAGGTGACGTGTGCTCATCCACCTATATCCCTTTTATGTTCATATACTCGGTTGGGGTGCAAAGAGAAAAGACCGCTGAGCCCAATTCTGGGTCGGCTACCGATGGCTGAACATGATTCCAAGCATGGGCCTTTAACTCCTACTTCGTGGTTGACGGTGCCATTAATCGCTAGCAATAGAAGCAGTTCTCTTTCCTTCTAGGCCTGCGCTATCTCTCCTGGAACATGCTGATGAATAGAAAGGCTTTCGTTGCTTGTAATGAGCTGTACGGATTAGTTTGCCCCGCGCAGGGACTTCTGAACCTGCCTCACTCTCAAAGCTCAGGTATTGTGCTAACAGCGCTCTACTCTACAATTATTTAGGTGCAGTACGAATGCAACTTAAGTTTCAGGTTCTTGAAATCAGGTTTCCTGCATCATACCAATGCATATTTTATGCACTTGCGATTAGAACACGGAAAATCAGTCCATTCTTGGCAGTGCATTTGGTGCTATATCATGAACAGCGGAAAGCAATAGCGAACAACTTGATAAAAAGAATAGGGACAGAGAAAGACAAGAGACGACAAGCGCAGGCGAACCAACTAGCCAAGCTTGCAGTTTCTAATCAAGTTCTTCTGTGAGTGCAATGGTCCCATACTATAGCGAAATTCTTTTGGAAATCCTGCTGGTCCCCACTGCTTATTTGGGTTTCCGAAAAAAAAAAGAAGAAAAAAGCGTCCACGAAAATGCAAGCTAATGGCAATGTTCTGAAAACACACACAAAAAAAAAAAAAGACACCGCGTAACACTAACACCAGGAATTGAACGGCGGCGCAACACGAAAACGGACACAGACAAGAAGGGACACCACATGCGCACCAAATTCCATCATGCACCAACTCGCCCCCCAGGCCGTTATTCTAACACCAGGAAGCCGCAGACTACATGATACGCTTAGCTGCGGTGGGACTCAGGCATTGAGAGTAGTTCCTTTCCAAAAAAGCTGCGAGGACACCTCGAAGACACCAAACAGGGCTAGCCCGAGGCCGGACTAATAAAGAGCGCGCTCCTGTCGCTTCAGTCAGGCCGTGGGCTAGGAAGAGGTCGGCGAGGGCGGGGAAAGAGGGGTGTCTTTAGTCCAAGCCCGGTTGGGAAAAAAAAAAAAAAGTGACTGGCAGCCTTCTCGGTCCCTCACCCCGACCACGTTTTGCACATTTACGCAGTTCATTAAGAAACGCGAAGGCGTCGCGCGACCACTTTGAAAGAGGGAAGAAGTCACTCGCCCCTCTGCGCATCTCCCATCCTCATCACCATTCTTTCACACGTTGGCAGAGCATTGAATGAGGACAGGAAAAGAGAAAATGGAGAATAAAGGGAAATCGCAGCGATGTGTGTAAGCGGGAAGAAAAGGAAAGGAATAACGATAACGTGGAGATGTTCAGAGAGGTGGTGGGGAGTTCAGCTGGGAGCAGGGTCAGACGAAACCGAGCTCGCAGAAAAAGAGGGGAGTACAGCTTGGAAAATCCACGAAAGTGCCGTAGCTCACGACCCGTGTACCCGCCGTCGTAAACACGAAAACGGCACTACAGACCCATTTGAGCGTACATCCGCGAGCGAGAAGCTGCTAGACGTTTCGGCGGAAACAAAATAACGCCCAGCGTAGTGGGCTCTCGGAAGAAACACGGACGGACACGGCTGAGAGAGGGGAGGGAAGGGGGAGGGGGCTGGGAACACAACTACAAGAGATTGCAATGGGTAACTGGCAGCTCGGTGGCTGAAGCAGCTATAGCGCGGGACGGGGAGGACTGGGTGAGACAGGCAGGCTCTGTCTCGCTTTGCTTTGACGGCCGCTCGTGGGTGAAGAAATGGGAGCAAAAGGGGAGAAGGAGATTGAAAGTGGGAGCCGGAGAAAGAGAGAGAAAAATCAAATCGTTTACGAAATGGGCCAAGAGAGTAAATCGAGCGCGCCTAGCCTCCTCGACCGATTGCGGATAAAGGCGCGGGAAGAACACGCAGTTCACGCGCATCTTTGTGCGTCTGAACATGGCGGCGGAATGCGAACAGAGGGAAGATGGAGACGATGGACTCCTAGAAAGGCGCCCCTTTCGATACGTTTATATTCTTTTTTTTTTTCTCTGCTCGATCGGTGTGATCGGGCGTGGGGTGCATTTTAAAATCGGTCAGAGCGGCTGTTTTAACGACGTCCTGATGTTTATCGACGCCAGAGTCGCGCGATTTAGCTGAAACTTCAAGCAATGGAATCGGGAGGTCGTTCGCACAGACACCGCCCTTTGAAGAGCCAGAAGTCTTTTTAGAAAACGTGGAGTAGAATGTGCTGAAAAATATAACGATAACTGCGACTATTTTAGCTCTTGCGTGGGCGTGCCTATAGATGTACGTGCGACTTTCTGTTTGCTTACCAAGTTTCACTAATGCTACATTTGAAATGAGGAAGTTATTGAACTATTTTCGGTATAATATATAACACTGCGAACAAAATGGCGCCGGCAGTTCCGAACAAATAATCGTCAAAACGGCCCGTGCTAAGGCCTTGCGAGAAGCTATCAAAAGTGTAGCTAACAAATTAATACCGAAGTATTAAAGGCCCGTGCCACAAACGATGAGGTGTACGAACAGTAGTTCTTTTGTGATAGGTTAACGTGCTTGTATGCGATAAACAAAACCATGCAAGTATTTGATTACATTTAGATATCAGCGAAATCAGGCACCGCGTCAACAATTCCACATAACCGACTCATGAGGTTCCTGTTCTTTTCGATATATTCGTTACAAGCGTACGATATAGCCGAACGTGAAGCGTACCCTCCCAAGACATCATCACCCGGAAGACACCGATTTTTCTTCTCCCGTCCTGACTCCTATTCGCGAATCGCCACTCTTCCTCCTTTTCCGGCCCATATATGCAAAGGGGAGCATCTTTTGCTCTTGAGAGTTCTTGCAGCTCTGCGGCAGCCAATTAGCGGCCTTTGTGATGCAAAAGCTGCCGAGGACGAGGCATTTGCTCTGGCCAACACTGGCGAAGAGCTGAACGCGAGGGCGTACGAGAAGCTCATGAGAGATACGAAGTAAAGCTAAAAGTAATAAAAGGAAATACGTGATAGCATCGTGCGATAGCAGCGAAAGTGGAAGCTGCCATCCAGCCTGTTTGTTAACGACGCCATAGAGAAGCACGCGGCCGGAAGGACAGGCCTACGGCTAGGACAGGACAAAGCCACTCTGTCGGCGAGCTGACGCGCGCTGAAAGAAGGTGACGATCCGAGCAGGTTTCTCAGCGCATAGCCTGCTGCGTAGGTCGGGGCGTAGAGGAAGCCTCGGGCGAAGCTAGAAGAGCTGACGCCGCACCGAAAGGCACAAGCTTTGGGACGCTCCACCCTCGAAAAGGGGCAAAAGTAGCGCCAACGTAAAAAGAGCAATCGGCGGGGCTTTGAATGAGACTAATTGCAAGACAAATGTATCTAAATTGGGTTCCTTTCGACATGGCCACAGCGCAGTGATTCCCTGAAGAAAAGTGCTCCTTTTATCAATGGGGCGCTCAGGAATGCGTGGAGACTCCGCTACTTGTAGGAATTACCGCCCTCAGAAAATCATGCGTTTTATAAAGTATACAGTACCGTTTGGTTTTAACTACATCAGACGAGTACTGAACTTTCTGCGAATCCGCGAATTCTGTGATCATCCGGTGACGCAGGCTATGGGAATCGCTGTTGTTCCAAGGTTCTTCCCGCTGTATTTGTCCGTGTAGATTAGTGCTTGTTTTCTCTTGAGTTGCTGTATATTTCAATAAATAATCAATCCTTCGAAGACTCGGATCTCTTACTATATAACTAGAGCGAAGTTTCTGCTTTTCAAGCTCACATAGGTGCAAGCTTACCATATACAATGAATGCACCACCAATCTATGCAGACGAAGGGTCGCAGCCGTGTGCTTACAACTCTTTCTGTTTGCTATTTGCCTCATCGACATGAGCACACTGAATTTCATAACAGGCCCGGGATTCTGGTACACCCATAAATTTTAAGGCACCTGCTGTCGCAACTGTTATGGACATGATGATGATAATGATCGAAGCCTCCGACGTGCAAAAATGAAATTGCTTCCAAAGTTCTCCCTGATCTACCACCGAGCAGTTAAATCCCTGCTCCTCAGCGTTCAATTTAAAGTCCACGAAGCAACATTTAGAGGAAGCCCTAAAGGCGACCACAATAAACTTGAACATTGTGGAAAGAGACGCCGCAAGAGGCTGGAATCATTCGAGATACTACTCGGGCCATCTTGCGTGACAAAGTAAATTATAAAAGTCGTGTGTGGCGGTACCGAGCAAAAACAAAGCGCATAGGATGCTTTCGTGCGCATGCCAGCGACTCTTCGAAATAAATAAAGTTTTCAATTATTCGACGCAATATATTACCAAGGGAAGGAAAGCGTAGCAGGGGGCGGCAGAAAGTTAGGTGGGCGGATGAGGTTAAGTTCGCAGGGGTCAAGTGGATGCAGCTAGCACAGAACCAGGTTAATCGGAGAAATATGAGAGAGGCCTTCGCCCTGCAGTGGGTATAGTCAGGCTGATGATGATGATAAGATGATGATGGTGATGATGATGATTATGATGATGATGATCTTTGGCAATATGTATGAAACACACGGTTTCAAGCATACCTCACAAGCTGATTCGCAATGTAATTCCCTGTCCTTCAGTAAGCATGGCAAACAGCGCCAGCAAGTACTCACTGCGAACAATATCTACGGTGCACGTTTTTTTTCCCTGTACGAATATAGGAAGAAACTACGGATAATTTCTGTTTTCTTTTACAGCGACGCATTTATGCAACAAGTGTTCAAAGGGCATTACGCTTTAACAAATTTTCCCTCATTTAAAACAACCTTGCGAATCGTTTCATACTATGCGAAACATGTATTTTACTTCAGGATTCCAATAACTAACCATATTGTATTTATGACTAGGCAAGATGTATGTACATTCATTCACCATTATCAATTATTCGCCGAAATTTCTCTTATGTTATGGGAAGCCTGTATTTATGTGTTTCTCTTAGTTTTTATAGCTTTATGTTGCTCAGACTGACAAAATATCTGATGCACAGCCCAAGGACACAATTCACAACCTCAGTTTGCGTTCTGTGGCCCCACATATAACAAAGATGAATGCATGCATTACCTCTGAACAAAATTTATTTATTTATTTATTTATTTATTTATTTATTTATTTATTTATTTATTTATTTATTTATTTATTTATTTATTTATTTATTTATTTATTTATTTATTTATTTATTTATTTATTTATTTATTTATTTATTTATTTATTTATTTATTTATTTGTGGAATTTTTATGCGTGAGATATACACGCACAAGCTAATAGATTACTGATTGAGCAACTAGCAAAGAAAATAGAAGTGGACACAAGGATCCGCAAAGGAATCCGACAAACCGGAGTCTTTAATGCTGCCTCGTCATATCCTTAAAGTCGGAGCCTAAGCGTTGTTATTGTTCTATTCCAGTTTCCATCTTAGCTTTGCAAGTTTGACAAGCTATTTTCAGGAACACTAAGCACTGCTGGAACACAAAAAATATCTATTGTCGTAACTTAACTATTAAAGTGGTAACTTAACGAATAAACTTTAAAATTTTGCAAACAAAAGAAGGACATCAATAGCACGGATGTCATATTTCTACTCGAGTCCCAAATGAAGATAGAAAGAAGGATAATGGGGAAGAACGGAAAGGAAGGAAATAGGCACAGTCCTGCAATTTCATTCACTAAAACCATTACTAAAAAAAAACGCACGCAAGCAGTCCAACAAGTGGACTTGTTGCCACGAATCAAACTCAAATATTCTATCTGCTCCTCACTCGTACATTTAGATGATCGAGCTTTCGGAGGCACATCTTTTTTCCCCGGTGACCTTCCACGTCGAGAGGCAGCCCGCAACGCATGCACAAAAACGCTGCATGAAAAGCAAAAAAGAAAGAAATGGAGCGGATGAAAATAGCTCGCTGTTCTGTTTCCTTTTTGTCCTCCCCGGCGGGTACGGAGGCCATTAAACCGCGATAATGAACTCGACATGAGTATAACTCCGCTGGACCGTGAAGCCGGGATGACAGCCAGCCAAATGGGGCGTGACGGGGCGTGAACGACGTTCCACAAGTTTCCAGCCTACGATTATGAGGGGCGGGAGGCAGAGAAGAGAAAGAGCGCGAATGATCGTGTACGCATACCTGGAAATAACCGAAGGTGTGGTCGTTGTGGGTTGCTCGTGATGTCTTGTGAGGGCACAACCTTCTTAATAATGTGCTTTTTAAATAGACAGTATAATTTAAAGATCCAAACAATGAAAAAAAATGCAATGATGATTTGAATCTCTCTATATTAAAAATCCGGCATTATAGACCATTTTTATGCATTGTTCCCCTCAAACATGTCGATCGGTTTTTGTAAGGCTCACTTTGATCTTACCTATAAATTCCATCCTACAGATCTGTCATTTTACTGTGCATGAGACAAAAGACTCGATCGAACAGTGACATTTCATGCTGCTCGTGAAATTCCGCGCCATAATGCATGCTTGCTACAGAAACTTCGTTTTAACGTGGCATTGGACAGGCGGACTCCCCGGAATGTTCAACTTGTGGCATCACAGAGACTGTGGACCATAGAATATTGGTGGGTCCAGAGTATTCGCGTGAACGAAAAGTGCTAGCTGCTTCCATGAAACGTTTGGATAAGAGTCCTCTATCGAAGGAGTTACTGATAAGCTCTTGGCAGGACAGCGGGAAGGGTGTCCAGGCAGTGAGAGTGCTTTGCCGTTTTTTGTGCGACACGGGACTTGAATCGCGCTTGTAACGCAAGTTGCTGTGCCTCAATATATTTTCATATGAACGTGATGCCTTCTCCCTCATCGTCTTTCATCATGATCCTCTTTCTCCTCCCCTTCCTCTACCCCAGTGCAGAGTAGCAAGCCAGATTTTAATTATTTCGGCCAACCATTCTGCGCTTCCTACCAGTCAACATATGTATCTGTTACATCAAAACTATAGTAAGCTCTAAGGAATCATGCGCCCATCGTAATAAGGTTACATGAACTCCATATACGCGCTGCTTATCGATTGTTTAAACATCAACACAAGCTCACAAGCAATGAAATATGCTATACAAACCTCGTTTTGTGTTCATGATGATTATGCAAGTTTTAAGTGGCCATACAGAAATTACAACTTGAGAATGCAGGAAAAGCCTTTTCCCCTTCCTCCAGTTCTCCATTAGCTTAGAAGCGCGTATCTCCGCCAAGGACGCAAGTTGCTTTCTTAACGATTGGCCCTGTTTCTGTTGCAGCGCAGGCCGTTCTCAATGCATGGCCATCACCACCAGCAACAAGAGGTCGTTCAATATGGCATCATGTTCATGCAACAGGCTTTCACGCACATGACGCAGACTTTGAGGTGGAAAAGTGAGAATTTGCACTAAAGAAAACGCTACCGTATGCTTAGAATACACACACGTGTGTGTGTGTGTGTGTGTGTGTGTGTGTGTGTGTGTGTGTGTGTGTGTGTGTGTGTGTGTGTGTGTGTGTGTGTGTGTGTGTGTGTGTGTGTGTGTGTGTGTGTGTGTGTGTGTGTGTGTGTGTGTGTGTGTGTGTGTGTGTGTGTGTGTGTGTGTGTGTGTGTGTGTGTGTGTGTGTGTGTGTGTGTGTGTGTGTGTGTGTGTGTGTGTGTGTGTGTGTGTGTGTGTGTGTGTGTGTGTGTGTGTGTGTGTGTGTGTGTGTGTGTGTGTGTGTGTGTGTGTGTGTGTGTGTGTGTGTGTGTGTGTGTGTGCGTGCGTGCGTGCGTGCGTGCGTGCGTGCGTGCGTGCGTACGTGCGTGCGATTTCAGTGCACGTTAAAGAACCCGCAAGTGGTCGGAATCACCGGAGTCCTCCACTACGGCGTCGCTCATAGCCATAGTCGCTTTGGGACGTTAAGCCCCACAATCCAAACCAAACCATATATATATATATATATATATATATATATATATATATATATATATATATATATATATATATATATATATATATATATATATATATATATATGGGAAGATAAATGAAGGGGAAATGAGAGTGCTCGTTATAATACATGAAGGAAAGAAGCCAACAGTCGGCGAGGCCAAGGAAAGCATTGGGGATTGTACTTTTTTTTTATTTTTACTTCGATAATCACATAAATTAGTAATGTAATCTGTTTAGGGGAAATATAGTTAAACACAAAGTAGAAGAAAAACAACGTGCCGATGGTGGGAACCGAACCCACGACCTCCGAATATCGCGTCCGGTGCTCTTCTAACTGAGCTACATCGGCCGCTGTCCCCCCTGCTACTTTCTTGGGTATTAATGTTGTCTGTATAGGAACCTTGAGAGTGTTCACCAGCGCCACCCTCAACCGTAGCGGTGGACGTGGAACGTCCTGTGTTACCTCCAGCGTCATGTAAAACGTGATCAAGAGCGAGGGCGAAAACTGTGCTAGAACCCTCTTACGCTACCTATGGATTCAAGACTGCCAGAACCGAGACTCCCATAAGCTACAAGAAGATAAATGAAGGGTAAATAAGAGTGCTCGTTATAATACATGAAGGAAAGAAGCGAACAGCCGGCGAGGCCAAGGAAAGCATTGGGGATTGTACTTTTTTTTTTTAATTCTTACTTCGATAATCACATAAATTCGTAATGTAATCTGTTTAGGGGAAAGATAATTAAACACAAAGTAGAAGAAAAAACAACGTGCCGATGGTGGCAACCGAGCCCACGACCTCCGAATATCGCGTCCGGTGCTCTTCCAACTGAGCTACATCGGCCGCTGTGCCCCCTGCTACTTTCTTGGGTATTAATGTTGTCTGTATAGGAACCTTGAGAGTATTCACCGTCGCCACCCTACACCATAGCGGTGTACGTGGAACGTCCTCCAAGACCTCGGGCCGCATCAAAACTTTCTTTAACGCGAAAGCATTAAAGGAATGCCTCGTTGTGAAGAAGAACTGCCATCGGCGTTGTCGTCATAGCCGACACTGTGAGCTAAATATCACGAGCATGAAACTAACAGCATATAAAATGGCATATAAAATGGCCGGCTCTAACTGTTGTCGGATTATGTCGCATTCTTTGAATACACGGCATGGGCGAGCTGGCAGGCATTGCTAACTCGAGCTTCGGGAGGATCAGATCGGATTACAGCCTTAAGGACCATTGAATCCCACGTTAGAAACGCTTCAATTAAGCCACGCCTTAGTGTGGCTTGGTTAAAGCGGGTACTTTACCTGTGTCGGGTGGTCCGTCATGTAATATGGCAGGTTAATAAGTATGTATGGGTTATTTGAGGTACAAAAAAGAAGTTCTAGTTAAGCTAGTATCCAAGTTCGTGTACTCGACGCGATGGGAGCCAGCTTATAAGAGCAATTACCGCTGTCTCGTCATATCTTTAAAAGAGGAGCTTAAGTGTCCCCTTATTTTATTTGCAACTCCCAGCTACCACCTGCCACACTTATACTTAAAAACCACGTCTTCTAACTACTATTGTAGAAAAAAATTCTCGCAACCCAAGGCTAAAATGTTAACTGTAGAGTCATCCCCTGCAAGTTCGTTCCTTATTTTAAACCGTCCCTGAGCATGGCAATTCTGCCACTTTTACATTGATAGGCTGCTCTGCTTTCACACTGCCTGTCCTAACTCAGCGGGATAGCATAAATATCTTAACAACTACATTACATGCTGCCTCCTATTTGGCCGCTCAATAAAGAACTTTTTTCAGACTTTAATAAAGAAAATACCTGCTTACAGAGCTGACACACGTAAATCACGGACGCGTGAGACACATTTCGAAGATCACCTAACGGGCAACCGCACGTTTGGCTACATTATAACTGTTTGTTTGTTTTTGTTTTCTCAGGTCAATAAACACTGCGCAACCTCTACGGCTTTCCTATCTTTCTCTTTCGCAGAGGAATAGACAAGCCTTGAGTGGATTACATAGACAACACGCCGCCGATCACGTCTCTGGGGAGAGAAAACGAGCAGAAAACCCGCCGTACCAGACTAGACCAGAGCCTCGGTACAGCGTGTGGACTGAGGCCATCGGCTATAGCTCAGTCCCCGGAACATCGAGTTTTCTCGGCACGCGCGATCTGCACCATCGGCGGCGGCGCGTAACTTTCGGCAGACACAAACGCGCTGACGCGCGCGCACACGCACACGCACAAACACACGCACAAACACACACACACACACACACACACACACACACACACACACACACACACACACACACACACACACACACACACACACACACACACACACACACACACACACACACACACACACGTACCCGCTCAGCCGCACTTCCGAACGAAAGAACACACGCACTCCATCCACTCATACGCAGTGTAACCACAAGCACCTCATGCTACCTTCGCGCATACCTAACTCTGCCCACAGAAAAAGCATGGCCTCAATGCTTCTAGCCTCCCTCAGGCCACCAACGAGCCCCTTTTCCCGGCAACTCTCTCCCGGTATTTCGGTGGTCCGAGACGACGAGACAAAAGGCAGCAGAGCGTCACGTAACCGCGTCGCGCGGCCAGGCGCTGGCCGCCGCGCACTGCTGCAGGCGCGGAGAATCACATCGATTTCGCCCTCCCCCTCAGCGCGAACGGCAGGTGTATGCTAATGCTGTCAGAAAGGAAACGGCACGCGAGCGTAATCGTGAATATATGCCGCCGGTCGCCAGCGCCACGGGGGCCGGGCTATGACGGCAGCCCACGTCCTCCCGCTAGCGTACCGCTCTCCCCCGCTACGCAACCCCAACTACTATACCGTGCGCTGTTCACGGTTCGACGCGCGGCGCGACGCTCGATAGGCACACACACGCGACTCCGGATGGAACTGACCGGATAAGCGGCCGACACACGGGCCGCTTCCTATTATGCGGCCTTCGCAGGGAAGCGGGCGGGAAAGACGGAGCTGTCCCCATACCGCTGCCTGCCACGGGGTCCCCCTGATCGCGAAAGCAGCGCACGCCTGCCGCGGCTCATACGTGTACGCAGCAGGAGGAAGCGGAGGCGTCGTCGCAGTGGTGCGCCGTTCAAAGGCATGCCGACGCCCTCTTTGCGCTGGTCAGAGATAAGATGCCCCGTCGACGTAGTCACGAGCCGCAAAAGTGAGGATAACAACCGGCCGCCGTAGGAGCGGCGTCGTAGCTTTCAACTTAGCCTTCACTCGATGCCCTTTGACCATCCGGCTTCTTCATTGCCCTATTTTGTCCTTGTCTGGAACGGCTGCGACTCGGATGCGAGTGTTCGAGAAGCCTAAGGTATGAGCGTATCTCGTAACATATGTTCAGCTGGCCCTGGTAGTTGGCTTGGCCCAGATACGCGGTTCAAAGGAAAAGCCGGCTTTTTGTGGGAAATCCGAGGCCGAAATATATGGGGCCGGCACTCAACGTTAGTTCGCGTGCCTTTTAATCCCTGCCTCAAACTTTTCAAGATTGCTTTGGTCGATCGGACACCTTTAGATTGCATTGGGAAACTTCAACGTCGACTGAGTAGGTACGTTCTACAACACGTAGAGAATATGTACGCAACACAGATTAACAACCAAACGAAGAAATAACTGAATTGTCTGCTGAATTTTAAACTTCCTTTTAGTTCTTTTAACGTTACGAAATCAAACGTTATCAGCAAACTTACTGGGGAGAATCTACTTTCTATATTTTCCTAATCGACAACGTGTTTGAAAACAAAGTGCTGAAAAATCGCCTTTAAAAACTTGTTGGCTTGGCCTTCCTGCATTATAGTATTCTGAAATGGCACGATCGCATTTTTTTTTCTGGAATAAATACAGACACCGCTTGTGTATTCGATGACGTAGAAGAGGTTAACACACCATCGGCAATGCGACCACGTGCACCGATGCAGTTTAAATTATTCATCGCGCGTAAGCCAGCTCCACAAGCTTTCAGTGCGTGTTTTAGACGTTCAATACCTATAGCCAGATTACTGCTTAAAGGGTGCTGGAAAATTTATTTAACTAGTCGACAAAATTTAGGCAGTTCTACTGTGTGAACCATGTGAAGGGTTGCTTTTTTTTTCATTAACATTTAAGCCAAGTAATATAATCGCCAATATAATGTTTCGACTTCTTGAAGCATCGGAGCAACGATATAAAGTTTGGTAAGGAAGTTACGCTGTTGCTTGTAGCAAAAAAAAAAAAAAAAAAAAAAAACCATAAACACCATACAGTCAGTGCTTACCTGCGGCTAGGCGATGATTTTTTTTTATGGTGGTTAGTTGCATGTGGTTTGCCTGAGTTGAAGGTACCGAGACAGGAAGCGGACATGCGATATGAAGTGGAGTGATTGAAAAGTTTAAGTACATTGATGCAAGTTTCAAGTGATTACTGCAAAAGATAAATTTGACGGCTAGATTATGGCCAAATTATAGCTTAGTAGCGCGCAATGCTTGTGAGGAGCATCAGATGGACAAGCGTTATCGAGTTTTGTTGTTGCTTAGATATGTTGAACGAGTTTCACGCTAATTTCAGGTTTATTTATTTATTTATTTATTTATTTATTTATTTATTTATTTATTTATTTATTTATTTATTTATTTATTTATTTATTTATTTATTTATTTATTTATTTATTTATTTATTTATTTATTTATTTATTAACTACAGTGCTATGGTCATTACAGAAGGCAATCAGGTGGGCGTTGTATTTTGCATCAGGATAGATTGAAACAATGTGCGATGGAATAAGAAAGGTATATGAAAGGACACAACTCAAAAGGAACGATTGAATGGTTTATACGGTTTAGAGTCCCAAAGTTACTCAGGCAATGGGGGCGTCGTAGTGGAGGACCCTAAAAAATTAGACCAGCTGAGCTGTTTTATCTTGCACTGGCGACACCAATGCCCAGGTGCCTTGCTCTTCGCGTCCATCGAAAAGCGATCGCCGCGGCGAGGATTTTATCGCGCCTCCATTGATAGCAAGTTATGAGGAACCTTATCAAAGCAATAAAGAAACGTTCTGCCACTAAGCAAATTATTACCAAAGGCTGAAGCTATTTCATGAGTAACAGCAAGAAGTTACGTTTGACAAGAGTAGTTTTTACGAAAGTCATGGGGAGCGGAGCAAAAGAATGAGTTAAATTCGGAAAAGGGAACAATGTTGGAGCAGATGATATATTCTGATATTGTTTCGGGGAACGCTGGATAAAGAAACCGGCAAATAATTAAGCGGTGATTGTGCATTTTCCTTATTTACATAACGGAACCACCTCTCCCGCTTTTAATTCACTCTGCAAAGTGGAACACTGTGGATTGACTTTGTGAAAATATGCAATGATAATATACATGGAACATTTCAATATTTTTTTCAGAAATTTGGAATTAATTTTGGCTTTGCCAGAGCAGGAGGAGAGTTCTAGTTTAAGAATTAAATTTATTATTTCGACAAAGTCAATAACACTAGCGTCCATAGGAAACAATTCTTGGCTATACTAACGCGGCCCAGTAATATTGGAAGACTCGGATAAAGCGTTCGCAAAAACAGGTTTAAACCGAAACAACAGTCTTGGAGGTCTTAATGTACAAGCTCTATGACATTTTTCATTGGAGATTTCAAAATGCGCCAAAACTTCAACGTATTATTTTAAAAAATATATCAGAAGTACGTCATGAAACAGAGCATGCCTGGTCTAATTAACTAACAGCTATTTAAGAGGAATTTAGAGTTTAAAGGTAATCATGCCAATTATCAAGATTCTTTACTCCAAACCGTACTGGTCTCGCTCTGCTGAAAAGCCGTCGCCGTACATCAGAATTGTCGGGGAAAAGCTTGGCATCGTTCTGAACCTGCCGGAAGAAATACCCACGAGGTTTTGCCAAAAACATATTGGGCACAGCGGTTATTTGTGCTGCGTTCAGAATGAGTCAAATATTTTGACTCCTGTTTAGCATCAACCTGCCAGTCAAGTTAGAGTTTGCCGATTTTGAGATAGGGATTCTAACCTATTACATGTGCATTGCTATCGCGTCTAGTCTTAAGAACGAAGGTTAAGCACTTTTCTATTTTTTATTTTTTTTACTAGTTCTGGTGACTGTGAGAGGCGTTGTTGTTGAGTGGCCTTTGCAGCGCACTGAAATACCACGATGGTCGATGTTTACAGAAGATTATTCGCAACGGCAACAGATGTTGAAAGATAATGACCAAAAAAATGTGAGACGTAAGAGCATATAAATGGGGTTTACGATGTATGAGCAGGTTATTCGTAAAATAAAGTTCGGAGAATTCGTCTCGAATACACATACGCATGAGCTGTTAATAGAGATGTGTTCCAAGAAAAAAAAAAATAAAAAAAAGCATGAAATGACATTTACTACGCTCAAGTGGCATGTGCCATTTTTCGCAACATAATACGATTGTGTCGATGTAGTTTTGTACAGCACAGTGGCATCTCCAGGGCATTGAATGACGTTATAAGCAATTAATTCTTCCGCGAGAAGTGTCTTTGTGTTTTAATTGGAAAGTTGTGTGTGCACTTGGAACACCAACAATGATACTACTTCGTCTTGGAGGTCACTTGATATGTCAGTGCACAATCAACTGCAACAGTTGACTGAAGCGCACTGCATCCACCTCTTCAGGAAGTATTGGGGCCAGATTAGTAGATATTTGCAAGATTCCGAGTGCGGAAAGTCTCACTAGTAAGTTACAACCCGAAATACAGCCAAGAGCCTTTAAGAAATAAAAGTTGCAGTCGATTGCTCATGTATTGAAGAACGTAGTGGGCGGACTTGGCATGTTGCATTTCATATTATAGTATATATGGAAAGAAACGGCGAAACAGGCAAGGTAATTGAAATTCAGGATGGGTGACTAAATTTCTTAGGCATATATGCTCTGGAAGTTTGAAAGGGCTTAGTTGAATTGGCCCTTTAGTTGATAGTTTTGTATGGGTCATATATTATTTAAAAAAACATAATTTCAGTTTCCCACTAATGGGAGATTTCGCCATGTAGGGCTAGCGGATTGTGTTGATCAACAGTCTAAGATTTCTTCTGACGATGCAATATTATTCTTAAGTAGCTGAACGCTAACACTGTCGCATATAGAGCCGATGAAATTTATATTATGGAACTTAATCATGTTAGCTGTTCCTACAATTTTTGACATTGAATTAAAGGAGGCATGTATATCCGTAATAAAGCTATTAGCGCCTTAGTAAAAAAAAAAAAAAAAGAATAAGCTGCAGTTCAACTCGGCTGAACTCCATTATGCAGAGTGGAAGCGAGGTTAAGCATGCTTAGACACGTTTGTTGAGCTTGGTTTTAACTTTCTTGCACTGTCATGGCTCTGCGAGATGTGCGAGCGACGCCGGCTCTGCGCGGCGAGTCACGTGGTATGATGTCATGGGCACACCTTCACTGCGCCGTTTGAAGGTCAAATATTCCGCGCCAGGTGACCTTCAAGCGTGGCATGGGACAAGTAAAGCGCTCACCATAAAATACTTATGAAACATAATTGCTAACAGCCGGGGGTACAGCATTAATGCAGAACACCCCCGCAAAATTTCTGAGCTCGGCGCTCTCCCTCCCCCTTTTTTTAGCCTTTTTCTGCCCATAATTTTGTAGCGACAGCTGCACTATGCTAGTCAGAGATAAGTTTTGTGTGGTCGGCCGGAGCCAGAAGTGCGCATGCGCCGTTACCATGGCAACCAACTGCTCGCGACAACTTCGCCATCTGTGAGAAGTTGCTTCGAACGACCCCGAAACGTTTCTTGGTGTGAAGAGGCCTTTCAGCGTATGAATGAAACTCGAAGGCCTAAGCATGTCTCGGAAACGCCTGAATAGCAGATATGTTTTTATGTTTTGTGTTATCTTGCTGTATTTATATTGACCTTTCCTCTGTACATATTTTTGTTTACGCTCCCCCCTTATGTATTACCAGCAGCTGTATATATATATACAGCTGCTGCATTTATCCGTCACGAGCATTTCAACGTTATCTCCTGAAGTTTTCGCCTGGCTTTTGTCATTTTTGGCGGGATGATAGAGGTTTTTTTCAGGTGACCACCATCTAAAGGGAGGAGCACGGACTTCTCGTAGCAGTCATTGCTTCATGAGTCAGCCCGTGCTTTCTGCAGTGTCCGCTACCTGCCTGCCTTGCCTTGCCTTGCCTCGCCTTGCATGCCTGCCTTCTCTGCATTGTCTTGCCTTTGCCTTGCCTGTCTGTCTGATTGCTTTCTTTAAGGAGCGACATCGCCGAGTGCACGGGCGCCTCGCGGTTCGTCTCCATCAAAAAGCGGCCATCGTGGCCAGCATTCGATTCCGCTTCCTTTGAAGGTTCCGTTCGCAGGGCTTGGGTGCACCGTATTTTCTACAACCTTGGTTTCAATTCGCTGGAACACACTGTATGATTTTCAACTGGCATTGACAGTGCAAGCCGAATATGCGCTTCTAATGTGCTAGTAAAGGTGCTCATGATGGCTGTTCATTCCTTCGAAGTTCGTCCTTTCATAGCCAGAGATTATTTTTAACGCGACAACGTTAACGGCTTCGTTCACCCGAAAATCCAGCGTCGGCGCTGTGAGCGAAACATGATGAGCATGGCGTTGGCAGCTGATATGGTCGCACAGTGACTTGACATAGAATTGACTGACGGTTATCTTTGGCAGGAGCTTCCAACTCGGATCCCTCCTTTCATACGGGAGGTTGATATCAGAATTAGTCTGCTAAGAGCATTTCATTCACGTTACCCCTTGGCCATGCAGGCTTGTTCATACACCTTTGTTAAAGGGGGGCTTTATATGTGGAGTAGTAGCCTACGCTATCTCGTCATACCCTTAAAGGCGGAGCTTAAGTGTCCCCCGTAATGTTTAGTACTCCTTTCTATAGATAACGATAGATAGATGTATGAATGAAGCTATATTCGCTGTACAATAATTTCATATTGTTTTCAATATATATAAAAAAGCGTCCTCTTGTAAGGTACGTTATTACCTGATGTAGGCCAAGGTTTATAGCTCAATTAGCTAAGACTTTGGCAATGATATTGATCTATAAAGTTGTGATCGTAGCAGTCGATGTTCTGCGAAGGCATCGCAGAATGTTATGATATTGACTGGAGGAGTGCAGCGAGTACTAAATGTTACTTTGTTATTGGGACTGGGAATTTAAACTTCAGTTAAGGCAGGCGAGTGAGAGTTATATGCTGGTCTTTTTTTCATTTATTGGTTTATTTATTTCGGAAATAACTTCCCAATCTATGCACGGCGGCGGGCATAAGTAAACAGGTACGCTTTTTCATTCAAATTAAAATCACGCCTTCTGCACTGAAGACAAGAAAACAGTTTTTGTCCAAATGAAAAAGCAGCGGCGTCTAAAACCAGTTCACACAAACCACGACTGCCAGTTTCAATTATGCAACTCGTGAAAATTCTTAGAAGCAGGTAGTGTGCTCCGTTTACCTTTGTCTGCACCGGTACGTCCACGAGGAAGCAAAATGAGACTATAATGTCTCTTTAAGAGGTCTTATCCCACACTTACACGTTGGACAGCAGGCACAACTCGCTGACGTAAGCAGGTTACAAGGAACTGTAGCGATTATACACAGATATGCACAAAAAATTACAAGAATAAAATATTAATAACTGCATTATAAAGCATTCAATGAGGTAACTAGTGCGTGTACGCTATATAAAACAAACTACATCATGTATATATTTGTGCATCTTACACGATGTCGGAAAAGTTATTGGGGCTTCGCAGGGGAAAGGAGGAGTAACTTTCCTTGCAGTTCTTTTTTTTTTTTTTTTTTTTGCATTCTACGCAGCTACTTAGGGCATACTGCATGTTGCTTTAGCGCATGACTTCCAGTTCTCCCTTGCAATGCGCTTCGGAGCTCGCACTAGTGAACCACAGTTACACGACGTGGGAATTACGGGCAAGAATAAGAAATAAAAGCACGCTTGCTTAGGTAGGCGTTTTATATGAAGCAGGTAAGTACCTCCTACTTAAAGACACTTCAAACCATCTGTATGGAAAGGTATGTTGTTGAAAGAGTTGATTTGCACGCATAGTAAGACATAAAGCACTGGCAGATGAAGTACTACAGAGAAAAGGCAAAACTTACCAATTAAGTTGTCTAGCGTATACGGCGTATTGCACAAATAGAGGCACCTCTACTGCCCCAAAATTTGAAATTGCTCATTTATCCTCAATTTTTCCTAGCCGCCGCCCATAAGATTATTAGTTAGGGGTACCACGGGACAGGCCAACCCGAATAAGATCGAGATGTTGCAGAAAAAAGCAATGCGCATATTGATAACGTACCATTTGCCTCGCCAAGTGCCTATCTATTCCATCTGCTCACAATCATTCCCACAAACAGTTTATAAGAGTACACGCTAATATATAATTATATCAAAAACCCGCCCCCAGCAGAGTGGTAGAGCAAACTGCAAGACTAGAAAAAAAAAAAAAACTGCAAGACTATACCGAACAGGAAAATTAGGCCGCTACAATACATACTGCCGTTATATCTTCCATTCCGCCGATCCATTTATGAAGAAGAAAGATTAAAGCACCAGTTACCTCGTATATTAAACAAATTTCACTTACTATAGATATTCATGTTGATTCACTTTCACCTCGTTCATGGAAAATTCAGTGCTTTAAATATTAGCATTCATTTCGAACTACGACTTGCGTCACTTCCATATCCTGTGCTGCTCTATCGGTATGATGTTATCAATGGTCTTCGGAGCAAACAATGTACCGTGCTTATCTTGACTCTGCTCTCTTCCCTATTTTTTCTTGCTTTTTTTGCCACATTCTCATCATCAATGCTTCACGTGTGTTACTTTCTGAACTTTTGCGAAAAATAGTCATTTATACTTTTATTGTACTTGCTTCAGAACATTTGACTCTTTTTCGTTATTCGAAGAACATATTGTAGATAATGCTGTCCTCTTTCACTTTACTTTTATTTTATAATCCTTACTTTGAGCTTATATTCGTTCATCGAATGACACCGTTTTTGCCGTCATTGTCAACCAGGGTGTGGTACTTTTCAAGCCACTGTTCGTCCCATGGCGGAAGTAGAATGGTGGCGAAGGCTGGGCCCAAAAGCTGTTCAGCGGTACTGCAGCATAGCCACAGGTCGGGGGGCCAACCACTCAGATTAGGAAATTATATTACTACAAATTAAAAAGTATCAATCAACATAAAAAGAATAGACATTTTGATAACTTCGTTTGTGAATGAGGTAAGGTATTTTATAAATACATTCTTGACTTTTTTTTTTTTTTTTAAATCTTGCAACACTCTTATCACCCCACCCCCTTCATGTTGCATCGCGGTCAGGAGGCGCTGCCAGAGGTAACCAAGGCAAAGAAGATAACGAAGCTGACGAAGCGCGAAACGGTTTCTTATCGCTGTCTTCTGCTCGTCAGCCGCGGTGCGGGCCTTGGTGCGCCCGGGAAAGCGTAATTTAGCTCGCAAGTCTGAAAATGTCCCTTTCGCGATGATTTCGACGTCCTTGCTGGTCGCTGCTCTGTCGCCGTTTGGTGAGATTTAATGTTTCCCTGCAGCCGTGTTTTTTTGGTTTCGTCCCCTTCGTCGTGCGGGCAGTGCGAAGTCTTTTTACAGCAGTGTATCGCGCTTAGCGTTTTATCGCAACATGAGCCCGCACAAAGTGAGGAAGCGATGCTCTGTGGCACGTTGCGACAGCGTGGGCTTGACCGTCGGTGTCTACCGCTTCCTGGCTGACTTTCACCGGTGAGCAGATCTGGAGGTTGCACACACTCACAACGTATGCTCTAATGCTCCTGTGTTAAGCGCGTCTGTTGATTCTAAAGTTGTCTGGACTGGTGCAACCTTGTGAAATTGCCTTGAAAACTGCTGTATAATTTCTTCCGAAGAATTTAAATTTGAAGAGTGATCCCAGTGCTCTATACTCCACGTATGTTTTGATGCACCTACTAATTCCTGACATTTTTATTTCAATTGCAGCTGTTTTCTGTACATGCATGTTTCTTATCTGGTGATGTTTTGTGGCAGGCACTTCAAGCTTTTTCCATGCCTCGGCTGTCATAATTGAGATGATAAGCGCGCTTAAACAGCGCTACTGTTTGTGCTGTCAGCGACATGCATTTTTATTGTTGTGATTTGTTGCTGTATTTTATTGATTGATGCAATAAACCATGGATATGAAAACCATAATTGTTCACTTGGTACACTCTGTTGCCAACTGGGCACGACTGCCCCGTTGCACCAGTGTTTCTGGACCGCACCTTACTATGCTGAGGGACAAAGTAAATGGCCAAAGTACTTGCATGGCTTGCAGCAGTATTTGTATAATGAATTTGCATGCGTCGTCTCTATTTGCCGCTCTATTTCTATGCCGCCACCTTTGCCAACCACTTTCATTGTGCTGGAGCAACTGCTTATAAACAAGGGCGTAAACAACAGAAACTCGAGTTCTTTTAGATGGCAAAGGTTGGCGCGCGCTGAAAGGCAACAACCTTCAAAAAATGCAGGCTCGTCAATGCAACGTGGGAGTTTAAAAAAAAAAAAAAGCTTGTTTATAATTCGCGCCAAAGTGAACGTATGGGTGACGTCATTTGACGTCATGGCCCCCCAATTTTCATTGGTCGCTGGAGCCCATGAGCCGCCATGTTTTGTGCGTATGAGCGTCTATGGAGCCTTCGCTACCATAGTACATATACCTTGTTCGTCCTGGCGTCTTCATCACACTCCAAGCATCGTGCACGCGGTGCTGAATAAAGGAATTTCAACTGCTCTGTTGTCTCTTTTCTTGATCGTCCTTCGTCTGCCAGTGACATATGTCTAAAATACCCCAAGTACAGTGCAGTAATGAATTTTTGTCTCATTTTTATTTTTCTTAGGTCTATAACCCTGCACAGTTCGTACATACACACGGTGGATGCATATCTGCACGAGTGATCACGTGTATATGCGCTGCAGTAGAACAAAGACTCCTTGGAGGCGAAAAGCAAGGTGCCCGTGTGCTGTGCAGGTGGTCGAAATTTCCGGAGTCCTCCAATACAGCGTCTCTCATAGCCTGAGTCGCTTTGGGACGTTAAACCCCAAAAACCAAACCAAACCAGAACAAAGACTCCAGGATGCGGAAAAGCTAAGTTCACTAACAGTTATCTCGTTTCCCTGCAATTCATTTGATTACGCAAGTGACACTATGCCCTCCACAAGTGTGAAGACGACTCACTGCCAAATAAGAGAGCTATCTGCGGCACCTCACTTGCATTGCGTCCAACTTTCGTTAACTAGCGGAGAGTGGCACCCTTCTTTGCCGTCTTAATGTCGCCGTCGTGTTCAAGGCGTGGTAGTCAGGGAAACAAGCATTCTTAGCTTAATATTCGCCTTTATCACAACACGCCCTCATAAATAGCAAAGTCTCGGGCAAGACCCGCACATTTCTCGAAAGCATATTCGCCTCCCCGCTTTGTCTCAACCCAGCGTCACCTTCAGGCACGGCGAAAGAAACGTCACAGCCACGGCGAACCTTTTCGTAGTGGCGGCCCCGCATCAAACACGCCCAGAAATGAGCGCAGTATGCTCGTAAAACTGTCGTTTCGCCCCGGCTCCATAAACTAATGTATAGTAGGATATAAATAGGGCGGCCGGGGCGCGTCAATAGGGAGACACGAGTGCTTCTAGAGCACACACACAAAGCAGCAAACAGCCAGCCTAACACACGCACTGTATGGAAGGACGCCCTCGCAGGTTACAAAAGCGAAATCGATACGCAGCTGTTGTGAGTCTTTTATAGAGCACGGCGAAGGCACATTGATATAGATGGCTTAAGAACTGCGACTCCTACGCCCTCGAGATATTTGCCCCCCACGCGCCACTGACAGGAAAAGGGGGACCCTGTGGCATTAATACAACCTGAACAGCTTTGCGTGCAGGCTGTATGGGTGGCCGTGAGCGAGTTTCATGCTTTCAATATAAAAAGCGCACCTCGCAAACTCACCGCAGCCTATTAGGTGTTATTCTTATTTTTATATAACAATCAGCACAAAAGCAACGCGACGGAGAATAGAAATACCTCCTGGTGTTTTTATTTCATATTCTTAGTTCTAAATTCAAGCTCCTCCGAAGTCAACCGACCAGCTTGCGTGCCTTATGCGATCGCCATACGGTTCCTTTCTTTCTGTCAAGGAAGGCATCACAGTCTGGTCGAATGTTTTTGGTACCGAAAGAAACTAAAACTTCACCGCCTGTGCCACACCTCCGCCTATTTCTCATATCTACTCTCGCTCAGACCTGAGATTCGATCCAAACTATCATTGCTTTCCCAGAAAATGGCGTCTTTTTTTCTTTGGCTCGGTGAAACACCAACGATATGAAAACGGTTGAGAGCCAAGGCGGCGCTTTCGAAACTGTGCGTACAATTGATGTCGCCCGATATAAGACGTTTATTTTGAGTCCGTTTGTCAACATCTTCCTTTCTCAATCTTGGTCGAGTTGTTGAGAGCTAAATGAGCGTAGCGTCGACGCAATAGAGAGATTTAGCTTACCGTGATCCGCGATCCGCCACCGTGACTCTCTACCGTGCGTGGGCGGGGCGCTCAAGCTGATTGGTCCTTACGTGACAGGTCTGTGTGCCGACATCCAGTATGTGGCGCCATCTATCGGCATCAAGGGGGGTCTGGGCATGCGCAGTGGAACGCGCGGTGGCGAATCACGGTAGCGGATCGCGGATTACGGTAAGCTAAAACTCTCTAATGTGTGTCTCTCAGTAACAAGCTGAAGGCTATCTTCGGCGTCCAATAATATGCGTTGTGGGGCTAGTTGGTTCATACTTAGATAGGTTTTATGCGCACAAAAAGACGACACAAAAGACAAGGGAGACAGGACGGAGCGCAACTTTCAACTGTTTTATTCCGGAAATGTACACGACATTTATACCAAAAAAATTATCATTGCATAATCATCAGTGCCACGTGCGAGCCCAGGAAAAGCACAGAGGAGGGCACAGGTCACTCACCTCTTATCTAATTTATCTAAGAAGACAAATTCTTTATCATACATTGTCACAGATGGTGCGCTTATACATGAACTTCCGCTTTTTCTAATATGGTAGGCATCAGCCAATTCTCGCGCAAGCGTGTCTGTGCTCCTGCACAAGATACCGGTGCCTTGTAGCGTTGCATCACACAGTTTTTCTGCTTTCAGTTTTTGGTCGTTATCTTTTCCACACTCACTGATGTGCGCCGGCAGGTGCAAACCGGTACCGTTCCTCAAAGACAAATTGTGCTCCCTTAACCGGTCATTAACACATCGGCCCGACTGCCCAATGTACACCTTCCCACACTTCAACGGAATCCTGTACACCACCCCTTTTTCACACTTCACAAACTTATTAACATGTTTGATTTTGCAGTCTGAGTTACGGCTATCATCTTGCGAAACCAGACGACACAAAGAAGAGAGTTTCCTTGGGGCCGAAAAAACCACGGGTACCTTAAACTTGTTAGCCACGCGTTTGAGGTTATGAGCCACTTTATGCTGATATGGAATGACTACCGGTTTCACTTTCCTCTGTGCAACTGCAATCGTTGTCTGGTTCTTATTTCTTTCTTGTTTAATCTTCTTGAGAAGAGCTTCAGCCACTGAACTCACTATTATCTGGGGAAAGCCTGCCTGTTTCAGCTTCGCGATCTGATCGTGGAAGCTTTCCTGCGCCATGTGACAACAGGACTTCCTTAGGGATGACTCAAGGCACATCAAAGCGATAGCACGTTTAATCGTTTTTGATTGCTTAGGATCAAAAGGCAACAGTTTCTTTTGTGCACGTGGTAAAAAGCCGAGCCATTGTGTTATGCGAGAACCTCGGTCTACAGAAGTTAGCCAGTAGTATTCAGAATACAAAATGTAATAGCTTGCGAGTTTTTTTCACTGCCAAAACCCACAAAGAAAGTGTTCCGTTTAGGTGCATAGTTAGCGAAAGGGGTGCCTGGCAGAACCTACTTAGCCGGTTCCTGCTGAAGGGACTTAACAGACTGGTAGTAGACGATCCGTTTGCCATTAAGAATAGTCTTGAGGTTGTTGAATTTTTGCACGAAACAAACTCTGCAGGACACATCTTTTCTATAGATGTTGTTGACCTGTTCTATTCTATTGCGCAGAGAGAGCTGTTGGATGCCGTCAGGTTGTGCATAGAAATGAACGGAGTGGTGTCTTTTCAAAACAGCGCTGGTATGTCGGTTGACAACTTCCTTGTACTCCTGGAGTATTACCTTAGTTCCACCACTGTTTCTTTTAAAGGGTATGATTATGTACAAAAAAATGGGATCTGTATCGGGTCGTGCGTGGCACCTGTGCTTTGCAACATTTTTCTAGCAGGTGTGGACAGATCATTGGCCGAGGCGCTTGAAAACGGTAGCACTCTAAAGATTTTTAGGTATGTAGACGATTTTTTCATTGTTTTGAAGAAACACTCACCTTTAACCTATCCACAAATCGTGGAGGACGTTCTTTCTAATTTTAGACGACTCTCCAAAGGATTGAATTTTACTTGTGAACTCGCCAATGACAGCCGTTTGCAATTTTTAGACTTGAATATAACCCTTAAGGACGGATGCTTTTGCTGGAAGTACCAACCACGTGCACAAAAGAAACTGTTGCCTTTTGATTCTAAGCAATCAAAAACGATTAAACGTGCTATCGCTTTGATGTGCCTTGAGTCATCCCTAAGGAAGTCCTGTTGTCACATGGCGCAGGAAAGCTTCCACGATCAGATCGCGAAGCTGAAACAGGCAGGCTTTCCCCAGATAATAGTGAGTTCAGTGGCTGAAGCTCTTCTCAAGAAGATTAAACAAGAAAGAAATAAGAACCAGACAACGATTGCAGTTGCACAGAGGAAAGTGAAACCGGTAGTCATTCCATATCAGCATAAAGTGGCTCATAACCTCAAACGCGTGGCTAACAAGTTTAAGGCACCCGTGGTTTTTTCGGCCCCAAGGAAACTCTCTTCTTTGTGTCGTCTGGTTTCGCAAGATGATAGCCGTAACTCAGACTGCAAAATCAAACATGTTAATAAGTTTGTGAAGTGTGAAAAAGGGGTGGTGTACAGGATTCCGTTGAAGTGTGGGAAGGTGTACATTGGGCAGTCGGGCCGATGTGTTAATGACCGGTTAAGGGAGCACAATTTGTCTTTGAGGAACGGTACCGGTTTGCACCTGCCGGCGCACATCAGTGAGTGTGGAAAAGATAACGACCAAAAACTGAAAGCAGAAAAACTGTGTGATGCAACGCTACAAGGCACCGGTATCTTGTGCAGGAGCACAGACACGCTTGCGCGAGAATTGGCTGAGGCCTACCATATTAGAAAAAGCGGAAGTTCATGTATAAGCGCACCATCTGTGACAATGTATGATAAAGAATTTGTCTTTTTAGATAAATTAGATAAGAGGTGAGTGACCTGTGCCCTCCTCTGTGCTTTTCCTGGGCTCGCACGTGGCACTGATGATTATGCAATGATAATTTTTTTGGTATAAATGTCGTGTACATTTCCGGAATAAAACAGTTGAAAGTTGCGCTCCGTCCTGTCTCCCTTGTCTTTTGTGTCGTCTTTTTGTGCGCATAAAACCTATCTAAATTCGGCGTCCAAGCTTCAGCGAATGCCACTTGAAAATCGAGCCGCTACAGCTGCATGCGCAATTCGCGCTGCCAAATACTGAATCAGCCAGAGATGCGTACTGGGAGTATGCACTTCACGAATTCCATTCGGCGTAAGCATAGAAAATATATTTAGGGCTCTTCTTCAACCTGAGTTATTTAAAAAAAAAACATCAAATATAAACGTGCTTGCGATATCACACAAAATACATTATTCTCACTACAATGTGTGTGAGAGCAATAAACTTTCGATTCAAATCAATTATCACGTGATCAGGGATTACCACCTCCTTGAACAAAAAAGGTATACTAATTTTCTTTTCAGGCGAAAGCCTTTATAGGGTTTTGGGTGTGCGCAGAAAGTGTCCGTCCGCAGAGGATGTCACACTGTCCCTGTCGAAGAACGACGTGATTTTTGAGTAAAAGTATGGTTTTATGAGGTAGAGGGTGAAAAAGATGTCTCTATGTGTAAATTTTTGTTGATACGAACAATTAGTTAATTAGGGCTCAGTACGTCAATGCAACGTCGAAATAACCATGGACGTCGATATTGTATGTCAACGCCCAAGCAGCTACGGACGTCGAAATTGTGCAAAATACATAAAATCTGTTCAAAAAACGCGCAAAACGCCGCAAAGCTTTACTCTCAGAGAAAAAGCAGTAAAAAAAAATTAAATAAAGCAAAGTGATCCCCGTAATTTCCTCCAAGCTTTGATTCAGAAATAGAAACAAATTTTATTCTCGAATGCTAACTTAGCATTACATCACAAAGCTGGGCGCAAGGACAAAAAAGGAAAATAGCAAAAAGTAATTCTTGACACAGGCACCTTTATTATAAAACTGTGAAAGGGCAGTTTTTCAGCCCTCAATTGTATGACCTTCCTGCAGCGTGGTGTCACTCTATTTATGTGGCCTGACATAACACCTGAGAAATAACACCTGATATAACTTCTTTCTTGAAAAGTTTGCGAACGACAAATTACTTCAAAGCAGACCTGTGAGGAATAAACACTAAATTTCAGCCAAATGCACGGTACAGTAAACAAAATTAATGAGTTTAAACAGGTCTGTGACCAAGAAATAGTAAGCTGCAACGATGCATGGTACATTGTAGAGAAATCTTGCATCAGCTTTTCCAGCGCCCATAGCACCTTGATTCAAGTTTCAGCATTTGTTGCAACATCTTTTGACCAAGTTTCGCATAATGTTGAAAGAACTAGTCGGTCAAGTTTTAATTTTGACATGCCGCTTTCGCTCAGCTTGAATGCCCTAAGGAACTTTGGTAAACTATTTCCGAGACATTAGTGATTGATTACAAAACGTCTGAAATATATGTGAACACAGTGTTCTCCAACGCTTTTAAAACTAGCAATTTTATAGCATTACCAGCTACAACTACTTTACTCATCATAGGCCCAACAACTATTAGCTAGACCAATCTCTGCGTATTCTGTGATCTCTTGCGCTTCTTGAAAAAGCTAATTGCAGTCTATGTGATGATTTAGGTCACAAAATGTATTTGAGCCTTGTTACCTTCATTTCTAAAGCTTATTGCCTTGATAATGTGAAGAGATACGTTATGTATCTCAAGCACATCACGTAGAATGCAGGCCGTGCCCGCCGGCAATTGATTTCCGACCATCCTGAAGCCGGTACAGAATACCTCTGAAACGAGAAACAATGACACATAAACTTACTGAATGCAACATCTTGAAGACAATGAGTGCAGTACTATGTAATTTAACATATGTAAGCTATCCACCTATATATAGACGCTTACTTTTCATTGCATGTTCAACCCCTAGGTTGCAGTCAGACAACTTTGGCCGTAAAGTGAGACAAATGGTAAAAAAAAAAAAAATGTACACACCAACACTTTGGTTTCATACCATTTGTCTTATCTATCAGTTCTCTTATTTGCTGTACAATAAAAGATATAAAAGTGTTGAACAACGTTGCTATTTTTTTTTTATTTGTGATATCTCAAACTTTTCCAGCCTTTACTAACTCCGGTCATTAAGAAATCCTTGTAAATAATTCTTCTTTCTTCCTAACGTGATCACTTTGTCTGTAAGCTTCTCTCTTCGTACAATGCATGTGGTTCGTGGTTTTATTCGTGCCCGCACGAACAGGAAACTTTATCGTAACATGTTCCTTGTAATTTGTCCTCACAGGCAGCGTGCTCAAACTTATTGATATTGTCACATTAGGCGGTGCATACGCATAAGGAAAGAAGAAGAAGACTCTCGTGAGTGTGAGAAGACGACGTTCAACAGAGTCGGCTGGTGCCTGCAGAAAACGTCTGTTTGAAAGCCTTGTCTTCCGTGTCCGCCCTCTGCTCCAAGCTGAACTACCCCGTAACACCTTGATGGAGGTGCTGGGTATCGATCCCAGTACCTCTCGGCAAAACATTTTTTTTTTTGTTCATATGTCGGCATTAAATTAGCAAATGAATTGTCAACATAACAATGCAGGCATTATTCTTACAAGTGCTCATAAAACACACTCGCCGACACTGCGCTGTCTGAAGTCACGCAACTAGACCTTCGATCAGCAGCTGATGATAACATATTGCATAGGCCTTGATTCTAGGAGTTCGGAGGAGTTAGGAGAACAAATGACGGAGGAAACATTATTTCACTGCTTATTACGCCTTATCACGCTATACCGATGAAAGCCGAACACCTATACTTGCAAAGCTTTTCAAGATGCGGAACGCCCGCGTGCGCGCTGCTGCCGCTGCAGCGCATAGCCGATGTTGAAGTTTGTCTACTGAATGAGACAAAACATGCTACTCTGCGAAATTCGCTAGCTTTCACGTAACTGTAAAACTATTACCGCTAATAAACGCCGAAGCAAAGCCTAAAGTCGCCCATGGAGCTGGCCGTCGGCGATCTGCAAGCGGATCGCAACGGCCGGCTTACTGTTTCTGCTGCTCATTATTCTACGACATTCAGAACATCATGTGTCCCATTCCAAAAGAGTTGCTGCAGTTTTAGGCAGCGCAAAACATACTTTTCCAGTGATGCTAACTCTAGTATCGATTCACGTGACAAAGCTTCGGCGAGACGCTATGTCCGCCGTTGTTTGACTACTTCCCATTCCTCTCATCTCCCAAGGTGAGCACGTGCGTGCAGAACAGAGCATCTGAAAGGTTCCCATTACGTACGTTACTCAGGGGTGATCAATACCACGTACCGTTCACACTTTTCCTAAGGTAAATTGAAGCGCAAACGAAAGACGATCCACAAAGACGAGGTAAACACAAGTATTTCGTTTGAGTTTCAATTCACCTTAGGAATAATGCACCAACTAGCCCCAACCGAAATTTTATTGAAGTTCGCACTTTCACTAACCACTTATTCTTCCATGGTGGCATACACGCACCAGTGTGCCGGTTGTGGTAGAACAGCGACACTGGTCGCACTGAATCGTAAAGTCTATGTTCCTTAGAAACACAGCACTCCAAACCTTATCTGAATCCATATTTTTCAATTCCATCGAATAGAAGAAAGCTCATTGATGATATTTATTTGGGTGCAATATATCGGCCTTAGAGGAGAATATGTTTACATTTTGTGTGTGTGTGTGTGTGGGGGGGGGGGGGGGGGGGAATACAGGTTGAATAAATAACCTCTGTCCAACACATAAATGTGAGACAGGTAACGTCTTTTATAATTATCGTGGTTACTCTCCTCCTTATTTATTATATTTTTTTCTGCACATGACGCTTTTCTAAAAGCAAGCAAACCGTACTACAAGCAGTGCCAATCCGACACGGGCGGAACAGACCAAAATAGCTGCCCCGAAACACATGCAAGCGGATATGTGCTCGCTGCAACAACAAATGATGGGCTTCACAAATAAATAAAAAGTTATCTCCATTCCCTGCAACTGAGAGCGCCAGTCCAATAGCGGGCTCTGTTTTGAGACCGGTTGTGTTCACCGCGCACCTATAGAGTTCTGTTCGCTTTCTCTGTAGTCAAAAAACCTTTTTGCTTGTCCCTTAAACAAATAAGGCGAATGGCGACCTACCGCACCAGGCGCTATAGAAGGTCAGGTCATGCTTGTCCGAATTCAGAGCTCCAAACAAGAGATAAAGAGGACAATAAACCTTCGGGGCGAAAATGTGCTTTATGCGTGCGACCGAGCGAAAGAAATGGACAGGCACCAAACTCGGATTCCACGGCGAGGGCACGTACGCAAAAGAGACACAGGGACGCAAACAGCAGCTGCCCCGGGGTTGTAAGAAAAAGTAAATCGATTTGAGCATGAAACGTGTGGCCACGCGTATCTGACCACGCGGAACACAGGCGAGCTCTAACATGTTTGATATCTGTTTGCCTCCACCGTCGCATAGCCCTATGTTTCCGTCCTTTCGCTTCTGTCACTATTCCTTTATTTTTCTTTATTCTTTCATGTTTTTCATTCTAGCGGAAATATGGTTGTAGGACGCGAACTCTATTCCCGTGACTGTGAATGCATAGAAGACATTTTAATGCAAAGAAATGTATCTCAGGACAGTTTCAAATTGTGCTACCGGACGCGTCTGGCGCTTGTGTGGCGCCGTCACTCCTGAAAGGCATGAAGGTGGCATAATCTTCCTCCGCGCAGACGTTCTTTGAGGCTACATCAAATTCCAGCTTCCTGTCGTATAAAAGATGACGCGGACGTCGAATGTTATCCATACGTTGCTTGTGTAGATTATCGTCGCACAAACGTTTCACTCGTTTGCAATTTTTTTTCTTATTTAGCTTCACCTTAGGCTTCGAGAAGGACGACGATGCGTCTATATACATGTGCCGTATGCAAATTAGAACGCCTTGCGACGCCTCCGCGAACCTCGCAGCCTAAATCTTATCAAACGCTGCAATATTTCATCAGCTATAGTGTCAAACTACAGTTTAGTGAAGTACATATATCAAACTGGAGGTCAGAAGGCATAGAAAAGGGGAACTAAAAAGGTAAGAAAAATTGCCCAACTAGTTTTATTGGCCTGGGCTTTATTTTTCTTAATATTAAATTGAAACATAACGTGAAGGTAATAAAAGAATATCGCACCACAAAATGGTAATGAAATGATGACATTCAATTCATATACATCAAAGCACCGATATGCATTTTACTTTATTTTGATGACTAGCATGGACCGCTTTGATTCATGTCTATTCAGGGGTGTGCCATAACCGCACCTGGTTGTTTCCGTAGGCACTGTGCACACACACGCAGCAGCGACAAAGTTTTGCAGAAATGGCTGTAGCTCTACATCAAGAAAAAGGGCTCGACTAATTTGAACCCCGCCACTAAAGACAAATCACTGTACAGTCCCTCGAAGAACGAAGCAAAGTAAATGTGTTAGATGAAGGACACAAGTTTGCCATCTAAAGTGGAAGCAAAGCAAAGCATGCGCGCTCACAGGGTTCAAAGCGTATATGCCTAAAAAGCGCTAAAAGCGTTAATTCCTAAAAATCTGGTTAAGCCTGGTAAATTGCGTTAGCAATGGCAGCATGGCTACGCTTGTGTGTTACGACTGTTACGACGAATGGTTACGACTGTTCTTCCGGCGATTCTTCAGCGCGCTGTCTTCGCTTGGTGGCATTGCGGCGTTCCTGCGCAGTTCATCAGTAGCCGACGAGGTGGAAGCACTCGGAGAGCTAGAACCTAGTCGCCGAGCTTCATCTTGTGCACGACACAGCACAACGTTCTTCACGTCCTTCCGTTGTCTCTTGTGCACGTTGTCGCTTTCTTGCCGCAGCTTGACGTCGACACCTCTCTTTAGCAGCCTGCAGTCACGGCGAGGCGAAAACATCGGCGAACCATCTGTTCAGTGCGGCAGCGGTGCCGCTGCAGCGCGCGGGGCTTTATCGCGGCGCGCCGACGGTGCTGCCATCTGGCGGAGCTCGGCTGAAGCGGTTGCTCGGCTCGGCTGTTCAAGGTCAAACCCGGCGTCCGCCGGGGATACGCGACGGCTCAAAACCTGGCTCAGTATTGATACCGAAGTAAAAATATGTTATAAGACGCTTCTCCGTACTGTACACAAACAAAAATTATTACCCAAAACAGGCAACCCTGAAGTATCTTGTTACTATCTAAAGTAGAAAATTAGTAACTTGCCTTAACCAGAACTAATTATGAGACGCAAACATTTGTGCATAAGTCAACGGAAATATTGCTTGGCCTTCGGCAAACGGTGATGCTCAGGTGCAAGCATTCTTCCCATCTTCGCATTAATTGTGGTGTCCAGCGTTTCATGTCCCAATCCTGTGTCTGTGTTCATCATCACTTCATGCATTGGATTTCTAGCAATCGATCGGGACGATCGCTCGGTGGCCCCGGGTAATGCTACGAAGATGACGAAGCGGGAAGTGCCGCGGGGCGGAGCGCTCGCGCCAGGCTCGCTGGCCATTGAAGAATATTTCATCGTCATGTCACCACGTCATTCTGTTTCTGTTGTGTCGCCGTGTTCCATCGCTTGTCACGCCACCACGTAACAATATTAAAAAGTGTCGGAGAACTGTTAGATTTTGCCGATTCATTATAGTTCCAAGAAAAAGCTTATCGAATTACTAAAATTCCATGGCGTTTGCTTTTTCTATTATTTTTTAACTTTGTTTATTGCCTCAGGGCATCAGGGAATCACGTAATCAAGAATGATGAGATTATTAAATTGATGAAAAAAGGTTTGCTGATTTAAGTTCCTTCCCTGTTTCTTTTTTATGTATGTCCTTTCACAAAAGAGCATTTGAAATGCAGCTGTGCTAAGTGTACAGTGTGACTGCGTAATATGTATTGCACGCATGCGCAACGTATGTAATAACCTAACAATTTTTGTTACTGAAGTTCTCTACTTTTTAAAGAATTGGTATTTTATGTGCATGTATTTCAGAGGTTGTCACCGCTGTTGAAACTCTTTATTGTTGGGGAATGAGATGTTTGTCAGGCCCATTGTGCCTTCAGTCCCGGTCTCCCCTCGCTGTGAGAAGAAATACAGTCAATCAGTCAAACATTCAATCAATCGAACAATCGATCGATCAATTTCGCTAATATCAGTAAATCTTTTGCATTATGTCGTTGGAACTGCTACATAATTCTACCCACATTCCGCTTCGTCTTAGTTTACGCCACCAGCTAGGCCCTATGCGAGCATTGGAGCCTCCTTCTAAAGCATTGTCTGCTTCTCCTCAGTAAGCCTGTATCTGCAGCAAAGAACGCTTTACAGGACAAAAACGCTAAAATCCTACGTCGCCTTTGACGAAGTAAAATTTTAACGTTTTCATCCTGTAAAGCGTTTTTTACTGCAGATACATGCTTGCTGTGGAGAAACAAACAATGTTTTAGAAGGAGGCTCCAATGCTCGCATAGGGCACTTGGTGGCATAAACTAAGACGCATAGGTCGGCACCATGAGAAGGGGCTCACTCACACTCACACTCGCGACCAGTGACTCTCAACCCCACTCACTCGCACTCACACTCATGCCCGCTGCCATTCACCGCCACTCACTCACACTCACACTCATGGCCACTCCTGTTTGCGGCCATTCACTCACACTCGCACTCACGGTCACTCTGGTACCCATCCACTCACTCACGCTCACACTCACACCCTCTCTCATTCACGGCCACTCACTCACACTCACGGCGACTCTCATACACGTCCACTCACTCCCACTCCCACTCATGCCCGATCCCACTCACGGCCACTCACTCACACTCACACTCATGTCCGTCCACACTCGCATCCACTCACTCGCACTCACACTCATGACTGCTCCCATTCGCGGCCACTCACTCACACTCACACTCATGCCCGGTCCTGCTCACGGCCACTCACTCACACTCACACTCAAGGCCACTCACTCACACTCACGACCACTGCGTGAGTGTGAGTGAGGCGATATGAGTGCACTCATCAGGGAGTGCGCCGACCGATGCAAGAAAGTATTAGAATAGAGCAGATAGGTTTACGCACGCTAAAAATGCATTATGCAGGACATTACGCTATTTGTTACTTCTGCGCTTTTGGCTCAGCCGTTAATTCAGTCTACTGGCCTCATCTTGTTGTTAAAACAGTAGCCGTTTTTATAAAAAAACAACAACAACACTTGTTAGGTCCCATTCTTCGGCAAAATCATCACTCCGTATAAAAATAAAAATTAACTAAAATTAGAGCTACGAGATTTGTTCTAACGATGGGTCCGGCGTCAAAGTGAGCCGTGATTTTGGAAACGATAAACACGAACAAGATTCGCGCATGCTAAACGTCCGTTTTATGTAGAGTGGTTTCACCCGCGGACATTGCGATCATCATCAGCCTGTGACAGAACAGTGTATGTCTAGCCTCAAACATTCTGAGCAGCGTCACTGTGCTTGCTCTGCGTCCGAACACTAACGAACACCGGGACGTCTTTTGATGTACGGTCACGTGAGAGGAATTGCCGCGGCAGAGGTGAAACTATTTGTTCTAGTTAAATTGAATCTTTCACTGAATCTGAAAGCGCACTGATTGTAATATCAGCGCATTCCGTATTGTTAACATTACAGCGAGAAATCCCGGATTCCCTATGCAAACATCAAGCAACCCTGCATGCTGTCCTTGTGTGTCGGTCGAATCGTACTCACTGCATAAGCGTGGCATCCGAAAGCACTAATTAAAAATCACACTGCAACATCAACATCAACATTTTCGTTTGGCGCAAGCGCACTAAATTAATTTAAAGTACGGTATCTCATTTATCCCCATGGCGATTTTATCCTGCAGCGTTTGAACATATTCATCGCAGCTTTGGTAGCGCTGCCAAGAAGTACAGAGATCGAGTATAGCTGTGGTTCTCTAGAAGATTGGGTTCTAGAGCTCGGCATAGTATAGCCCATTTTTTTTTTTCAGTTAATGAACATTTTTGACAATACCGCACTCCTGGAGCGGATGAAAGGTGAAGTTTGCCGGGTCGGGTCGACCCGTATATTTCATCTCACTCAACTTTTCGATTATATCTATACTTCTCGTCCTGGCTTCTTTCGTTCTTGCCCATTCCTCCATCCAACTTACTAAAAGCTCGTTTTTCGCCACAGCACTTCTCATATGTATCGCATTAAAGTCCTATATTTGATAATTCAGCAACACATAAATAACGGTCAAGGAACACCGAACGCGACCCGTCGCCGAGCACGGCGAGTTCCCTGGCCATAAGATCACCTTCGAGAAAGTGAGCTGTGAAACATACTGCCCTCAAGTTGTATCACACCCAGCTCACAAGGGCGACTGCAAGCAGATTACCGGGAACGCTAGCTCGCTAGTTCCCTTCCGCCCACCAGCTAACTAAAGAGGGGAGGTGAAAGACGCGGCCCTACTGCTGCTCACTGATCATATGGTTAACATTAGCTTCGGGCTTATTCATCCCTTTAGTGATTGTTCGTCTCCTCTATCCCCCCCCCCCCCCCCACACACACACACACACTGCACGGGGACAAAAGCTCATTTCCTGCCTTGCTGTAAAATTGTGCAGAAATTATTTCACAATGGTGAGGTGGGCTTATATTCCAAGCAGTAGTTGTGTGCAGAGCTGTTTCGCCTAACCAGGGCAGAGCTGCGAGTCAACTGTGGACCCACCGTGACTCACTCCTCCCTCCGATCCTTCTTCCGCTCTACCCTTTTAACCCTTGACAACAGGACGGTGACGAACCTAGCCATGTCTCCTCGCTTGAGGCGAGCTAGGGGAGACAGGGACAATGCAATGCGTACATTCTCCGAAGGCCTAGAAGATGCTAGCACTGTACACAATTATTGTGCAACAGTTTGTTGCGTCGATGAAGCAAAGGACGTCGTTTCGCGGAAAGCCACGGGCAGCGAACACCTCCGATCATTTTCGCATGGCATGAAAGCAACCCCCTCGCCGAGCACTGCGCTGACCACAAAATCGCCTTTGAAGAGGTGAGCGTCCTTGCCGTGGAAACCAATCTTTTCAAAAGACGACACGTCGAGTCTTGGTTCATCCGAATGACAGCAGCAGCTGTAAATAGGAATTTGGGGACGCCACCCTCCGCGTACACAATTGGACTCCGCGAAGTGCTGGGAAAGGGGAAGCAAAGGCCGCTGCTTGCTACTGCTGGCCCTGCATTTCAGTCGTTCCTGAGGAAGGGACCGAGTTGGTCCTGAAACGTCGGGTTCTAATAAAAATTTTGGTTGGTGATAGTGTTTCTGAAACTTTTGTTTCAAGAACCCAGCCAGGCAGATTTCCGCTGAAAATGTTCTCGTTCAAATCCAGGCGAAAGTGGCGGCCGAGGAGACATCGCGCGTGCGCAGTAGTGTTACTTGAAAAATGTCCATTGGTACATCTTAAGCACCTGAGCTGCAGCCGGCGGAAAAAGAAATACGGTTCAAAAAATTACTTCATATGCCTGAAGCCTTCATTTAAGGCTTCATAGATCGCTCGTGTTGCTGAGCATTCGCATGGCAGGGGTGTGAGGGCACTGCAAAGCGCCAACCAAAAAAGGTATGCAACATTCTAAACTGAAATAAAAAGAAAATTATGCTCTGAAGATTGCCTCCTTTTTATACGAACGAATGAAAGACAATAGGAACACACAAAACAATGCAGAAAAAAATTAAAAGGACATACAATAATCGTAATTATAAAACTGCCAGTGCTCAAATTTCCTGTTTCATTCAGACATTTTATTTGAGAAAGCCAGAGCTGGAATTCTCAGAGTTATGGCCCTCATATAAGGTTCTCTAATCGTTCAAAGTTGGCCTTTCTTTGTTTTATTCTTTCCTTTCGATGTATTATAAAGGCGCCCCTAACAGCGTTTACTTTGAACGCGGCTTTCACTAACAGTCGCAAGCCTTTAGATTTGACGACTGGTGGTGGTAGTGCGTATTTATTGAATAATCAAACGACAGGAAGGAAAGGAGTGCTGCCTGCCGCGGCACCTCCTGCCTAAAATCTGGAGCAAGCGAGCTGCTACCGGCGGGAAAACAAAGGGATAGGGAGCGGATAGCGAGGGGATGTGCAGAGGGGAACGACAGCAAGAAAGGACACGTGGAGCTTTGTACATTATTTCCAGTTTGCCTTTCAAGCACTGCAACATCGTAATAAATGCCCTGATATTTGGCCTGCAGCCTTTTTACTTTTCGTAGAAGAGACCATTTATTTTGTCAGTTAAAGGAAACACTATGGATAGCAGTCTAGAGCAGCAATAAATCGAATTGTATAGCATAATAGGGACAAAGTATACAAGTAATTGATCATTCTTGCAACCAGTACAGCACAGACCACGGATTGACGTAGTACGACTGCTTGAAAGGTCCTATAAAAATGGCTGTCGATCTTGGCTCACGCCCGACAGCCGAAAGGTCTCAACAGATGTGGAACAGGCTGAGCTCGGCTTTCCGGTGTGCCCCGGTCGTTGCAGTGCATCAGTCGGATGTTGTCATGTTTTTTTTTAATTCTCGCCATGCCTAATTGTTGTCTTCTGCGTTTATAACGCCCTGCTTTTAAGGGACATAGACTGACGTTGGCTTTTATTGATGTGTTAACTAACAAAGATAGAACTGTCGTTTGCCAGCATTTCATTAAAGTTATATATACCATATCATAATCAGACCAAAACGGGGATTTTGTAAGGAAAGGAAAGGCAAAACTACTTGTCCTTTCTTCCTGTCGCTCAACTCTTTTCTTATCCGTCTTCCTTACTATCCCTTTATTTCCGCCGCTCCAGTACAGGGGCTTCTGGTGATCAGATAGCAGATATCGGTGCTGGCGACCATCTTTTTACTTCCGTTTTTGTTTACGTGAATAAAACCACTTACTACTACTGTATTACTATTACAGGGAAGGCAAAATATTTACCAGATATATCACTACCATCGGCTGTATTCACAAGCAAAATCATATCAACCACGTGCTGCCTACTTGGCAGCCCTTTCCAAGAACTTTCAACACATGATCGCTTATCGCTTATAAATGAAGTATGGTGGTAAAATGCGCGAATTCTTGTTTTGTTTGTTTTTCACAAAAAGCGGAATAAATTTGGAAATTTCCCTAATTTCGCGGCTAGTTGGAGGTGTAGCTATCTGTTTCCAGTAAAGGTTTACTTTAATCATTGAACCATTGCTGCGGGAGTATTATGCTCAGAAATAAACTTGGTAACACGAGTTTGGATGTGTTCAAGTTTTTCTCGGGGATACAAGCGAATAGCGTATGGCGTTCAGATTTGTAATGAAAAGCTGTTCTTTTGCTTTTCTTTTTTTTTTTTTTTTTTTTGGGGGGGGGGGTGACCTTATGCAAGTGACGTCGAATGCGGCTAAGAATTTGAGGATACGCATTAGATGTTGAATATATCTACTCCGTGTCATGCTTACTGAAAACTCGACCCCAAGATATTTATGGTGTAAACCCTTCCGAGACGTCGGCAGACGCGCACGGGTGATTAACATGTTGACATTTACCATTAATCGGCATGCCCCACTTTAAGAAACATAGGTTGCTGAGTACACTCTTACCATGTATAGTGATCATTTTGCACAGCATGATAAATGACAGAGTCATGCAATATAACTAAATTTGTACTCAAAGACTACGACATTATTTATATAGATTAAAAAAAAAAAACAAATACCGAGACCAAAACAGACCCTTAGGAAGTCTGGACTCCTGAAAGAACATAAGTTGGTTTAACTCTTTTGAACAAAGCATGCAGCGCTCAGAGACGAATGATTTCTGAACTGAGCAAATATATTCACTATGGTACCCGAACTATTCATTTTATTTCTGAAGCATTCAATGCATACTTTACATTGTTACAAAAGGAAGTGACGTGCACACGCACATTTCTGTGACCTACGGTCAAAGGTACCAGTACAAATTTTCCATAGCAGGCACTCATGAAATGACTTGTCGCGAAGGCTAAATCCTCAAGAAAACAAACAAAAGAGGAAAAGACAACAACACACCAATTTAATAAGAAAACTCAGCCAACGCCGAGTAAACAAATGTCAACAACCAAAGTGGCTATGATGATTGCATTGCAAAAGTGATGGTGCACAAAACGTAAAATTAAAAAGGAGTCATATATATCTGAGGCAATAATTGACAAGGCACAACGCTGATAGGATGAGGGAACAAAAGAAATTGAAACTTTCAAAGGGATCGTTGATGGTGGCAAGTACAGCATTGGGCTTAAGTCAGGTGGAATATATATTGATCCAGAGATGGACGAAATTTCTTCTTTCCAAAGGAATACAATGGTGTGCTACAATTCAGATTGCTTATTGATTACAGGTGATGGCTGCATCAAGTATTTCGCGAATAAGCTGGTTTTCTATTTGCCGTCATACTTGTGTTTGTAAATGTCGGAGGGCAACAGCTGCAGTGTATACTTTTAGGACAGTGAATGGTCAAGTCACCAAATATTTTTTCTCTCTTTGTGAATATGCTTCTGCAGTCTTTTGCTGACCTGTGCCCGACGTATTCTTTGCGGCTAAGAAAAAGATTTAAAATATACGACTCCCAATGGCGCATATGAAACAACGGGTGATCGATACACCTTACTGTACATTCATGCATTCGTTAGGCTGGTTTGTCCATGCGTCGATAAAATCTAAATAGACGGTGACGAGCACAAAATATTATAACTCTCGATCTCTGTACAGTCGTTATTAGAATGTGGAACGAGATGAACGTCAGAATTAAAGGCTAGTTTTTTGCTTGATCTCTTGCATTCGGCGAAGTTCGATTTCATTTAACAATGTCTCGGCTTCTTAATGACTGGGAAATACTATCTGGTCCAGCAACATATGCAGCAGATACATGATAATTTAAGTAATATCAAGGCGTGAGGAATTATAGCGAGGCAACCGGCAACGGACTACCTTACAACGGGTGATCATAGAACTCATTTGTTTTTCCGTCAGGTGCTATAATCTAGTGTTGGGAGAAACAATGTTCTGTTTTTGACATATTTTCACTCTGATAATTGCATCTTTTTCGGTTGTATGAACGTCAGTATGGCCAAAAAAATATATATTCTGTTCAACAAATTTCAGCGGCTGGAAAACAGAAAACCGCAAGTTAACAGAGAGGCATTATGCATTTCTGCCCTCTAAGTTGGGTTCCTTCTTCCACACATAACTGCTTGGTGGAATTGTTTTATATCTGTGAAGTTCGCTGAACTTTCGGATGCGGTATTTGGTCTCCCGTGCAGAATGGTTGGCGCGAGGTAGTAATCAGTGTGCACCTGTCCCCGGTCACGGAGATTGCCAAATTGTACCATTTACCGATGTGCTGGGACCACCGATGTGCTCGGTTGTGCTGCAGAGCACTCGTTCCCCCCTCGTCTTGCATTCCTACCAGAGATGTGTTTTCAGCGCCCAACTTCAGGCAGCATTCACAGTGTTGAATGCCATTTCAGTGGCCAGTGGACATTTTTTTTTTTTTTTTTTTCAGGGCTATTGTGCGGAAGCAGGTGTACAGTGGCTGAACAGTGTGGGATGAGGCACCAATGGTCGTTTGGGCTGCAGGTGCAAGCATTTCACCCCTCAGCGACAACTTTTTTTTTCTTTTTTTCTTTTTGCTCCTGCGGCATACGTTGGTTCCTTATGCACGTGTGCGGAAAAGAAAACGTAGGAGAAAGCAGAGGTCCGGAATGCAGTGACGTCAATGCTGTTCGTATGTGTGCTTGGGACCACTCCTTTCCCAAGTTTTTGATTAACATCCTTTCCCCGGTCTTTGATTAGCTGACGAAAACTATATCTTCCTTTCCCTAATCGTCGATTGGTGAGAAGTGTTGTCTTTTTGATTGCCGTCCCCGCCAAGGGCGGAGACAGAGGGCTTAAAAGTAAGCGCTCTGGGTGAAACCAGGGCTGATTTTGTCTGATCAACGGGTCAGTCATGTAAATAGTTTTCTCCTTGCTGCTTGTTTTATTTATGTGTAAATAAATAGTTACCCTTTTTTTCCTGCCGCTGAGTAATGTGAATGTTTGCGAGTCCGAACCATCAATCCTTCAAGAAACCCGATTTCATCATCATCAAGTGCTCCTCACGTCGCCACATGAAGGGGAAACTCAATTCAGCCATCTTCAAGGAAGATCCTGCCACAGGCGCACACAGTCCAGTTGGAAAGGCCATTTCAGGGCCGGGACATCGAAGTCCTGCTGACGGCTGGCCTGAAAGTTGATTGGCGCATCAGAAGCAACTTCTTCGGATGCCGGCGTTGAGGAGACAAGTGATATGCAAGAATTCAAGCGGACTTATTTGACGCCACCTTTAGGTAAGCGGGTTCATCACATTTTGTTTGATTTTATAGGCACAAAGTTACATATTTAAATGGCGCTGTGATACATGGTTGACAATGCGTTAACAAGTACAGGCTTGTAAGCAGTCGCTTTGACCAAGCCAGGAAGTCTGTTTTATTTTTGGGGCCATTTCACTGACTACTTAGCGATAATTATACTCTTTAGTAACTTTCACGTGTTCCTTCTTAACGATTAATCCGGCCCGCAAGATTTAAAATTTGGAAGAGGCTGAGCGCTCCTGAGTTGCAGCGTTAATTTAACCAGTGGCATAAGGTTGCACAGTGAATAAAGAGGTCACACTATTGGTTCGGATATCAGCGCAGGCATCTAATTTTGCTATAAAATCATGACAGTAAAACATACGCGCAATTTAGACAGCGGTAATCTATTCTGTAGTGCGAAGGGGCGGCGGTGTGGTCGCAAGCTTTTGCCCTACCTTGATCCTAACAAAACGGTCAGGCCATCAATATGACCGGTGGCCTGCTTTCCTTGGTTTCGTTAACGATCTCCTAAGTTATGGGAAGTTTGAAGGTCAAAACATGACACGAAAATATAGTCACATTTGCATATTTTGTACATCGTGGTATTTATTTGACGCCCGAAAAGACGAAACTCACCCATGTTTGAAGAAAATAGGCGAAATGTGGATTTCTGAATACGCTCTTTTTCGATTAAAACTTTTGCAGTAAAAAGAATGCTAATTTGACTGCGCACTAGGTGGCTCTTCATAGCGCGCACTGTCGTTGCACTTCGAAAATATCTAGCTTCTCTAAATGGCTACAATTCATCCTCAGCAGACGAATGCTTGAAACGCAGAGCACACTACCCATTAAAACTATTACCTATTCCCTGACCACGTCTGGAATGTCGGCAGTGCTAGCGCAAATGGATTTGTCTTACTTTTCATCTTTGTTTGTGCTATTTTTATTTTTTGCTTTTCTTGGTGCCATTTACTTTTCACCTTCATGATTGCTTTGCTTGTATTGTTTCTAAAAGACTCTTTTCAGGTTATCACGACCAGTAACCCTGCTTTTTGGATCAGCAGTCACAGCCTGTGCATTCGGATATTTCTTTCAAGTCTAAGTGTTCTTCATTTTTATTTTAACGCTGGTCCCTGCTCCTGAAGTGAGGAGCGCAGCACATGGCATCAGCTAATGATGGACGTACTTGGGATGACAAAGAAGTTTTTTCATTGAACTGTTGGTTAATGGACTGAGGCTTTCCTTTCATCCCGATCAGTTTGGCTGTTTGGTAATAAAAATTTGCTGATCCTTGTGGCTGTACAGTACTGAGAATTTACTATCTGCGTGGTAATTTGATAAAAATGCCTGCCGAGGAAAAATAAAGGAATCCGGGTTGATGATCTTTTTGTATCTGGATGTCTGGGAAGAGAAGCATTCCGACCCGATCATATTGATAGTCTTATTTCTATTCTGACACTTATCCACTGATGTCCACTCACTCGCACTCACATCTACTCTCGCTCACAACCACTAACTCGCACTCACGTCCACTTTCGCTCACAACCACTCACTCGCATTCACGTCCACTCCCGTTTGCATCCACTCACTCGCACTCACACTCACGTCCACTCCCACTCGCAACCACTCACTCGCACTCACACTCACGTCCGCTACCACCCACATCCACTCACTACCACTCACTCATCGCCGCTCCAATTTGTGGCCACTCACTCGTACTCACACTCACGTCCACTACCGCCCACATCCACTCACTCCCACTCACACTCATGGCCGCTCCCATTCGCGGTCACTCACTCGCACTCACACTCATGGCAGCTGCCATTCATAGCCACTCACTCCCACTCACACTCACGACCACTCTCATACGTGTCCACTCACTCACACTCACACTCACGGCGTGAGTGTGAGTGTGAGTGAGGCGATATGAGTGCACTCATGAGTGAGTGTGCCGACCTATGCTAAGACGAAGCGGAAAGTGTGTAGAATTATGTAGCAGTGCCAACGACATAATGCATTTGGTTTCATGACATTAGCAAAATTGGTTGATTGCTTTCTTTCCGTGATACTTGTCGTCTCATTTTCATTTCATGTGTTATTTGTTTCTTCTTTTGTGTTCTTTCTGTGCGTGTGTAAAACTTGTGTGTGCATTGTCACTTTTTTTATGCTGCAGCACGAAGACCACATGGTAGTTCCTGCGCACATTAAATAAATAAAGATTGATTATTATTATTATTATTATTATTATTATTATTATTATTATTATTATTATTATTATTATTATTATTATTATTATTATTATTATTATTATTATTATTATTATTATTATTATTATTATTATTATTATTAATAAAAGGCGACGTAGGATCACTACCACAATAATTTCTTTTAGCTTCGTGTGTTTTGCTAACCTAGGTAACTGTTCGGCCGCGTTCACGTCGTTAACGAAGTAAAGCATTTGGTAATTTTTAATACATACGCTAGCGTAATGTACACGCGTGGGGCCGGTTTATTACAGCAGATCCACAATATTCAAAGTCCAGATGCCCTTATAACGTCGTTGTTCTGCGAGTTGATTTAAAAAAAAAAAACATTAAGCTTTAGACACCAGAAGCATGATTTTATGATTAATAATGTAATAATCATATATACACGGGACACACATTCAACCACCTTTTTTCGAAGACTATATTTATGCAGGTTTTTCGCTTCGTTATCTCACTTCTAGCCGTCGCTAGATTTGAAATGTAGTCTTGCTTAATTTAATCTTTCTATCAGATGGGGTGATTGCTAAGACTCCATTAAAGCCACCGACTAAAACTGTTGCTTCGTTCTTGAAGCACACCGGGGCAGGCGGGGCAACGCAGCCTTGCCACTTGGCTGTTCCCCTTTAAACTTGGCTACATCTGTTGCTCCGCCGGCTTCATTCGTAGGCTGGAAGGTTTCCCACCTAGTGCCACTGACCTAAAAGAACGTGAGGAGCCCACCATATACAGAGCCTGTGACAGACGATCCACTGATGCCGAGAGCTATGCATCAGTACATGAAAGGAAAATGAATTAACTAAGGCCTGTAACAGGTAAAATTCTGATTTCCAGTTGTTTTGTTTGCATGTTGCTTAGTCAAACGCGCATTAACGCTTCATTGTCCCGAAAACTTTTCTTAAAGAGGTAGCATTAGGCTAGCCGTGCGAAGGAAAACATACTATCAATGAGACGATAATTCCCATCGGCTGAAAGGGCTTGTGATGTCACGTAAGCCTTTCAAGACCCTCGCCGAAAAGTGCATTGTGTCCTTTGCGAAAGTAAACAAATTATTTTTGCTCTAAAGAAAACTGGTTAATTGGCGGCAAGCGCGCGTCGACTTTGGGCCTCCTGTATTGTCAAGCGAGCCCGCTACCGTTGCTCTATGTAGGCGCATCGTCTTTATCACCTGCTCGGTGTAGTAGGAACATACCTGAAGAAGCGACAAAAGGAGACTATGGAACTGCTGACATATTGGATGTCACGAAAGTAATCGATGTGAAAACGCTTCGTCGCGTCTGACACCTCACCAGCTGCGCAACGACAAAGAGACCTCTGCGGGCAAAGTAAAAAGTTCAAAAAACGCGAGTGAATGGTTGCTAAGGCGAACCGATAAGGAGGTTTACGCAGAAAGACTGGCGCACGTCATAGCGTTCAGTCCTCATTTTAGTCACCAATACAGTCTAAACTTTTTACACTTTTCAACTCCGAGGGGTGGATGAAAAGTCCATCTAGAATGAAGATAGCCATCACTTCTTTAATTTTCTCAAAACTAATTTTCAGACTCACTTTATTATTTCATTTTTTCCTTCCTTCCAATTTTTCGCGGCGCTGTTGGGGCATCCACTAAAAAAGGAAACATAGGACATACACTGCACATTTCAATTTCTTTTCATTTTTCGCAACTTGATCACAAGGTTTCACACGCCGATGGTGCGTACCAAAGTTAGTCCAACGCATTAAAGTTGGCGATTTTTTTTTAAGCTCTCGGGACACAGGAACCTGCGACATGCATTGATTGCAAAAAGTCACGGAAAACAGTGAACAGAAACTCTTTTATGCATAATATAAGCATCAAAATCCGTTATTATTTCGTTGATGGCTGAAGGATAGCGATGCAGCAAGACTGAAAATACAAAATAACAAAAGATAAAAAAAAAGAAGTTCCTGGATAAATTATTGATGTCCAAGTAATTTTCGATGTTTCCCAGTTTTTGCTGTCACTAGTGTGTCGTTACAAGCTCCCACATTATTTTATTCTTCTATAGCGCTTTTGTGAGAGTTAAATTGAAAGAAAACTTCAGAAAAGCAAAATTTAAAAAACGAAATTATATTGGAGCCCAATGCTTTGACTTCATATTCTCTGGTATTCGCCGTTGCTCTTGTTGCAGCAGAAAAAACGTGCTATGCTATTCAAATACATGACGCCCTTTGGTGCTCACAAAATCGATCTAATACAATCACGATTTATTTTTTTATTTATTTTTTTTTAATCTTGACTTGGAACATGCACTAAACCAACCGCACACCTTCCATTCCAGCGAGAACAAACGGCTTGCTCGCCTACAGCACTCGGACCACCCTACACGTCGGAACAACTTCCCACAATTGTTCATCATAGCTTGGCGTGCGCAACGCCGCCAACCATCCAAGCGAGTCAGCGTGTACGCCAAGTACTCCTGTTGAGAATTTTCCCACCTCGCGCGCACGTCGTCGAGATTTAAGCCCTTTCGGGCCAGCGCCATGTATTACAAGCGCCACAAGATTAGTTGAGCTCCTCAAAACTAAGCCTTTCCTCACATGTAAAGCATTCAGAACCGTTCTAGGCCAGTGTACAGCGCTCTGTGAATCGCGTTCAGCTACACGTCGGGGCGGATGAGCACGCACTTTAGAACGTACAAACTGGCTCTACACGCGAGCCGACTCGCAAGTTTAGCAGTGGCAGTGCAGAACGCCACCGTGTCTGGCTGCACGGCGACCCGTTTATCTCCGCCACCGGCAGCGCCAAATTGGGCCCGCGCCCCGCAGCTGGAGCTGCCGCTAAAGGCGCGGCACGGTTCGCGCGGCGGCCATTCGATTCGGCGGCGCTTGCAGTCGGAAACGTTACCGACACATCGGTTGCGGCGGAGCCCGTGCTGCTAAGACGCCAGCTGCTTCCTCCTAAAGACCCGCTTTGCCTCGCCTTTTTCCATCTGAAGTCTTTCCTCTTTCCTCAGATTCTGCGGAAGCATCTATTCTTCTTCTGTCTTTACGCGCGGTTCAGACTCCCTGCGTATGCTCCTCCGTCTGCCTGCCTACGTGCCCTTTCTCTTCGATACACTCGCTTCTCTTTTATTCTTTTCCGCAAAAGCCAATAAATGGGCATGGAGGCATTATTGCTCTTCTGGCGGCGGAAAGACGTTCGCTACGCGGAAGAAATGCCAAACGAGCTGCGCAACGCGTCTGCACCTACGGAGAAGGAAGCGTCATTGATATTACTATTGTGGGCATGTAAGTGCAGAGGCGTGCGATTTCGTGAGAGTAGACAGTCAGTACAGCACGCCTAACGTTACATGCGCTCTGACGATAGGTTTACTTTTGGTATAAATCGTGCTTATTCCCGATGTCTGCAGCCCAGTTCAGTATTCCGGCAGTAGCTACTTATGCAACGCACTTTAGTTAATTAGTTAAAATGCCAGTAATCACAATTTCGCACTGTGTTTGGTCAGCAAAGCTTAACGGTATACTGTAAGTCAATGCAAAAAAAAAAAAAAAAGACAGTTGATGAAAGACGATTTTTTTCTCGACCAGGATGTTTACATTTACCACTCCGCCTAAATAAGTCGTCTCAATGTAAGACACTCCAACGCCTCATTAGCAGAGTAACCGGTCTTCAGTGGGTTACAAAGAAGAAAGAGGTCCACTAGCTAAGTACGGCTCTTATTGGCTTCCGCATTATGCATAGATATAATTTCCATATCATCAAAAGAAGGCAGCCTGAGACCTTTGAGAAACGCTCAGCTCTGAGCGCACACACGCGAACACAGCGGTATGTGCCTGCTTTCGGAGATCACAAAAAGACAATTCTCGCCCAAATCAACCAGCTAAGCTGAATTTCACCTGGCGTACATTCCAGAGCAACTCGGCCAACTATATTGAATTGGTCCTCCCACTGTCCCTCGACAGCGCGGCCGCTGCTATTTTCTTGGCAAAGCTTGGAGGGTTAGTCGATGAAGGCAAAAGAGCCATGCTTTACGGCAATCAACGCCAAATGAACCCGCATTGCCTAGCCCACCATAACTGCGGAGGGGCCAGGTGCCCGTAGAGAGGCCTAAAGCAGAAATGCACACTCAGGTGTTTAAATAAAATATGTGTTTCAATCTATATCAGTTTCAGCAGGGAAACGAGGACATTCAGCTTTCCCGACTCAGTTCGCGTATAGATGGCGATCTTTGAATGTTCCTAACAACGTCGATTCTCAGTGGCGATCAAACCGCAAAGTGCGATCGCTTAAACTGCGTCATATTATTCGAGTTTGCCAACTGGAGAAATATTTGCCTGTACTACAGACATCTAACGCTCTGAGACTGTAGTTATGCGTTACACGTGACACTGATATTATGGGTAAAACGAAGCCTTGTTGTTGTTGTTCATGCTGCTCTGGTTGTTGTTGATGTTCTCCTCTAAACTGATGGCGCGTACCCACGCAAGAGGATCGGCAAAGAATTGGGGTGCAGAGTTTCTTAGATATATAATTACATCTCACTGTCCTCTTCGTATTCAATTATATAACAGAGTACATAGTTTTCATCTTATCTTACCTTACCTTAGCTTAGATTCGTATAAGTTTGTGAATACTAGTGTTAACAAAGTTCATTCTTTTCTGCTCACTCTGCGCTAATTTGGAACAAATTACATCTCTTAAACATTTTCAACGTAGATTTCACCTTTATATTATTGCAACTTAACTCCAACAGTGATTCAAAGCGATAGTTTTTGCCTTAAATTGTCCAGCCCATGCGCTCAGCCCGCACACTTGCAAGTGGGCTGAAAGAAAACTTTACACTCAACCTAAGACAACGGTGCCGCATGATCATCGACGCTTAACAGCTGGTATGAAGACTAAGCAATGTTTGTCGTTTGAGTTCTTCACCCTTACTGCAATCCTGCGCAGCGCTATGGCAGATGTGAAGCGCCTTGGGTAGAATGTAAGTCTTACATAAATATCAAATGAAGAAGTTCGGCGAGGAAGTGAGAGAGTTGAAGATAAAGCAGAAAGATAGCCGGGAAGGAATTACGATAATACGGGAACCGCGGTTGCATTGATGAAAATGTTCTGTCCTTTCGTAATACGTTACTGTGAAATTTCTTTAGTATATTCCCTCTTATTGGTTTCTTCCCTGGAAAACGCGATCACTTAAAAAGCTTCTATAGCACTGAGCACTTAAAAAGCTTCTATAATAACAGCCTAAAAGGAAGCAATCAACCAACCAAGTGGCCTTAATAGTTTCTTTATTTTCAATGTCAGATCAACGCGATCTGAAAAATAGACACTACATTAGAATTAAAGCATTTTCTTGGTCCTTTATATTCTATCTACATTGAAATATCCGCAAGCAAGCACAGCAAAATTATAAGAAAATATACAAGACTGGAGCAGGAACCGCCCTGAAATTCAGCTCTAGCATCTGCAAGGTGTCTCGCTGAAAGAGCCTCACTCTTTTCTTTCTATCTTCGTTAGCACTGCACAAAATTTTTTTTGTGTCGTTTTTCATACATACACACAGCATGTGTGACTGCCTTGGCCCGAGCAGCAGCGCTTCTTAAAAGCATCACACTCACTGTGCACCGGAAAACTGGCGACACGTACTCGTTTATGCACACGGAGTTTTTCTAGCGGCTAGTAAACATTCGGGTCCAACACTCCGCGCATTTTCAAAAATGAAAGGAAGCGCGGGAGGCAAAAAGTACATCGAATGCGTCACCTGTCACATTTACGGCACGTTGCCCAACAGCCGAGTACAGGCTCCTCTCGACGGTCATTGCAAACTTCTGTCCTAGGGACGCTAAATTCTGCGTGTATAGGTCGGCGTCGCTACTCAAATAAACGCCTCTACCTACGCACCGTTGTGCATCTGGATTTGGATGATCTATTCGCAGTGCCATTTTGCGGGAGTTTACAACTGCACGGGCCTGTGAATTTAACGTAGAGGCAATGAAGCTATTTTCTAAAAAAAGCCTGCCTCACCGAAATTCAACAGCACGGAAGCGGTGGAGTAAAGATTTAAGAATAAAATAGAGTCCAGAAACGCTTCTCATTCGGACCTCATTTTCCAATTTTCCGGTGCGCACTAACAGCCTTTCCAGTTGTAACAAGAACAAGAATATGCCCCTTGGCTGTGCTCGACATTTAGACGTATTTTGCTTCTTTCAAGGAAAGTCCGGGATTAATTTCTTTTCTGTTTTCTTTTGTAGTGCCAGAACCTGCGCTTTAATTTGTCTAATAGATGGGGGGGGGGGAAGGGGGGGGGGGGGGTCGTTTTGGATTTCTTTTGATGACCAGTGGGCGGCGCCACTCTTGAAAGAAAAGAGCGCAAGGCCCATTCTCCCTCTCCCCATTTTTCTTGCTCCCTGTCGCTTCAGTGCATAGGCAAGCCCTCGACTAGCTCTTCATTCCTCACTCCGCTGCGAATGCTTCTAAGGCACGTGCCGAAAAAGTATCGCGCAAAGCCTCATGTACCTGCGGTGGTCTCTCGAGCCATTGATACGACTTCTTTTCTACCGTAGACGGGAGCTGCTGAGAAAAACACGCGCCGACTCCATTAGACAGGCAGCGCGCGCAAAGTCGTCCCCCCGCATTTCCTCCCCTCAAACCTTCCACGCCAGCCATCTCATGCTGAGAACTACCGAAATAAACGTACTTACTCAAAGCGTATTTATTCTTTTTAATGTTTTTGTTATTGAGACAGGTGACTGTAAAATTACCGGAGCAACATCACAAGAAACAAAATGCTAGAAAGTTTTTGAACTACTGATAAAAACATGAAGTGCAAGATGCTTGAGTGCGCGACAGAGACAGAGGGAGAATGAACAAGAGCGAGAGGAAGGAATGAGCTAGATGGGTGCGAAGAGATGTAACTGCGGTACGTAGCACCGGCGTTATTATTCCAAGGAAATTGCGTCTCCCTGAAAGACCTCGGGACATGCGAACGTCGCCGCGGCGGCGCAGTTGTAAAGCCTTTGCCTTTGCGTCCGAAGGCGCACTCTAGAAGAAAAAAAGAAAGACGAGGCCAAGTATTCAGATGGCGAATAGTCTAAAGCGCCGTACCCTAGCCGTTCTCGGTGGCGGTGCATACGCGCATCGTAGGTCGCGTTATGGCCCGCTACTGCGAGAGCACATTTGCTTATTCGCTGGGACAAAAGTGTTGAAGAAGGAATGCGCACGTGGTAAGGAGGGGTGAGGATGAGTGGAAGGAGATGAAAGAGGAAGAGAGATGTGAAAGACAGAGAACCGCGCATGAAGGCGAGGGCTCCTTTTCGGATTCAGGAGAGCATGCATAGAGCTCGGGTGAGTGTGAGGCATGGCGTTCCCACTTTTGCCGCTTCGCGAGTCCCATTGAAAAGGCAAACGATTGCTGCCGCCGCCGACTTGCAAAAGCGGCTCGTCGCATCCCGAGCCGCCTTTTCATCTGCGCGAGTCTCCATGCATAACGCGACCAGCGCGAAAGTGACTGCAGCCTTCCCTGCTCGAGGGCAGGCGGGGGCGGGGCGGAACGGCGCGCGTGTGTCCCCCCGGCGACTACTTGAAATGTCACGCCAACTCGAGAACTCCGCTCTCGTGGGAAATCATTTCGAGGTTGGCTAACATAAGCGGCCCCCCGTCCGTCTCCATTTTTTGCCCTCCTTGTATACGTTTGAGTCCCTTACATAGAACTCCTTCTCCTGAGCTGCCCGTCTTTCGCCTATTCAATTAAACAAGCCACCCACCGTGTCAATGACGACGACGACGGAGGCGACATCATTTCATTCCAGACCGCACGGGTGGGGTAAAATCCTGAACGCGCAGCGTACACTGCGTGTGCGTGCCCGACTGTGTGCCTCCCGGGTCAAGCTCAGAGAATTAAAGCGAGCACCGGAGTCCTTGGCTGAACGCTGCCTGTTAGTCAAAGTGGGACAATAAAATGTAGCTTGAGAGCATTATTATTATTATTATTATTATTATTATTATTATTATTATTATTATTATTATTATTATTATTATTATTATTATTATTATTATTATTATTATTATTATTATTATTATTATTATTATTATTATTATTATTATTATTATTATTATTATTATCCCATGCTTTAGAGTGTGACGTTATGAGGAAGCACGCTGCCTCAATGTTTTTATGTTTTAATTTGTATACAGCTGCCAGCCATCTGGCGCACCATAAGAATTTTATTATTTTTCAATTACCTAATTAGTAATTAAGATATTTGTCTAATTTTATAACTATTATCTTTAGACAATAAATTTCATAGTTGGAGAGCACTTTCCAAAACCCTCATTTCATTTATTCCCGATAAAGAAAGTCTCACGTGAATCGTTTTTCCAAGCTCTAAAGGAAGCCCGCGAAATACAAAAATATCATGTGATTAACGAATTCGTGCACCACGATTATGGTGCTCTCAATCATGGTTTGAGTGAACGAAATCAGCTGTTGGCGTGGCGCGACAGCCCAGTCCCAGCGCAGGCTGATATGTTGACGATGGTTGCAGCCAGCGCAGTGAGCTCGTTGCGACTTGCACCGACAGGTGCGCCGACTGTCAGAAGCGAATGGAGAAACCACCGCAGACATATAGGCCTGTCCCTGCAACGGGGTCGTGGAGCCAAGCCACGGCTAATTTCGTTCACTGAGACCTAGTTTGAGAGCAGCACAATCGTGGCGCACGAATGCGCCAGTCACATGGTCTCTTTTTAGAGCTCGGAAAAACGATACACGTGAGGCGTTCTTTATAGGAAATAAATGGAATGGGGGTTTCAGAACGTGTTCTCCAACTTTGCGAATCAAATTTATAGTTTAAAGGCAATAGTTAGTAAATTAGAAAAACTATCTTCATTACTAATTAGTTCATTGCAAAACAAAAAAATTGCCTGTGATGCGCCAGATGGCTGGCAGGTGTATACAAGTGGTTTCTCTGGCATATCTCAGATTTTTTTTTTTTTTAACCCTTGGCTAATGTTAGCTTGAACACCCAGTATACGCAAGTTTATTCATAGAAGTGCTCACCTCCTACCTCTTGTAAAAACCTGTACGTGTAAATATCACCAAATTTTGAAACTAATATAAACACGTTGTGCGCTGGCGGGCTTATGAAGCAATCACTTTACGTCGAGAAGTGATATTTAATGCATTCTCTGCACCTTAGGGATAGCAAGAACTTGTATTAGGTATGTTTTTCTCAATACAAAATCTAGATTAAAACCAAACCCAGCGAAACTGCACTGCTGAATTTATTTCAGAGATTGGCCGAATGAATTCACTTATTTGTCGTAAACATGCCTTGATTCAGACCTCTAACACGATCGTCGAATTCCGGTTAATGTATTCCGCCAGGTACCCAAAACTTATGGCGCCACAGTTTTTTATAGTTTTGCTTTCGGCTCCCTATGCTTCAGTGTTCCGAGAATGGTGCTCAGTTGCAGGCTCCTAGATGGTTGGTGCCGAAAAATTTGGCAGATTGTTATATTGCTCAGCAATGGGAAGTTTGAGAACAGCTTTTGAGGTATTTCAGTTTTGCGATATGCGGGTGAAAAGAATTCTTGATAGACATGCTATACATGCATTTAGTCTTCATTTCTCCGCTCATATATCATCATCATCATCATCATCATCATCAGCCTGATTATACCCACTGCAGGGCGAAGGCCTCTCCCATATCTCTCCACTTAACCCGGTTCTGTGCTAGCTAGCTCATATATAATCATCCTTCAATTGACTTATTTCCCAGGTATTAAAAAAGGCCTTGTGATGTCAAAATCCACTTTTGTCTTGTGCTGGGCGAATGTCTGGTTCTGAAAGCCGAAGACTATGCATGCGTTAGCTGGCGTCGTCACCGCAGTGGGGGGAGTCGCCACGCATCGTGGGCCTCGACTCGGGAGACGTGGGCGTATCTCTTAAGCTTACCCATATTTAACCACGGCACAATACACAATAGGCATGAGTCGCACTACTTCAATTACTTGACAGCATAAGAAAGTATGGCTTAAAGGTGTCATAGCCGACAGCTGGCAATCTTCTGACGTGATCCCATCCCGAATTTAAGAAAGCCTCCGACAGACCTTGTCAACTTACGACCTATTTTCTCAATACCTTTGCTGTCCGAGCTTCCACAGAAAATGTTAGGTAGAGACTGCCGTAGTGGTTTGAGCAGCGCGTTTTCTATTTCTCTACTCTAAATGGCTTTCGTCAATAAATAAACAAAATAAGTACGGGTTGGCTGTCTGAGCATAAGTAGTTCTGTTATCTGCCCGCAGCCGTAGTGTTCATTTTAACAATGGACATTAAAGAGGCATATGACAACATCAGTCATACTGCCATCCCGAAATCGACTGACATGCCCCATCTACTCTGAAAGTCCGCAGTTATGTCCAATCATTTACTGAAAGAGAAAATAATTTCCAATACGCCGCAGTGGTGAAACGGTCGAATCCTTTGTTTCGCTACGCGGCATGCCCCGGGGATGTCTTGTCACCGATGTTTTTAATATTGCTTTTATATCGCTGGCATGGCGCTTACATGACAATATCCCCGCCCAGGGCGTCTGATACTCAAATTCGAAAATGTTGAAGCCGAAATTCACGTACCACTTGCTGAGGGACTCTCCAGCATTACGAAAATACGGCACCTGACAGTAGCAGGCGTTTCGCCGAGGAAACCTGCTTCATATATTGTCTTGGTGCAGAAACCACATCATCGCTCACTTCTCAACTTTATAAAAATCCGCAATCCTTTTTTTTTTTCGCTAATTCAGTCATTTCTTCATTCTTGATCGCATACCCATTTGATGCCCTGAGGTAACAAATACCGCTTATAAATATTTTGATTAATATCAATAAATTAGATAATATTAAAATACATCTGTCCTTCAGAAATGCGCCTATGCTTAGAAGTTCCTGTTGGTACCCCAGCTGGCCACAATATTGCAGTCAAATGACAAAACTTGGCACAAGATTCTGCTTGGCCTCGGGCGACCTTCTATGGTCGCGAGGAACACTGACATCTCAGACAGTCTGGTGAATTCGGCGGCGTAGAGGTACTAAGTGACCCCTTAAGTGGCAGCGTTAAGAGGCCTCTCAAAATTATAGGTTATACGGTTGTGGAACTCGCAGTGGCTTTGTCGCAGCGGCGAGAGTGGCCACATACATCCGTAGGCATGTCTAGTGTGTTTTAAAACGTTGGACATCGTTTTACTGGTAGTGGCTGTCTACTTCTCGCCTACAGCACTTATCAACGACGCCTTACATTTCCTGCGCCCTGCAATAACCGCACATAGATCAGCCCAGATGCTAGTAATGGGGGACTTGAATCTAGATATAAAATAAAACGAGAACTTCACACCACTCGGTGCGGAACAGTTCCGTTCTTCTCCTTTATAACTCCTCCCACAGATATAGCGACCCCGCAAGCCACTTGTGTAAACTACTCATTAAGAACCAGCCATTCAACTCCCCTGCTTCCTGGGAAATTTAGGCTCCCCTCCGATTTGGATTTCTGAGGAAACCTCTCCACACCAGTCAATGCGGAAAAGCACCCCAAGCGCCAGACTAAAACATAAACCTTGTCATCGTCATTGATGTGAAAAAGGCGTCCCAGACGGAATGGTATAAGTGAACACTGAACATTACTCGAGTTTAATAAAAATTTCACTTGACAGAGCCATATTTTTCAATCATAAAACTAAAAAAAACGTTACTAGTAGCATGTTTTGGACCACCATTTTCATCGTAAAATGTGAACGCCTACAACTGCGTATGAAAGCTGCCCTCTAAGAATGCGTCCGAAATATCATTTTCAGTCGGGTGAGTTCACGGCCTGCATGGTTGATGCCCGCACACACACACGTATGTATGTATGTATGTATGTATGTATGTATGTATGTATGTATGTATGTATGTATGTATGTATGTATGTATGTATGTATGTATGTATGTATGTATGTATGTATGTATGTATGTATGTATGTATGTATGTATGTATGTATGTATGTATGTATGTATGTATGTATGTATGTATGTATGTATGCATGCATGCATGCATGCATGCATGTATGGTCGGTCGGTCGGTCGGTCGGTCGGTCGGTCGGTCGGTCGGTCGGTCGGTCGGTCGGTCGGTCGGTCGGTCGGTCGGTCGGTCGGTCGGTCGGTCGGTCGGTCGGTCGGTCGGTCGGTCGGTCGGTCGGTCGGTCGGTCGGTCGGTCGGTCGGTCGGTCGGTCGGTCGGTCGGTCGGTCGGTCGGTCGGTCGGTCGGTCGGTCGGTCGGTCGGTCGGTCGGTCGGTCGGTCGGTCGGTCGGTCGGTCGGTCGGTCGGTCGGTCGGTCGGTCGGTCGGTCGGTCGGTCGGTCGGTCGGTCGGTCGGTCGGTCGGTCGGTCGGTCGGTCGGTCGGTCGGTCGGTCGGTCGGTCGGTCGGTCGGTCGGTCGGTCGGTCGGTCGGTCGGTCGGTCGGTCGGTCGGTCGGTCGGTCGGTCGGTCGGTCGGTCGGTCGGTCGGTCGGTCGGTCGGTCGGTCGGTCGGTCGGTCGGTCGGTCGGTCGGTCGGTCGGTCGGTCGGTCGGTCGGTCGGTCGGTCGGTCGGTCGGTCGGTCGGTCGGTCGGTCGGTCGGTCGGTCGGTCGGTCGGTCGGTCGGTCGGTCGGTCGGTCGGTCGGTCGGTCGGTCGGTCGGTCGGTCGGTCGGTCGGTCGGTCGGTCGGTCGGTTGTGGTTGGTTGGTTGTGGTTGGTTGGTTGTGGTTGGTTGGTTGTGGTTGGTTGGTTGGTTGTTTGAGGTTGGTTGTGGTTGGTTGTGGTTGCTTGGTTGGTTGGTTGGTTGGTTGTGGTTGGTTGGTTGGTTGTTTGGTTTGTGGGGTTTAACGTCCCAAAGCAACTCAGGCTATGAGAGACGCCGTAGTGGAGGACTCCTGTAATTTCGACCACCTAGGGTTCTTAACGTGCACTGACATCGCACAGCACACGGGCGCCTTGTTTTTCGCCTCCATCGAAAAGCTGCCGCCGAGGCCGGGAGTCGAGCGCCATAACCACTGCGCCACCCCGGCGGGGTGTATGTATGTACGTATGTATGTATGAATGTATGTATGTATGTATGTATGTATGTATGTATGTATGTATGTATGTATGTATGTATGTATGTATGTATGTATGTATGTATGTATGTATGATCATCATCATCATCATCAGCCTGGATATGCCCCCTGCAGGGCGAAGGCCTCCCCATATTTCTCCAATTAACCCGGTTCTGTGCTAGCTGCATCCACTTTACCCCAGCGAACTTCTTAACCTCATCCGCCCACCTAACTTTCTGCAACTCCCTGCTACGCTTTCCTTCCCGTGGAATCCAGTTTATTACCCTAAGCGACCATCGGTTATTCTCTCTTCGCACTACATGCCCTGCCCATGTCTATTTCTTCTTCTTGATCTCCACTAGAATGTCAGTAACTTGAGTCTCAATTTTTCTGACCCACTCTGCACGCTTCCTATCTCTTAATGTTACCCTTGCCATTTTTCGTTCCATAGCCCTCTGGGTTGTCCTCAACTTAAGTAGAACCCTCTTGGTTAGCCTCCACGTTTCAGTCCCATAGGTGAATACAGGTAAGATGCAACTGTTGTATACTTTCCTCTTGAGCGATACCGGTAAGCTGCTAGTCATAATCTGCGAGTGCTTGCCAGATGCGTTCCATCTCAATCTTATTCTTCATGTTATTTTCCTTTCATGATCCGGATCTGTGGTCACTACCTGCCCTACGTAGACATATTCGCCTATTACTTCCAGTGCTTCGCTACCTAACATAAACTGCTGTTCCTTCCCGAGGCTGTTGAACATTACCTCAGACTTCTGCATATATTTATTTTCATGCCTACCTTTCTACTTTTCCTGTGTAGGTCATCAATCATTCTTTGCAGTTCATCTCCTGAGTTACTTAGCAAGGCAATGTCATAAACAAATTGCGGATTACTGAGGTATTCTCCATCTACCCTTATCCCTAACTGCTCCCATTCCAAGTTTCTGAATACTTCCTGTAAATATATATATACAGGATGTCACACAACTTTCCTGATCATCTATTTTATTCTGCGGCGGTGTGCGAAGGAACAACGCGATAGTTCACAAGTTCACCGGAGACCTTTGTTGTAGCATTCTGTAAGGGTCAATGTAGCGATGAAGGAACTTCTCACACAGGCCAGTAGTGCGGACTAGTGTCCACAGGAGGAGGAAGAGAAAACATTTATTTACAATGAAATTATCTGGGAAGGGAGGTTGTGAAGCTGAGTGGCAGACCCTATTCTGGGACGCCATTGGCCGCCGCCGCTGCCCCAGCTCTCTGGACCAAACTTCATCACCGCGGTAAAAGGAGGGAGTTCGGTGGTGTTGGTTGTACTGGATTTTGCGTTTTGCATTCTCATTGGGCGACTTCAGTGCTCAAAAGGACAAACTGACGACAATGGGTCATACGAGTAGAAAACTGCTCGCCCAGAGATGCAGATAGAGAGGCGGGAGCAGAGAAGAAAGTAGTATCGAATACCGCGGATAGTTGACGGCCATAAACTGAAAAGAAAGGACTATACCAGTAGTGCGCTGAACGGTGGAATTGGGGGCGTTGGCGACGGAAGGTAAAACGTTGTCCCTGTTCTGGTGGTCAGGAGCAATATACATGGATATCATGTGGAACAACGTGCGGTGAAAACGCTCGATGAGTCCATTGGTCTGAGGGCGGTAGCTAGAGGACGTCTTATGGAAGGTGTTGGCAGCGTGCAGTACTTCCTTAAGGACTTCAGAAAGAAATGTGACTAATGAGAATATGAGGAGCTCCCTGGCGCAGGACTCGCACGCATGAAAAAATGGGCGACTTTAGAGGCGACATCGGTGCGAACAGGGGCGGTTTCAGCATACCGCGTCAGATGGTCGATGGCGGTGACAACCCAACGGTTGCCGTCTGACGTGAAAGGAAGAAGGCCAAACAAGTCAATGACGACCGTTTAAAAAAAAAGAACTTATAGTCAAGATAGAGTTTGCAGTAGGCGGCAGGAAGAGATGTTGAACGCTTGGGATACTGGCAAGACGGACAGAATTGAATGTATTTGGGGACGTTAACAGAAAGTCCAGGACAAAAGTAGCGGTTCTTGATACGGTCATAAGTTTTATGGTTGCCTCGAAATTTTTATGACGAAATGCAAGGTACAACGGGTTCCCAGCCTTGACCCGTAAGGTTATAAACGACGCTGTAGTAACGTTCCCCGTTGAAATCGGAACCGACGAAGCGGACGGCGCAAGCGACTGTTTGGTACCACTTATTCGCGATGGAAACGAAAGATGATTGTGTGGCAGTCGGGGTCAGCCGGCGTTGATCTCGAGAGAAGCCATAGCAATGGGTGCAAAGTTCAAATGGCCAGCAGAAAGCTGACTCGCATGGTAGGAGGAAGTGGAGGCCATAGGTGGAGCCACGGGAGCAGGAAGCAATGGGCACCGAGATAGGGAGTCAGCATCGAGTGTTTTCGGCCGCATTTATGGATGGTGGTGAAGGTGTATCCTTGAAGACGTAGCACCCAGCAACACAGACGACTCGATAAGCTCTTCAGAGATGACAGCCAACAGAGCGCGTGATGATATTACAATGATGAAGTGGCGACCATACAAATAAGGTCGAAATTTCTTAACCGATCAAATGACGGCGAGACACTCTTGCTCGTAATAGTGCAGTTATACTCAGCTGCATTAAGTGTACGGCTGGCGTATGCGATGACTTTCTCTTCAGATACGGCGTTACGTTGCAAGGGAACCGCGCTGATGCCGTGGCCACTGGCGCCAGTGTGAAGCATGCATGGTGAGCGCGTCCGCGTCAAAATGGCGGGAGTACAAGTGAGTGTCTGCTTAAGAGCTTGGAAGGCCATTTCAAATTCAGTGGACCAGCCGTAAAGCGCCTGGGAAGTTGAGTTTATATAACGGGGCCGCAATGGAGGCAAAGTTCCGAATAAGACGGCGGAGGTATAGACGCACAAGAATGCTGAATTGGGCGAGTTGGTGCATTTGCATTTTAGGAAACGCAGCGCTCGTGTGTGTATCCCTCATTTTGTCTTTGTCTTCTTTGCGCTACGTTTCCTAAAATGGAAGTAGGACTCCAAGCAAAGGAAGCTGAGGTCTTTCTGACTTTGGGGCCGAGAAAAATTAACGAAAACTGCACTTTTGTCGGGATCAGGGTACATTTTCGCCTTACTGACATGGCCGAGTACTTTGAATGTCTTACCAGCAAAGTGGCATTTGTTGGTGTTGAGCTGAAGCCCCGCCTTGGCAATGGACGTGAGGACTTCGGTGAGACGCTGTAAGTTCTGGATAAAGTTCGACGAGAAGACGATGTCGTCGAGATAATACAGGCATGTTTCCCATTTCATTCCGCGAAGCACTGTGTCAACCATGCGCTCAAATGTGGCCGGCGCATTGCACAGTCCTAAAGAGGTCACGTTAAACTCGTAGAGACCATCAGGGATAGAAAAGGCGGTCTTGTGCGTGCATAAGAATTTGCAAGTATACCGAGTGAAGATCAAGACTGGAGAAATACTCAGCGCCTTGGAGACAGTCTAATGCGTTGTCAATGCGAGGCAAGGGGTAAACATCCTTTCGTTAGATCTTGTTAGGGCCCGGTAACCCACACAGAAACGGACTGAGCCATCTTTTTAGGAACAAGAACCGCAGGCGAGGACCAAGAGCTAGTGGATGGCCGGATAACATTTCGAGTAAGCATGCCGGAAACTTGCTCTTCAATGACTTTTCGTTCTAATGCCGAAACGCGATACGGCTCTCGTCGAACAATAGCAGATCCGACCGTCTCTATGCGATGAGAGGTGACAAAGATCTTCCCCAAGCTGAGGTGCACACATCAAAAGAGTCTCGGCGCCGCAAAAGGACGTCTAGCAGAGCTGATGACTGCTCGGATGTGAGGTCAGGGCTGATGGTGGCGGTGAGATCAGAAGAGGAAGTCAGAACGGGTGGCTTTCGTAAGAATGGCTGGCCGGTTGCATTCAGGGCCGCAACCACCGCGCAACTACGGGTGAAGCAGGTGAGACACGAGGCAAGAGCTGGGCCATCGAGGTCCACCGTGGAGAGGGGATAACTAAGGCTTCGCCGTCTAGAGTATAGTCCAATGCCACAATTATCAGCTGCTAGTAACCAGGAACAGAACGAACTGCTGCGAACACACGTGATGGTGAAGAACCAGATGTCGGTAATATATCGGTGTCCGCAAGATGGATGAGGCGATCGCGGCAAGAGATGAGGGCGGACGCCGACAACAAGAAATCTCACCCCTAGATCGGGAGATAAACGCACGAGGGGAGCACAATAAATTCGATATAATGCCGCTGGTTATCGACAAGGACACCTGCTGTGCGTTGCCGATGGGTTTGATAAGAGTGCCATTAGCTCCCCGAGGTGGCGGACCGACGTATGGAGTAATAACTTTGGGCAGATGAGAACAGAGGGTGAAATGTGTGACAGAATAAACGCGATGAGGGCCTCAACACACAGTCCTTCAATAGTTACTCTGACCATATTCGATGGTCGCCCGGTAGGAATTTCAGAGCTCGTACTCGAAGCAGCTTTCCCTCCGAAAATTGTTGCCGTTAATTTTCCCTTCTAGTGCGAAGGTGAATATGGTCGCCCGGTAGGAATTTCAGAGCTCGTACTCGAAGCAGCTTTCCCTCCGAAAATTGTTGCCGTTAATTTTCCCTTCTAGGTGCGAAGGTGAATATGGTCGCCCGGTAGGAATTTCAGAGCTCGTACTCGAAGCAGCTTTCCCTCCGAAAATTGTTGCCGTTAATTTTCCCTTCTAGGTGCGAAGGTGAATATGGTCGCCCGGTAGGAATTTCAGAGCTCGTACTCGAAGCAGCTTTCCCTCCGAAAATTGTTGCCGTTAATTTTCCCTTCTAGGTGCGAAGGTGAATATGGTCGCCCGGTAGGAATTTCAGAGCTCGTACTCGAAGCAGCTTTCCCTCCGAAAATTGTTGCCGTTAATTTTCCCTTCTAGGTGCGAAGGTTTGCGAGGCAGGGTGAAGCGGTGACGCGGCGAAAAGGCGAATGGGATCGGCGTCGAGAATAACGCGAGAACCAGGAAACCTCTAGGGAGTCTGGAGGAGAGGAAGAACGCCGTGGGAGAGTCTGAGTAGGGAATCATAAGTCTGGCGCACGCGGGCACGTTCTAAGGGGGCATAACAGGCCTGTTGCTCATCTTGCTGGTAGCGGCGACAGACACGGGAAATGTGGCCACGTATCCCACAATAGCAGCACACAGGGCGAAGGGCGCCAGGCTGGAACAAGACGGGGCACTGGAGGATATGATGCCATGGCAGCGACGTCACCGCACACTGGTGCTAGACAAGTCGAGTCAGGGTGGGCTGGCGGGAAGCAATCTCGGCACAGGTAGGCGCCCGAGAGCAATAGGAGGCGTAGCAGGTGCCACAGCGACGTTGAAATTGGGCAGTTCATATTTGATGATACAACGCAAATATACGGTAGCTGGCGGGAGAGCCAGAGATCCAGGGGCTGGGGTGGGGTGGCCGTAGAGCTTCTCTCGTATCATACCATAAAGAAGGCTATGCATGATACTTATGAGGGATCACAAGTTTCCATCTATGAGGGCGCCGCCAGCACTGGAGTCTCGCACGAGGCGGCACGACTGAACGTCCAGACGTATGTATGTAATGTAATGTCAGACACAGACGATGGATTCTGCGCCAGGAAGGCGTGGAAAGCGACAGTGCCGATGCCCTTAAGTATGTGACTAACACCATAGCCTCATTTTGCTAACACACTCAGACTCAGGCATAGCAACACTGACACGGCAACAAAGGGCCAGAGCACTCTCAGTGTACTATGTATATGACTCGCGCCTGGCTGCTGGAGACAAGCGGCGAGTTTTTTCTTGTCCAATTCTGAGCGACCAGCGGGAGTGCTGAAACTTTTCTTGAGCTGGTCAGTGAAGATCAGCCAGTCACCGATGTTGTCCTCGTGATTGAGACACCAGGTTTTCGCGACATCGCCCAAGTAAAAGACGATGCTCGTCAGTTTGTGAGGGTCATTTCAGCGGTTAAACGCACTGGCCCTGTTGTGGTTGTCGAGCCAGTCATCGATATCTTCACCGCGAAGGCCGGCAAGGAACTGGGGATCGCGCTGGCGGCTGGTGATGGTCCAAGCAGGGGAAGCCGCAGCAGCAGCTGTAGAACCCGGGGGTGAGCGAGCACCGTTGCTCTCATCCATACCGGAGGGACGTTGACGCAAGTGAAGGCCATAACGAAGCTCCAGGGAGAATGGTAGGTTGGTCTAATGTGAGAGGTGGGGGATACGAATCGCACCTCCACTTCTTGTAAAGCCCAAAATACATGCAGCGTTTTTTTTTTTTCCACGATTTTTGCGCGTAGAAAAGTGCCGCGCCGACGCAACGCCCAGCTCAAGATACACGGAACGACGAAGCGGAGCGAGCGCCGCCGCGGATCCAAAAATTTCGACCACCTGGGGTTCTTTAACGTGCACCGACATCGCACAGCACACGGGCGCCTTTACTTTTCGCCTCCATCGAAAAGCGGCCACCGAGGTATATATATATATATGGCAAGACAATCGCGGGTGCGCCGCGCCACCTTGGTAAAAACTAATTGTTGTGCAATGACGATAACTTTTACAAAGGAGCTTCACGGACAGCACTATACAACATCATGGTTTCTTAGATTTCCGCTGTTTTGAATCAATTAAGTAAGCAAAGGCAGGTCATTTTTCGCTGTTTTAAGAGCCTCCATCACTGCGCTGAGTTTTCACAACGATACAAATTGTGCGGTAATCGAACTTGTCTTTCTGTATGAACGTCATTTTCTTGTTTTATAATTCTGTGGTACAAATTATCAAATGTACTATTAATTCCAACCGCTACTACCACTACCCAGTTTTTGTTCATTTGTACGTCCAACTGGAGTAGCAGTCCTGGTGAACAGTCGCGAAACCTTCGCAACCGCTACCTGCCTGATCCACCCCATCAGGGGAGCCTACTGCCTGGTGTGAGGCTCTGGTCACGGAGGTAGCGCGGTGTACAGCTGAGTGCGCGCGGGCGGCGCAGTCACCGTCGTCGTCGCAGGTACACGTGTCACCACCCGTCTCAATGGGCTCGAACGCCGACTGCACATGGATCGCGTGGACACAGAGCACGTAGAGACGGACTGCTGCTGGGGGACGGCGTACTGGCAGGTGGGCGCTGCGAACGAGACCGGTTGTGCTGCAGCCACTGTCGGTGTGACTACAGGAGTGGTGGTCGCGTACGTGACGGGCGCGGCCGGGGCCGCCGCATAGTAGTAAGGCTGACCAGCGGCCGCCACGTAGCCCGTAGTGGGGTATCCTATGGGGTAACCCGTCATGGGCATGGCGAAGGCGCCACTGGCAGGACTGCCATAGAAGTTGATGGTCATGTGCGCCGTGGCGGCTTGCTGGTTTTCAGCAGGACCCGAGCCCACCGGACTCGTGGTGACCTTCGCGAAAAAAAAAATGACAGCGACAAGAGCCTAGTGAGATTCTGGTTGCTGCATGAGTGTGCTGTTATGTAGGTGAAATGTGAATCTTTTGTCTTGGAAACAAGGCATACAAACAAATAGATGACGATGTATACGTATTTGTATCGAAGGTCCAAGAGGATTCTGTTTGACCCATACGCAGAGATTCTGTTTGGTTAACGTCTTAAAGCGACTCGGGGTATGAGAGACGCCGTAGTAGAGGACTCTGGAAATTTCGACCACCTGGGGTTCTTTAACGTGCACTGACAACGCACAGCACACGGGCGCCACTCCAAGTGCATTTTCAATAGGAAGCTGTTTATGAAAGCATTTTTTCTGAACGTCATAAAATACCTCTATACAATTCTCAACGCCTCAGAATTCCTCTCTCGTGAGAGGTTTTCGCTATTGTTCACGCTATTTCCAAGAACCTTGCCGTACAACAACATTTTGCAACAAACCTCTTAGACTGCGCTTGCTATGAGTAGCATGCAGAACCATATTATTATTTAGCTGCCGCTGCGCAGAGCGACTGCCGTGTCCTCGACTCTCCGTTCTGGTTTTAGGGCAATAGTAAAGGAGGCGGGGAAGGGGGTGATTGCGCATCATACTGTTTGCTAAATTAGATCGAGAGAGCGGAGCACGGTTGCCCCGCCGGGGTGGTGCAGTGGTAAGACGCCCGACTACTGTGCCGGAGTTCCCGGGTTCGAACCCGACCACGGCGGCTGCGTTTCGATGGAGGCGAAACGAAGAGGCGTCGTGTGCTGTGCGATGTCAGCGCACGTTAAAGATCCCCAGGTGGTCGAAATTACTCCGTAGCCCTCCACTACGGCTCCTCTTTCTCTCTTTCCACTTTCATTCCCACCTTCCTCCCTTCCCTTACGGCGCGGTTCGGGTGTCCACAGAGCAAGTGTGACAGTTACTGCGCCTTTTCCCTTCCTGTGAACCAATTTATTTATTAGAGCGGAGCACGGCAGCGTTCACGCGGTTATGGACAGTGTGGATAAAGCAAACCGCAAGTACGGTTTGAACTCGTAAGCGGCAGAGAATGCATCGCCCGAAAGAACACAGTCTAATGCATCCTGTCCGCCAGCCGCGTTGGTCATCTATACGTTTTTGGAAAATGAAACCGCTCCTACTGTTACAATAAAGGAATTCAAAGGCACATAATACTTCTGAATCACGCAACAGGAAACAGAGTTCTCACCGGTGGTGCAGGTGGGGGCACGATCAACGGCACGGTTGGTGGCGGAGAAGCCGCAGTTGGTGGCGTCGGCACCAATGTTGGTGCCGTGGTGAGGACCGTTGGCTGCTGTGCCACGACTGTTGGCTGCTGCGTCAGGACTGTTGTGGACTTCGTCACGACTCTTGAGGGCGCTGCTAAGACGGTCCGAGGTTGCGCCAGTACGGCTGGCGACACGCACATGACTGAAGGTGAAAGCGCCATGTGACTAGTGGACACCACAGCGCTACGTGAGTGGCGGTGCCGGTGCCGGTGCGGGGCGACATTTGTGTGCGAGTGCATGTGACGCACCACGTGTGTACTGCTCGGGCTGTGGACGACCACTGGGGCCGGCGACATGCCCAAGATACACGACGGTGAATGGACCGGTGCGGCCATCAGCGGCAACGGCGGACTGTGGTGGTGACATATCATGCTCCTAGAGAAGGCGATTGCCGGCGTGGCATGGCTAGCCGTCGAGTGAATCCTACGGATGTGTTGCAGTGGGATCCGTGATAAAAGCGATGTGAAGGAAGTTTGCCGCCTGATAGCTGGGATATATACATGCGCGAAGGGGTTGTAGGTGCGGCTTGACTGAGAGTGGTATACGACGCGGCGCGTTACTTCGGGAGTAGAGTCCTCGTGAGTGGTGAAGGATAAAGACACACTGAAGCCACTGGATGCGTCTACCTCTGGGGTTTGTTCTGATAATGATCTGGCCTCTTCGGCTTCACCGGCTAGAAAACTAGGCTCCTCGACTTCTCTGAATCGGCGCTTCTTGGATTTCTTCCTTTTGGAGCAAAAGAAGTACTTGGACAACACGAAGCAAAACGGTATGACAAGTATGGCAGATAAAATGACCAATATCAGGGACGCCCAGTAGCTGACCAATTCAAGGACATAGGTGTAGCAGACCACGTCCATGAATGAAGAGAAGATGGAACGTAGCGTGGAGCAGCGTCCACCAAGTGAACTGGCTGAGGAGTGCGCGGAGTCTACAATCTGATCCACAAATCGGTTGAAATAAAAGGGGGCTGTACGAAGCAGAGTCCTTTCCACCTCGTCCTTGTACAATTGAACGTCGGCAATACCCAGGGCAGTCAATTTTCCCATAGATTTGCTGACGTCGCTCCTACACGTTCTTGTGGGCCTCTCTAGGAGCGACGTTGACGCGTTTGATAGACACAATCTTTTACTCGATAGAAAGCTGTCGTCGGCTCTGCTTATGACGGTGTCGCGGGGGGAGCTAAGCGGATTATTATGCAGCTCGTATTCCATTCTCAAACGCTGCGCGGGATTGTGATATCTACGATGAGTCAGTTTTGGGCTAAGGACAAGACTGGCAATCGAGTCATTGACGCAGCTACCCATCACTTTGGAAGGTGTTATCTTCGATAGCAGAATGCTGCGGTTGTTCGATGGCCACAATCGTTCCAAAGCGTCGTCTAAAACGTAATATCTTTCGTTCATATAAGGTTCACAAAGGTAGCAGTGACCAAGCGTACTCACAATGGCCAGATACATCACTGTGAAAATAGCAATAATGATGAAAATCGCGAAAAGAAACGCGGTGATAACGAATAGGAAACCGATTATGTGCGACAGTTTGCTCCTACGTGATGGTTTTGCAGTTTTGTCGTGAATAGCGACTCCCATCAGCAAAGTTATGACCAGAACGATTAAACAAACTAACAGAAAAATGTTTATCCAGAAGAAATCATTATGGGCGTCTCTGGAGAGCGTAGCGAAAGTACCCTTGTTGCTTTCATACTCGTCGATAGATTTCTGGAGCCGATCGATGCTCTCAACGGAACTCAGCGTAGCGTTGCCTTCACTCGCGTCGGCCACGAAAGAGAGGTCGTTCAAGATCTCGGCAAGTTCCCGGCGGTATTCTACAGTGGAAGCTTCCACCCTCCTCGCTATTTTATCGAAAAGTTCTTGTTGCGAGCGAAGAAGGTGGGCACATTGCTGGGCGAGCGCGTCCATGCTCCCAGGAAGCCGAACGACGTCGTCAGCGACATGAAGTCGACCGACACGCAGGTTTCCACCACAGCCTGAAGCCAAGCGAAATAGCGGTACTTTACCATCAGTCCTCGCGACACTTGCAAGGAAAGCTCCAAACGCCCGGTGGAAACCGCCTTCAAGGACGAGCTTCACTCGCGTACTCCGGTCGTCGACTCTGCTCGATTCCACCGCCGTCACGCGCACGAATTTGCGCAGGTTGTCGAAGGTCGAGGAGTAAACAACCGGCATCTTGTCAGTGCTGTCCACAAGCGCACCCCGGCAACTCATAAGGCAAACTAGCAGGACAATCATCACAAGGAGCAAGGCAGCGACGGCGATGACGCAGAATATGTAAATGCCCATATTCGATTCTTTCACGTGGTGCCTAAACTCGCCCGTACACATGATATAGAGAAACTGTACGATAGCCGCGATCATGAAGATAGCGAAGAAAATGATCACGCCCCAGATGACGGTAAGGAAGACGTTAACGCCTCGTTGGTGGTAGGAGACCAGCTCTTTGACAGCCCCAGCGTCGGGGTTCTGGGCGGCCTCTTCGAGCACACTGGCGTCCTCAGGGGTGTCGGTGATGCCGAGCAGGATGCTGGTGCCGATGCTGGACATGAAGGCACACGTGGAGCCCTCATCTTCCACGCGGTACGTCTCGATATAGAAACTGCTGCTGTTGTCGGTCTGGTTCTGCGAGGCCTCGAAGGCTCTCGCAGGGGGGCATGCCAGCCACAGCAGCAGAAGCGCAAGCGCCGGTTGGCTGCCTGCTGCCATTCGACTCTTCGCACCGTGATGCCAAGGCCTTCCCTTCACTCGCCGCTAATGAAGCTAACATTCAGATTAACGAATCAAGCCCCCATTGTTGTTCTCCTAGAATCTCTTCTTCTTCTTCTCCCTCCTTACAATGGCACATACCCACAGTGGGGGATTGGCCAGAATTCGTTGTAGGTTACATATTTGATAATGTCGTCGGCCGCAAGAGCTGCTGCTTCTTTGAAATAACTGGCACATACTTAAGGAGCAAGATAAGGCTATGTCAGAGCGCGCGGTTTCACAACTTACCAAAACAAAAATGATTATTTGCCAGATAAAACGCGAATGACTTATTACAAGTCTGATCAACAGGAATCAACACTGAAAACACATTTCAGTGGTGCCTAATAATAGTAATTGGTTCACAGGAAGGGAAAGCCGCCGTATCTGTCACACTTGTTCTGTGGACACCTGAACCGCGCCATTAAGGGAAGGAAGGAATGTGGGAGTGAAAGTGGAGAGAAAGAGGAGCCGTAGTGGAGGGCTACGGAGTAATTTCGATCACCTGGGGACGTTTAACATGCGCTGACAACGCACCGCACACGGACGCCTCTTCCGTTTCGCCTCCATCGAAAAGAAAATACTATATTTTTTTCTCTTCTTCTCCCAGACCATCACAACCCTTTGTCGTCGTCAGTGGCGTGACAATATATATATATATATATATAATTAGCGGTATCAAACGTTTTCAAGACAACTGATTAAAAGTAGTATGTTCAAAGAGCTACATTAAAAAACTTATTTCGACGTTTCAGTCGTAGCATGACCTTTCTCAAGATATATATATACGTTGCAATACTAAGCTCTCCCAAGGGACGGACACTGGAATTCTTGCAAATCCCTGGGTCTTATCCTGCTCACAGACCGACCTACACTACCCGCAGAGGAATCTACGCAGGGAGAGGCCCTACCCCGAACTTTATTTTCACTATAGTTGGATAAAGGTCAAGAAAAAAGCGGCAAACAGCCCTTAAAGGACCCCTCTCCAGCCAGTCGCATTGCTCCAAATGTGTGACATTGTGGCATCACAAGGAAAGAAAAAAGAAGGTGTTATTCCGCACTCACGGTCTCGCGAGTTTAGAATGAAGTGACCAGCCGGTTAGGGGAATAGGGTAATAGCGGGGCGACAGTGCACACACGCGGAGGGCTACGATGAATAGGCATAAGGTATTAGTGGGGTGCTAGTGCGCATGCCGTTTAATTACCGCACCCCTCACCTATTCATCCCAGTCCTCCACGTGTGCGCGTTGTCGCCCCCCTATTACCCTATTCACATAACCGGTTGGGTCCCCTTATTCTAAATCTCCCTTAGCTCTATGGTGGAAAAGAGATGCAGTGAAGCCAGCACCTCCTTTGTGAAGCGCAGAATAGCGAGGCGGTTTCGTGAAAACTCGTTTTACCTGTTTGGACTCAGCATGAAGAGCGAACGACTATAGTATCGATCCAATTGAGTAAAGCTATGCATTTTTCGTGGAACTCGCAAAGCATTTAGGAACTATTTGCCAGCACGGACTCACTCGAAGAAACCATGTTCCAAGCGCTACTCGTAGGAGCAAGGCGGTCGGCCGTGACGCCATGGTATAGCTCGGCAGCTATTGGTTGGAGAGGGGTCTTTTGAAAGCTGGATGCTGCTTTTTTCTTGACCTGTATTTGACTATAACAACCACTATGTTCTAGAAATAGTGTTCCAAGAATCCACCCGCCAGCGTCCGCTCCCCAGTAAGCTCAGCCCATGATAAGCTATATATGAAAACTAGAAAATGCGCCCGAGGTATAAGCATATCACATTGACAGGCAGCGCAACGTAAACAATTTTAAGCTAGTTTATTAGCACTGAAGATGTGGGCGATCAAAAATGATGTTCCTTCTCTCCCCCTCAACTCAGTTCACATCGGCGCAAAAGAAAAAAAAAGTAAACAAGTCGTGACGGTGCCCCATTACGCTCCATTCCGCCCATGTAATGTGGAAGTGTCGAATGAGCGGGCGCGCCCAGAAAGCCCATGCGACGTCACATGCGATGTTTGCGCGCGGTACATGCGGAGATGCGAAGCCCCACTCGGTCACGAGCAGTAGCCAGGAACACTTTAAAATTCATTTATAAATTATGCGCTCCACGCAAAGCTTTCAAATTTGACTCGAATACTTATAAGGTACACCTCTATGGATATCTTTCTTCGGAATATTACCGCAAGCACCATTTCAGGGACCCTTGCAGGGACATATTTCGCGCACGCCAACGCGATTCAGTGGACTCCTCCGTTATAACCAGTATTGTGGTCTACTGCCCTTTCACATGAGGCGGTCACCACGAGACACAGAAAATTAGTCATTGACCCCAACATATGATGTCTGTTATTACGCCAGTCTATGGGACCACAAACGCCAATTAGAGATTAGGCTTCAAATCCGGCAATGGGACAATAATTTTCTATGCCATCTCGCCCGGTTCACCACAGCATTGAAAATCACATCCTTGAACTCACTCGCCAGAACTGGGACACATTTTATGCACAGATGGATAACAACCGCAACGCTAAAAACACATGGTAATTCGGCGCTGCTGGACATCGGGAGGCAAGGCAGGGCACAACAGCTGGAGCGTATCTTTCGCTAGTTCGCAAGGTCCATTACAAGCGACACATTAGTTAGAATAGCAGGCCCGGCCCCTTTTGTGTCGACCTGTTTACGAAACCTAAACGCACTATTACCGTCGCGTAAGTCAGGGCTGAACTCAATCGTCTACAGACAAACTCAGCAGCCGGCCAAGACCGCATAACTAACGAAATGCCGCGAAACTAAATTACGTCTCGATAGGCGCTCTGAAAGATTTTCTGGATTAATGTTGTACCACTGATACTATTCTGAAGGAGTTGAAAATTTCGAAGCTAGTACTAATCCCGAAGCCAGGAAAGCGATCACCCACCATGGCTAACCTCCATCCCATTCCCTCGTCTCACGTGTGAAGAAGCTGATGGAACATATTGTCACAAAGACAGCGATTTATGGGAAACTGCAACAGGGGTAGAGACACACAGTCAAGACAGGGGTTCCCGGGAAACGGCAACACAGAGACACAGGCTCAAGAGTCCACAGTCCTAGCTAGACGAAGTGCACGAGAGTCAACAACTTCGTCTTTCAAGTGCTACCTCAAACCGCCAGGTGGCATTATTCCACCCTCGAAAAAAAAAAAAAAAAAACACAAGCTCACTGAAAAGATTGATCCGGATGGTAAATACAGCTTTCAGCAGGTGAAATACGGCTTCGTGCAAAGCACATGCACTAGGTCAGACGAGCACTGACGACTAGAACTCGGTACAGTTCCGTCCGGAATAACCTCGTACGGAACTTCTGATAGGCGACGTAACACTGTAGGATCCAAAGTAACGATTGAGAAGTTTTTCTGACAGACCTGTGCGCCGGACAGGTGTCCACACCCAGACTTTGTCACCAGGCTGGAATATGACGTAGCGATGTCGGTCGTTATATCGGCGTGCATCTGTTGCTTGCTGTTTTGTAATGTGATTCCGGGCGAGTTGGCGAGCTTCCTCAGCATAGTTGGTGAATTCTTCTGCATCAGCGGTAAGCAGCTGGTCGTCAGCTGCACATGGCAGCATAGCGTCGAGCATGGTCTGTACATCGCGTCCGTGTACTAGACAAAACGGAGTGAATAGAATAGTTTCTTGGACGGCCGTGTTATATGCAAACGCGACATAAGGCAATATCTCGTCCCATGTTTTATGCCGCACATCTACGTACATGGCGAGCATGTCCGCTATTGTTTTGTTTAGTCGCTCGGTAAGGCCATTAGTCTGAGGATGGTAGGCCGTAGTCTTTTGGTGATGTGTCTGGCTTAGCTGGAAAACTTCAAGAAGACGCGCTGTAAATGCCTTGCCATGATCAGTGATGACATATGAAGGGGCACCATGGCGAAGGGCAATCTGCGTCATGAAAAATTGTGCCACTTCGGAGGATGTTGCACGTGGCACCGCCATAGTTTCCGCGTAACGTGTCAGATAATCTGTAGCCACGATAATCCACTTATTGCCAGCTGAAGATAGAGGAAAAGGGCCGAGAAAGTCTATACCAATTTGGTCGAATGGTATTAGCAGTGGGGGAATAGGCTGCAGGAAACCCACTGGCTTCAATAGCGGTCGCTGGCACTTGCAGCAACCTCTAACATATCGATAAACCGTGGTGGCAAGTTTGGGCCAGTAGTAAGCCTGGCGCACTCTCGTAAAAGCGCATGCCAAGCCCAGGTGTCCAGCGGTGGGATCATCACGGCAAGCATGAAGGATTTCATCGCGGAGATCTGCAGGGATGACCAGAAGATAGGCTTGGTCACTGTTGCTGGTGCTTTTCTTGTAGAGGATTCCGTCGTGCATACAGAAGGATGACAAGTTCTTAGCAAACAGTTGAGATACTGTAGAATCGAGACCCTCCAGATGATCGATCACCGTTTTGGGGTCTGCATCAGCCCGTTGCCTGGCCTTTAAATCAGAGGGACTGATAATGCCAAGAAAATTGGCGTCTTCGTCCATACTGTCATGGGCCAACTCCACGAGTGATTGCAACAGTGCGTCAGCATCTTCGTGTTTACGTCCAGCCCGCTAACTACAGCGGCGCGTCGGGACCCATCCTGAAGTTACCTATAGAGATGCAGCCACACACCACAATCATCAAGCTATGATTACTGCCGCGGTGGCTCCTTGCTGCCACATGCAAGAACTTGCTTTATCCAAAACACTACCGACCCAACCATAGCAGAGGAGGTAGCCATAGCGCTAGCCATATCCGACTCTGCAACCAAAGTCACATGATTAACTCTCAATTGGCAATATACCTCTAAACAAGCTTGTCGTGCATTATGCAGCACACAACCTCTGGCGTTCCCAAATCTCATTTGAGCCTCTGCCCATAGGCCACTGCCAGGGAACATCCAAGCTCATGCTTGGATAGCCCAAGCTGAGATCCTACCTGCCGGGCTAAGAAAAAAATAGAGTGCAATATTCTTCACCCCTGCAGGCTGAACATTCGCCAACAAAGCAGACACTTCTGGTAACCTATCATGGCATTTTGTAACATTACAGACTAGGCCGATGTCTTTACCCGCCCGATGACAAGAGCCTCCCTATACGAGAAGCAGTACTCTGGCGAAAGCTGAAGGCTGGAACTGTCTCTAATCACTGCGTTTACAGCAAACTTTTGGTGAATTCCAATCACAGAACCAGAGCGATTCGAACGCTCCACGACAGAGGGCCTGAATCCGGCGGAGAGCATGTGTTCCGACTCTGCGTTTGGAACACTCGCGCTCCTGCCAGAACAAGTAGATGCGTTCGTGAACTTGGAGGAAAAACCTGTCATTCCGTGCACTTGCCTAGGTGCGCTTCATGTACGCATTTCGTCTGTTTTCAAATCTGTAACAGATCAACGTTGCCTCCACTCATTCTCGAAGTGCAGTCTATACGCAATTATTCGTTCATGTTCACACAGCCGAAAGCGGGCGGACATGGTAAGAATTCTTTGCCACTTTTTTGAATAAAACATTGTCGCAGTGCACAGTAGAGCAAAGCGGAGCAGTAATTGAATGACTTCAAGTTCACAAAATAAATAACAATAGTAACTGGTTCACAGGAAAGGAAAGGCGCAGTACATCTGTGACACTTGTTCTGTGGACACCTGAGCGGTAAGGGAAGAGAGGAAGGTGGGTGTGAAAGCGGAGAGAAACAGGTGCGGTAGTGGAAGGCCCCGCAGTAATTTTGATCACCTGGGGATCTTTTAGCACAGCACACGCACGCCTCTTCATTTCGCCTCCATCGAGAAATGCAACTGCCGGCGGTCAGTATCGAACCCAGGTACTGGGGCACAGCAGTCGGGCGTCTTGCCACATCGCAACAAGTTTGCCAATAACAGGAGCTAAAAGCATTTCATGCTTCTTAAAGCAACATACAGATGCGTCCGCACTGTCGGCCTAAATCTAGAGCCTCCTACCACGTACAGTACACACATTTTGGTGGCAAACATCAATAAGCCCTTGCTGGCGTTCATGTTAAGCGAACTGCTTTCTGCACACACTCTATGAATAAAAAGTCCTCACTAATCATCTTATCCAAGAGTTCATCTTAATGGAAGTCTGTTGTAAGTTGCTTATAGTACTGAAGATTTGGCATACAAAACTCTGACAAAGCATCAAGTTCCCAGCATAAGTTTTCAGAATTTTTTGTTAAATATGCTGCAAAGAGCACACAACACTGTCAACTAATTTGTCTCCAAGGCTAGCCAGTGTTAGTGAAGAAAAAAAAAACTCGCTGACAATTTGTTCTCTCAATGAAATTAAAGACAATAACCTCCTGTAGTGCCAATTTTTCCATGAATTACGTATGGCTATTAGCTTACGTCAGAAAGACTGGTGCAGATCTTTACCAAGTCAAGAGAGATGAGCACAGCTATCTATACACACAAGCTCAGTGAACTGGTAAGCCTGCAATAGATTAAAACACAAGCTTTATTTCCAGGCACAAATTATCACTGCTCCTCAAGTCAAACGCTTATTGATCGTCTCCACAGTACACCAGGACAAAGTTGGTGCAAAGCCACAAAAGACATGGTTAAGTTTTGGTGCACTTCAAAGCAAATAATAAAAAAAAAAAACAGTACTCAGCACCTTATAACAATCCAACCAGCAGGCACTGCCACTGCATTAATATATAATATATCAAATGTTAAGAGCATTATATTTGCAAGACCATGTATCAGTGATAATGAAAAACACTGGCAAGTAAATATCGAAGGCACAACTAAGTATACAGGTAAGCTTATGAACTAAAAAAGTTGTATACATAGCGTTATGTAAATACTTTTCAGGTTTCTTTTGCTCTAGCGTTGAGCAAAATCAAATAGAATGAAAGCCCACAAAGAAAAGAACTTAGCAAGCTGAACAAAATGTCAATTCTGCTATGCACACTGAGAGGGGTGCGTTTAGCTCAACAATAGTGAATTCTCAAACTATACTAGTAAAGAACTTAGCACCTAAGGTTAGCGTCCAAGGAATGTCAGGAAACAACAGATGCCACTAAAAAGGGACAACACTCAGACTCATCAGTTGTTCGCATCTGCAAATAGACACAATAACCACAACAACATAAAGAGTCTTCTCAAAACAGTATGTCCCAAGTTGAACCCGAAAAGAAAGCATGGTAACCAAAGCCCTACGATGCAAGAAAGGATGGGGAGTGGCAGGCGGAAGAAGGAAGAAGGGAAAGGTTGTCAGACTTCATCCCTGTTGTTTACTTCATGAGTGCGTGCACCACTGCCTTGGCATTGATGGTCTTCAGGTCAATGTAAGTCTGCCCTGTGCCGACGAAAACTATGGGCTGCCCGGTAATGTACGTCATTGAGATCGCAGCGCCAACCTAGAGGGAATATAAAGAAGAAGAAAAAAAGATGCTGAAGAGAAGATTGCTCAGCCGACATTCTTCTGTCAGCCAACCAGACTAAACTATTTTTTATGGTTTACTACAAAGCTGCACAGCTCAAGTGGCAGACATTAGCAAATGATTGTTGCGAACTGTCACACCAGAAACAAGAAGTCTGGCCCGGCTTTAGTTAATTTTTGCACAAATGCTAAGATTGTAAGCACCATATGAACTAACTAAAGATAACAATTCAGGTTAAAGAATCAGAATGATCACTCCCAAAGTTAATATGACATGTATTAATGCCAACTGGTTTTAAAGTTTCAAGAAACAAATAAACCTTCTAGAGAAAAAAATGTTAACAATGCAAACTGCCACAGACATGAAGTAGCCTTCCAAACACAGCGATGGTGGTTAGTACAGCAAGTTGAAGAGCCTCACCTTATCATCGATAGTGTCAAATTTTGTGAGCACTATGCCGTCAATGAGGTGTGGATTTTCCTCGCTAGAATGGTCAGCAAGGGCCTGGTTGAACTTCACAAGCTGGTCTACGGCCTCATTGCCAACCAGGGCTTCACCCACAAACAGCACCAGGTCGGGCTTGTTTACTGTGATTAACTGGAACAGGAAAATAAAAAGTGGCTATAGCAGCCTGCACCCGACTCGCAAAATTTATGGTGCCTGAAAAAAACATGACAATACCAAAGAAAGTCTACATCTAGACTCATGGAATGAAAACCACGGTCGCTGTGATGGTAACCATGATGAACCTCTAGCGTAAACAGCATTCCCCTAATGAGGCAGGTCAGGAAGTCAAAGACTAACTACTTGCTTATGCGCTACTTTAATTGATTTTCACTGATGCACCATGGAGATTAGGAGTTCACAGTGTCCATTTATAAATGCACAAAAATACAGCACAAGAGCATGCTAGACAGGTGTCTAGCATACTCTTTTGTTAAAAAAGCATGAACTTGCCCGCTAAGAGTTGGGCTAACGCCTGAAGAAGAACAAGAGTGCTGGCTTGCCCAGTTAAACAGTACGGCGCACCTTATTGCAGCAATAAATGTGCTCGAAGGTGTGTCAACGGGAGTTGAACTGAGACTTGAATATATTATTTAGTGTCAGTACTAAGAAAACTGCTTTTATAGTATTGGTCAGCCACAACCAAAACATTTTTTTATGGCGGGAACGAACCCTCATTTCTGAAGAGGTGGCAGTGAACGAATCGATGAAGAAGCTGTCTACTGTCATGCATTGTATTCTCTCTTTTGAGATACGATTGAAGATACAGGTCATTCAAATAGAACGATCCTAAAGTGACTGTTGTCATGCTGATCCCGACTGTACAGCCTACAGAGAGTGTGTCTACGGGGAGTGTATCTCTTGAAAATTAGAAGCATGTAGAAAATGGCACAAACATGGGAAAACATGGAAAAAAGAACTAAAGTCTTCAATAAAGGGGGAAAAAAAGGGGGAGGGGATGCAAAGTGACAAGACATCCAACCTGGTGGCGCTTCAAACAGGAATGAATGTTCAAGAAGAATACCGCAAGTTGTAGGCATTGCTCCCACAAATCTGGCTAATGAAAATGCACTTCATGCCGTGTCCCTAACTGAGGTACTGTAAGTGGCTTATTTTTTCCTAGCTCAGAATTTCGCAAATTTGACTGGAGCCACAAGCGTACGACCCTTTGTGTCCCTTCTACTGCAATGGCCTGCATAATTTAACTGCTGCAAAAGGAAAAAGAAATGTTGCGCAACAGTACATTTAGATCTGCTCTTACAATACTAGCCATAGGAGGAACTGAGCAACAGAAAAAATAAAATAGGCAATGAGGACACACACAACAGCTATTTAAAAAAGAGAACATTTGTTCAACTCAAAACACAATTCAGCAAAAAAAAAAATTGGCTCGCAGAAGCCCCAAAAAGCTGCCACGGACCTAATGATGGTCACTGGGCGCCTCAAATGCCTTGCATTAGCACCCTCTGAATAAGTCAACCGCAAGTTCATTTTTCTCTAGCTTTTCACAGCTCGCAACTAGAACCTTGCATTTGCTAACATACATACGAACCAGCTTTACGAGATGTGCAATCCTGTGATTATGAGATAGGCTAATGGCACATTCCAATCGGCGATCAAGAGCAAGTTTTCTTGCTCAGTGAAACCAAACATGCTTCAATGGGCCATATTAATTCAGTTCCTGAGTTGTGATTGAAACTGTGCTCCTTTGCAAAAGCATGCTGACACTTTTAATTGCCGAACAGAATACACAGTAAGTCACTAACACGTCTCTTTTTGTTATTGGCCCTGCTGCAGCCAAATGAAGGTTCTGGCATCGCGTAAACTTTGGCTGCTAGTACCACCAGCCATTTTTTTTTTATTATCCTAGGCTACACGAAAGTTTTGGTGTCACGCCAACTACAGCTCCTAACACCTACTACTTCTTAGTTCTAACTGAAACCTTAGGTAGTAGATCACATAGAATAGAGACAGAAATAAGAAATAGGAAAATAGGAATGGAGGAGAGATTGAAACAATGATGAGAAGAGTCATCATATAATCAAATCTAGATATAGCAAATCATATGGAAGCTCAAAAAGTCATTCGTTATTTTGAAATATCGTAATGAAAAATATGCGATTATAAGCCAGTGGTCAAAACTACGTATATGACCCTGGCAATAGGCATGTGTATCAGTTCAGTTCAGTCACTCAGTCGTGTCCGACTTTTCGTGACCCCATAGACCATGTCACGCCACACTTTCCGGTCTCTCACTATCTTCCTAATATCACATAACTTCATCTGCAGCGCCTCGAGGATGCCATCTAACCATCGCGTTCGCTGCCTACCCCTTCTCCGGCGACCCTCAACCTTTCCCAAAATCAAATCTTCCTCCAGCGACTCCTCTCTTCTCATCAGATGACCAAAGTAGCTGAGCTTTAACTTTAGAATTTGACCCTCCAATGAGCAGTCAGGGTCTATGGTTGACAATATCGACTGATTTGATCTTCTGGCCGTCCAAGGAACTCTCAAGAGTCTCCGCCAGCACCACAATTCAAACGCGTCAATTCTTCGGCGGTCAGCCTTCTTCACAGTCCAACTATCGCATCCATACATCACAACTGGAAAAACCATAGCACGAGTTATACGGATCTTGGTTGACAGACTAATGTCTCTGCTCTTTACTAGGCATGTGTATAAACAAGCAAAATCGCAAATGAAAAGTTGCACTAACTTCAAAGCTAATTTATTTGATGAAATGAGTTAATATTCTGCTTGCAGCACACACGATCACACACTATGTCACATACTATGTTACACCACTACAGCACATACACCTTTCACTTTGTAAAACCCCTAATCGGGTACGTGACTGCACCGAGCGATGAAAGTACGGACTTAGTTCATGCGCAAAAAAAACATCAGAGCTCGATGTGACCTCATCTTCATCATCATCATCATCAGCCTGATTATACCCACTGCAGGGTGAAGGCCTCTCCCATATTTCTCCACTTAACCCGGTTCTGTGCTAGCTGCATCCACTTGACCCCTGCGAACTTCTTAATCTCATCCACCCACCTAACTTTCTGCCGCCCCCTGCTACGCTTTCCTTCCCTTGGAATCCAGTTTGTTACCCTCAGCGACCATCGGTTATCCTCTCTTCACACTACATGTCCTGCCCATGTCCATTTTTTCTTCTTAATTTCCACTAGAATGTCGGTAACTTGAGTTATTTCTCTGACCCACTCTGCACGCTTTCTATCTCTTAATGTTACCCCTACCATTTTTCGTTCCATAGCCCTCTGGGTTGTCCTCAACTTAAGCAGAACTCCCTTGGTTAGCCTCCACGTTTCAGCCCCATAGGTGAGTACATCTTCAGTGTTCCCTAAAGTTTGAAAATCTTGTCTCGGCCTTTCAAAATGATTGCGGTGGTCAATGGAGAAATGCTAGCTGTCTGGAGAGGCTGATTCACTTTTTTCCTGTGTCAATTTCTTGCAGCAAATGCTGCTTTCCTATCTTCTTGGAACCTTCGCTGGCTGCAATCATCGTCAGATTTCGCACAAACTTCGGAATAAAAAAAAAATAGACACCTTCTGCACATGTGAATGGCACGAACGACCGACCAGCGAATGACACACAACACAGAAAAAAAAAAGGCAGTGGCTAGCCCTGCTGGCTACTCATATTAAACCACATCTTTGTGGTGGCGCTAGGAGCTGGCACTAGATAAGAGTCACTGGAAAATTTTCAGAGTACTGCAAAGTACTGCAACACAACAGACAACAGCCAATGACTTGCGTGTATCAACGCAATGAGTAACGAGGGATGCTTGACCCAATAGTTGGTCACCGAAATCAAAAATATCACTGTAGGAAGACAGAAGGCTCGTAAGTGCTGTAGCACGATCAGAACGCAAGTCAGAAGCAACCATTCCTGATATGCGGACCTCCGGAGGTAGAGATAGCGCAGGTCATGTCGACACTTCAGCAACAGGGTCAGGTAAAAGAGCAGCCACATTAAAGTCAGACAATCGGGTCAATTTGGTGAGTGTCCTCAGGAAGAATTTACAAAAAAGAAGCTGTAGGTCAGGACTGGAATATAGGTATGGTTATTCACTACGTGCACAATATTGTGAGGGAGAGCGATTCTACGCTACAGAGTCAAGTCAGTTATGGAGCACACAAAGCAGTGGCCACCAGGAACAGAAGGAGGCGGCTACATAAGCACATACAAAGCGGCTCCTGGTGACAGGCGAGAAAATATAGCGGAGCTGAGGCAGAGCATTGAAGTTTCAGGAGCTTATTCGTCTGTACAGAACGGCAGGTCTAGATGTAGTAGTCCAGAAAATGTCAAGGAGAGCGGAGTGTGCAGTTAAAAAGTCAAGGCCTAACATAACATCTTGAGAGCAACTGGTGAGGACTGTAAATAACACAAGGATGTGGCAGTTGACAATGGCACTTCTTGCAGTACACATACCAATTACAGTAGCTGTGTTGCCATCAGCAACACGAATGGTAGATCAAGTAGCGGGTGTGAGGACTTTCTTGAGGCGTCGGCGGAGCGAGGTACTGAGAACCGAAATGAGGGCGCCAGTGCCAATCAGGGTAGAAACTAGGACCCCGTCCACAAGTATATTAATCAGGTTATGTCTGGGTGCGTAGGTCAGTGCAGAGTTGGCACTCCGAGTCGGTACTGCAGTAATGCGCTCCCGGGCGCTGCACTCGTTACTTTCTCTAGTAGGTGCCAGCGTATGATGGGGAGGACCTGCAATGAGGTACCGATAAACAGGACTGACGAGCCCGTGGGGATGGAGATCGGTTGGAGCGATGGGCAGTTGGGATGGCTTCAATGCGAGGATCATCTGGTTGAGGAAGAAGTGTCCAGGTCCATCATAGGCAGGGCTCCTCTAGTTGGGAAGGGAAGCGCCGAGGTCCACAGTAGTACCGACGGTCATCATAGGCAGGACGGGGCTTCTCTGGTTGGGAAGGGAAGCGCCGAGGTCTACAGTAATACCGACGGTCATCATAGGCAGGACGGGGCTTCTCTGGTTGGGAAGGGAAGCGCCGAGGTCCACAGTAGTACCGACGGTCATCATAGGCAGGACGGGGCTTCTCTGGTTGGGAAGAGAAGCGCCGAGGTCCATAGTAGTACCGATGGTCATCATAGGCAGGACGGGGCTTCTCTGGTTGGGAAGAGAAGCGCCGAGGTCCATAGAAGTACCGCTGGTCATCATAAGCAGGACGGGCCTCCTCCGGTTGGGAAGGAAACTGCCGAGGTCCATAGTAGTACTGATGGTCATCATAGGCAGGGCGGGGCTCCTCCGGTTGGGAAGGGAAGTGCCGAGGTCCATAGTAGTAACAACGGTCATCATAGGCTGGGCGGAGCTCTGGTGGGGAAAGCGCCTAGGTCCATAGTAGTACCGACGGTCATCATAGGCAGGACGGGGCTCCTCTGGTTGGGAAGGGAAGCACCGAGGTCCATTATAGTACCGACGATCATCATAGGCAGGACGGGGCTCCTCTGGTTGGGAAGGGAAGAGCCGAGGTCCACAGGAGTACAGACTGTCATCATAGGCAGGACGGGGCTCCTCTGGTTGGGAAGGGAAGCGCCGAGGTCCATTGTAGTACCGACGGTCATCATAGGCAGGACGGGGCTCCTCTGGTTGGGAAGGGAAGCGCCGAGGTCCGTAGTAGTACTGACGGTCATCATAGGCAGGACGGGGCTCCTCTGGTTGGGAAGGGAAGCCCCGAGGTCCATAGTAGTACCGACGGTAATCTTAGGCAGGACGGGGCTCCTCTGGTTGGGAAGGAAAGCGCCGAGGTCCATAGTAGTACCGACGGCCATCACAGGAAGGACGGGGCTCCTTTGGTTGGGAAGAGAAGTTCCGAGGTCCATAGTAGTACCGACGGTCATCATAGGCAGGACGGGGCTCCTCTGGTTGGGAAGGGAAGCGCCGAGGTCCATTGTAGTACCGACGGTCATCATAGGCAGGACAGGGCTCCTCTGGTTGGGAAGAGAAGTTCCGAGGTCCATAGTAGTACCGACGGTCGTCATAGGCAGCATGGGGCTCCTCTGGTTGGGAAGGGAAGCCCCGAGGTCCATAGTAGTACCGACGGTCATCATAGGCAGGACAGGGCTCCTCTGATTGGGAAGGGAAGTGCCGAGGTCTCCAGTAGTACCGACGGTCATCATAGGCAGGACGGGGCTCCTCTGGTTGGGAAGGGAAGCGCCAAGGTCCATAGTAGTACCGACGGTCATCTTAGGCAGGACGGGGCTTTCTGGTTGGGAAGGAAAGCGCGGAGGTCCATAGTAGTACCGACGGTCATCATAGGCAGGACGGGGCTCCTCTGGTTGGAAAGAGAAGTGCCGAGGTCCATAGTAGTATCGACGGTCATCATAGGCAGGACGGGGCTCCTCTGGTTGGGAAGGCAAGTGCCGAGGTCCCCAGTAGTACCGACGGTCATCATAGGCAGGACGGGGCTCCTCTGGTTGGGAAGGGAAGCGCCGAGGTCCATAGTAGTACTGACGGTCATCATAGGCAGGACGAGGCTCCTCTGGTTGGGAAGGGAAGCCCCGAGGTCCATAGTAGTACCGACGGTCATCATAGGCAGGACAGGGCTCCTCTGATTGGGAAGGGAAGTGCCGAGGTCTCCAGTAGTACCGACGGTCATCATAGGCAGGACGGGGCTCCTCTGGTTGGGAAGGGAAGCGCCAAGGTCCATAGTAGTACCGACGGTCATCTTAGGCAGGACGGGGCTTTCTGGTTGGGAAGGAAAGCGCGGAGGTCCATAGTAGTACCGACGGTCATCATAGGCAGGACGGGGCTCCTCTGGTTGGAAAGAGAAGTGCCGAGGTCCATAGTAGTATCGACGGTCATCATAGGCAGGACGGGGCTCCTCTGGTTGGGAAGGCAAGTGCCGAGGTCCCCAGTAGTACCGACGGTCATCATAGGCAGGACAGGGCTCCTCTGGTTGGGAAGGGAAGCACCGAGGTCCATTATAGTACCGACGATCATCATAGGCAGGACGGGGCTCCTCTGGTTGGGAAGGGAAGAGCCGAGGTCCACAGGAGTACAGACTGTCATCATAGGCAGGACGGGGCTCCTCTGGTTGGGAAGGGAAGCGCCGAGGTCCATTGTAGTACCGACGGTCATCATAGGCAGGACGGGGCTCCTCTGGTTGGGAAGGGAAGCGCCGAGGTCCATAGTAGTACTGACGGTCATCATAGGCAGGACGGGGCTCCTCTGGTTGGGAAGGGAAGCCCCGAGGTCCATAGTAGTACCGACGGTCATCTTAGGCAGGACGGGGCTCCTCTGGTTGGGAAGGAAAGCGCCGAGGTCCATAGTAGTACCGACGGCCATCACAGGCAGGACAGGGCTCCTTTGGTTGGGAAGAGAAGTTCCGAGGTCCATAGTAGTACCGACGGTCATCATAGGCAGGACGGGGCTCCTCTGGTTGGGAAGGGAAGCGCCGAGGTCCATTGTAGTACCGACGGTCATCATAGGCAGGACAGGGCTCCTCTGGTTGGGAAGAGAAGTTCCGAGGTCCATAGTAGTACCGACGGTCGTCATAGGCAGCATGGGGCTCCTCTGGTTGGGAAGGGAAGCCCCGAGGTCCATAGTAGTACCGACGGTCATCATAGGCAGGACAGGGCTCCTCTGGTTGGGAAGGGAAGTGCCGAGGTCTCCAGTAGTACCGACGGTCATCATAGGCAGGACGGGGCTCCTCTGGTTGGGAAGGGAAGCGCCAAGGTCCATAGTAGTACCGACGGTCATCTTAGGCAGGACGGGGCTCTCTGGTTGGGAAGGAAAGCGCGGAGGTCCATAGTAGTACCGACGGTCATCATAGGCAGGACGGGGCTCCTCTGGTTGGAAAGAGAAGTGCCGAGGTCCATAGTAGTATCGACGGTCATCATAGGCAGGACGGGGCTCCTCTGGTTGGGAAGGCAAGTGCCGAGGTCCCCAGTAGTACCGACGGTCATCATAGGCAGGACAGGGCTCCTCTGGTTGGGAAGGGAAGCGCCAAGGTCCATAGTAGTACCGACGGTCATCATAGGCAGGACGGGGCTCCTCTGGTTGGGAAGGGAAGCTCCGAGATCCAGAGTAGTACCAACGGTCGGAATTGTGATAGGAGCTAGAGGTGGGGAAGGTAAGGCTACGGCAATAATGCCAAGTGTGGCCGGCTCGACAGCAAATGAAGCAAATTGGCTTGTCGTTTGAGGTGCGCCACTCTGCAGAACTGCAACTAAGGTAGCGACGTGGGGTAGCCTGGCTGGCAGTAGCAGCAGCCACTAGAGGAACAGGGTGCAATGGTGACGGTGGCAGCACGAGACTGGAGAAGCTGACATTGGCAAGTTCCTGGTGAACGGCCTGTATCATGGCCACGGTGTCGGGCAGCGGAGACATGAGTGGTGCAGGAGATAAGGCCTCGAGTTCTCCCCGGATGATCCTCATCATGTTCATTGGATGAGAAGGCTGTTGCAAATGCGCCAGGTCATTGCAGGATGATGTAGCCACTACGTTTGGAAGGCACTCAAAGCGATACAATATATATCACTGTTTAGTCTGCTCGAATTTTCGACAGACTTGAAGCAATGAGTCGATGGTAGAGCAATCATTGCTTAAGAGGATGTTGAACGCATCATCCGCGACACCCTTATGGATATGCCAGACTGTCACTTTCCGGCATAGAGCTGTTCACCTAGTGACACAACACGAGTATGTCTTATATGTAGGCAAGGTAGGATTCTGTGGGGGATTGGGCGAGGAGAAATATTGTTTTTGCTGCGACAGCCCGCCCAACGAGCTTCCCAAACAAGTCTTAAAGCTTTTGCTTACGGATGTCACAGGTAACCAGCTCTTGTTCGATATTCCTGAACCACTGCGAGCTGTTCCCGCCAAATAGAAAATGATGTTAGCCAGCATGATGATCGCGTCCCAGTGATTGTTACTGCTGCAGTGCTCATATTCATCCAGCCCAATCGTCGTCATCTGGCTTGTCTTCGCTATTAAAGATGGGAGGGTGGCGGATTTTCATGAGTCAACAGGCTGAATCGATGTTTCCGCGGTGGTAGGGGCTGCCTCAGAGGTCATAGTGGCCGTTTCTGAAGTCGTTATGGTCCCAGGTAGGTGGCGGCCACTGTGCAAATCCAGTTTTTGGCTGTGTAAATGGGCTAATGTAAGACCACGGGGATCATTATTTACCTCCACAAAGATGATACGTGCCAGGAAGGTTAGCCCAGGAAACACAACAGACACAACAGCCGATGACTTGCGTGAATGTTCCGGCAAGTGCCAACCTTCTCAGCATCAACCACCATTGCTACAGCTTCATCTTCCTTCTGCTTCTCTGTTGTTGATCGTCGTCTTCTTCAATGTTCAGGGACGCAGGGCATATATGTAACAATAAGGTTAAGTCGTGGAGAATGCCGTGTGTGGACGCCGCTGCACCCGACACTTAGGGGACAAAATTTGATGACATGATTATAGTCTAAAACAATGACTCGTTTTGTATAAGCAACACAAAGTAAAGCAGCAGGTTCGAGAGGCAACATAAACAAACCTACATATATTGTAGTATAGTTGAATCTCGCTACAACGAAATTGGCGGGGTGAATGAAAAATTTCGTTGTCACGAAATTTCATTGTTGAGAATTTACAGCCAACTTGAGCAAAAAAAATTGATTTCCAGAAGTCCGTAAGCCTTGTCTGCTTGCGTTTCACTGCTAGCAGCGGCGTCATGCGACTCAAACTTTTTTAAGAAAGCCATCGTAACGTCGTCATCATGAGAGCCCAGGAACTTCCTAATAACATCGAAAGCATCCATCACCTGCGATGAGGTTGCAAAGGTGGGTGAATCCTGGGCGGAGTCGTCTTCAGCATTGGACGGCGGCTCTTCCTGCTCACCAACACTTTTAATGATGTCCTCATCACTTAGCTCTTCATAGACAAGCACATCCGCATCAGAGTTGAAGAAATCGTCCAGCTCGATATCACCAGGGACGTTTCCCGCATCCTGGAGGGATTTCCAGGCCGTACTGATCCCCGGAGTATTAGCTCTATGGCCTCACCCATCTACCTAGGTGGGGAAGAGGAGCGCTGCAGTCGCTTTGCGATCAACTCCCGCCTGAATGGCGATTGAGCCCACTTTGCAGTGCGGCGCGCCAGCCCAGTTTTCCAACCATCTCTATTCAACAACGTTGCAACCAGCGAACCATCGTATCTCGCACAAAAGCACAAATCTGAAATCACGAAATTTTCCCAGCCAATTCTGCGAACCGACAGTGACCGCAGTTGCAGATCAATTTTTTCCTTAGGAATACTGAAAAAGCCTGTCCTGACTCATTCCTATTGCCATACCCAAAGGCACAGCAGCCAGCCATGCTGCCTCTGTCTGTGTGAGCCCAAAAATTTCCATTCACTTCGACGAACTATCGAAAAAAGAGCTCCTGCACAAGACACTTATTCCGTGCACGCGCTTGGAAAGGATATGGCGGCGCGAAGTCACGTGACCTGTATCAGCCAGTAGGCAGACGGGTGGCGCGCGGATAAGGAATGCGGTATTCTGAAAGTTTCCAGCAACTCTGGCACTAGATATGCTGCTGATGATAGCTACAGTTCATGGAACCACACACACAAACAGCGGTTTCTGTTTCATGCAAGAGTTGCAAGCTGCAGCACTGTAAATTTTAGCCGAATCTAAAATGCTGATGTTCCAAGATTATAGAAGAAAAATAAAATATGTAAGTTATTCTGAAATATAGTTTATTGAAATTCGTAATTCTGAAATACATTGAAAGCATAGAAAAACTGGTTTTTAAAAAAATTTGTTAATTTGAAAAATTAGTTAATATAATGTTGGTAATAATGAACTTTAACGGTAGTGGAGGGTGTATGGTTTATGGGGTTAATATTCCAAAGTGACTCGGGCTATGAGAGACACCAAAAATGGAGGGCTCCAGATCATTTCAGCCACCAGGGGTTCTTTAACATGCACATAAGAAACAAAATGACAGCGGCTTCCAGTAGCGCTGTTCGTGCTGCCTGGCAGATGTGTGGATGTAGATGTGGGGATGTGGGTGTGGGGTGCCCTCGTGCTTGCTTCTGCTCACTCCTTGCATTCAGTTTGCTCTCGAGCTTCGCAAGCATCACTGCCAAGAGAAAAACTGACTTTTCTCGCCTCGCGCAGTGCACGCAGTCGTGTGGAAGGTACATTATCACGGGTTCGCAGCGCAACACATGGCCACATCGTGCAGTCCTATACGAGTGGCTTGAGCTGGTGCAAATATAGAAAGACATAACGCTCAACTCAAACTGATTTCACCGCCTTCAAACCTAATAGGGAAAACAGCGAGGTTCGCAGATTTTTTCGTAGCTGGTTTTACGAAACAAAGTAAATTTCTTGATGGTCAAGGAATTCCCGGACTGTTCTCGGCTGCTTCCCAGGTCCTCTCAAGTCCGAAAAAACGGTTAGCAACTGTACTGCCTTTATAACGAGACAACAGCCAATGAACCCACCTTCGCCAGAGCGCGCATCAGGGGTTCATTATCTTGCATTCTTCCAGCCGTGTCAATAAGAACAACGTCGATTTTCGTTTCTCGAGCTGGAAGAGAAGAAACATAAATAACTTGTTAACATATGGCATCGCCACAAAACAATGTTGCCCCGAGGCCAGTTTGTAGCAAGCAAAAAAAAAAATCTAAACTAATAATTAAAGTTGAAAAGTTTGAAAAAGCTGTTGCCTTAGGAGCTGCAAGAGGCACTAATGCCATTCGCACAACATGCTGTACAGCAGGTTTATTTATTTATTAATTAACCGTGCCCATGAGTAGTAAATGCTTGGTTATGGTACACAACACAACATAAGGTGAAGAGGAGCACCATTAACTCATTACAATTGCAAAAGCAAGCACGTGGACTGACACAGTAAGAGCATGAAACAATTATGTCCTCTCACTTGCCAAGCAGTCCCTTCTATTGGTCGACAGGTCCACCAGACAGAATCGACCAACAGGAGCGGGGTAGATAGGAAATTGGTTTGTTAAAGATTTAACGATGTGATCATAGCGTAAGTCAGTCCCAGTGTACTCTATATGGGAATTATCATTTGCATGGCTGTGCCCCAGGAACAAAGTGTTTCTCCTCTAGTGTCTCAATGCTTTACCACTGTTGAGAAATGCCTCATGCGTTTGTGCATTTTCGTCCATGAGCCTTCATAATTTAGTTCGGCTAGAGACGCTCTTCTGCTCTCATGTTACAGCCGCCATTTCAACTTTGGCCATGGCAGGACCATACACTGGTTTCCAGACCAGGCCATACACTGGTGGTTAAAGCATTTAACTACCGGAATGCCTTTAGTATCTGGTTAAAGCATTAAAAAAGCCCAAGCGCACCATAATTGATGGCCTCCATAGCAATGCCTGCGGCGTCCTTCCCATATCCCTTCTCGTAGAGCTGCACCATCTGTTTGCCGCTGTGCTTCTCGGGAAGGTGCAGGGCATTCAGGTGGCGCATGTGAGTGCGCAGCTGCTCCACAGCACCAGCTCGAAAGGTGTCACAGGCGGCAATCAACACCCGGCAGTTGTTCTCGATGAGCCAGAAACAAATCTGCGAGTTTCAAAGGCAAGGCCGAGAACTTTGCAGCATACTTCTAAATGAGCACACACCAATCAAGTACAACTATACGCAACGATGGAATCACTGAAAAAAAACAAACAAAATAGATGCAGTGAAAGGAACAACTCCCGTTACCCCCCCTACTGCCAAAAACTGATACAGTGGACTCTCGTTAAACGAAACCTCAAGGGAAAATATGTTCCATTTATCAGGAGTTTCATTTAGAGAGAGAATAGATTTTGAATAGGCGGACCACTCCCACTCTCCGTCAGTACATACGCACAGCTTGATCCAGGCGCAGCAAGAGTGCGCGCAGTCGGTAGTCTCTGCAGAAGCAATATTTAGGCAATGAAGAGAATGGTACACAATGAGCACAAAGTTTATTCTCAAAAGCAAGCAAATACTTTTTTTTCTTCAAACTTCTCCCGCTGTATGGACTTGAGGCCCGGCACAGTTCCATGTCCAGGGGAGTTGTCAACGAGGAGCAAAACGTTCTTTTTCTGCCGCATGAGATGGGCATCCTCGCGATGAATCCATTCACTAAAATGGCCGGAGTCATCCGCGCCTCGACGTTGGCTTGATAAGAAACGAGCAAGGTCGCGGTGTTCTTGAAGCACCCCGGATGCTTAGATTTGCCAATCACTAGCGGCTTAGCGCCGATGAAGACTGTCAGCTTGTCCTTACTAGCTTCTCCCCTGGTGCACTTCTCTCCTTTGAACGCGAGGGATTTAGTAGAAAGCAACTTGAAAAACAGTGCTGTCTCATCTCCTCTGGATCATATTGCCGCATAGTTTTGGGGAGCCGTTTTGCTCGCCACTCTCCCCACGCCGTCGCATCGGCAGCGGCAGCTTCCCTTGAAACGGCATGAAACACCTGGCCATTCCGTACCTTAAACCTAGTGAGCCATCCATCACTGCAGGTGAATCTTTCGATGCCGAGCTGAAGAGCGAATTCTTCCGCTTTCGCACGAATGAGTGGCCCACTGATTGGAATGTTTTCGATCAGGGCTCTCCGTAGCCAAAGCATGAGGTATTTCTCCAAATCTTCGTGATCAACTGTTCGCAGTCTTTTTCTCTCAAGGCCAAAAACGTGACGTTTGGAAAGCCTCTCGCGGTTTGTCCTCACACTCGTCAGGCTGCTCTTAGGGACGGCATACTTTGTCGCAATGCCCGTTTTAGTGAAGCGACCACTCTCAAAGTCATTGACTATCTCGACCTTCCTTTCCAGCGGAAACACCTTCTGCGGGCGTTTTTGCGCTGCCATCGAATGCTGACTGTGCAACGACAGACAACAAAAGCTTTAAGCTTAAGCGTAAGCCTAACCTGACTTTGACCACCAGTGATGACAGTGAGAAAGCAGATGAAGCGATGGGCCGCAGTGCAGTGTGAGAGACGACTGGGAAACACCGGGGATGGAAACCGGGAGCAAAAAGAAAGGAGGGGTGAGGGTGGGGTGTAATGATGCGTACCGCGATGGCACTGCCCATCGTCAATTAGTTATGGTTTCGAGTCTGTTTTCGGCTCTGTTTACACGTTGGTCGATTAACGAGTTACACGAGTTCCGATTAACGAGATTTTTTTTACATTGGTTTAATACAAAACCAAAAAATTCCGGAAAGGTTTTTTCATTTAAGCAGCAGTTTCATTTAACCAAGTTTCGTTTATCGAGATTCTAATGTACAGTCTGTACGTCTGTAGCAGAAAATATGAAGCATGCAGAAAAATGTTTGCCTTCAAACCGTTGGACGATGCACGTTTGCAATTTGCCTGACACTCATTTCGATGCGGCAATATACAACTCCTTGCATCTCACGTGGCATCCAAACAAATAATGTTGCTCGACATAGAAATAATTGGAAACCCCCAGTCACAAAAAAAGCCATACTTGGTACCTGCCTTTGCCAAGTTGGTTGATTTCCCCACGCCGTTGACACCGCAGAAGGTGACCACAAACGGGCGGCCACTGCGCTGGGCCTCCAACACATCGCGTAGCAGGTTGACGCGGCGCTTGGGCGACAGAAGCTGCACCAGAGCATCCACCAGGGTGGCTCGCACGGTAGAAGCCACCCCCGTAAAGCTGCCCAGCACGCGACCTTCCAGCCGTGCCCCAACGGAGTCGCACAGCTTCTGGGCCACATCAGCTGCCACGTTTTTCGCTGCAAGCACATGAGGAGATGGCGAGGAGGACACCTTACTGTCACATGCATATAGTGAGCACCGTAATGATGATGCCATATTTAAAGAAAAATATATACAGTGAAAGCTCGTTAATTCACAACTCGTTAATTCGAAATTTTGGATAATTCGAAATAGTCATCGTGGTCCGGTCCGCAGTGCATAGAAGTCTATGCGTGTAACAGCTCGTTAATTCACTCAAAAATTGCCGCCGCCACCCATAATTCGAACTGCGCGCCGCCAAGCGGCGCTGTTAAAAACCATCGTTGGAAGCTTTCACGGCAGAACGATAGATGGCACAACCATCGGGGCGCCGCTAGGGTGCTGGAACAAGTACTAAACAGTCTTTCCTGCCGCGACTCCTTCGAGGAACGACGTTTTAGTGTTATCGACCACGGTTTCGTGTTGCATTTCGTGAGCCCTCGTTTTGCACGCCGCTTGTTGTGAGCTTGTGTCCGCGAGATGTGTTCGCGTGGGAAATACTGTGCCAAGACGGTGAAGGAGAAAGTGGCTATTTTACGCGAGGTGGATGAACGGAAGGCCAGCAAAGTGGAAATCGCGAAAAAGCACGGGATTCCACCAAGCACGTTGTCGACGTACGTCCGAAATAGGAAGGCCATCGAGGATGCCTATGAAGCCGAAGATTTCGCCAGCAACAGAAAAAGGCTTCGGTTAGCCAAGTATCCGGAAATTGAGACCGCTGTGATCACGTGGGTGGAAGAAATGAGAAGCGCTGACATTCCACTGAGCGGCCCAATTATCATGGCGAAGGCGGCCGATTTCGCCCTGCGCTTGAATGTGGAAGATTTTGTCGCCTCCGAAGGATGGTTTCACCGCTTTAGAGACAGACATAATCTTGTCTTCCGGATGTTGTCTGGAGAAGCTAAAGAAGTGGATGCAGAAACTTGTGCCACGTGGCGAAGCGGTGCTCTGCAGCAGTACTTAGAAAGCTACTCGGCACATGATATATTCAATGCTGATGAGACGGCTTTGTTTTATAAGCTCCAGCCCGACAGAACAGTAACATTTAAAGGGGACAGCTGCGCTGGCGGCAAGCGAAGCAAAGAGCGGATTACTGTTCTGGTCGCTGCTAATATGACCGGGACGGAGAAGGTCCCTCTTTTTGTTGTCGGCAAGGCACATAAGCCTAGATGTTTCAAGAACATTAGGACGCTGCCGACGGAATACTCCGCCAACAGCAAGGCGTGGATGACGGGCGAATTGTTTAAAAAATGGCTCTTGAAATTCGATCGGAGGATGGAGCTAGGGAAGCGTCAAGTTCTCCTCATTGTGGATAACTGCTCGGCACACAAAGTCGACGCCGAGCTGAAAGCCACAAGGCTCGTCTTTTTGCCCGCCAACACTACTGCGGCCTTGCAGCCGATGGATCAGGGGGTGATCAGAAACATCAAATGTTTCTATAGGCGCCACATGATCAAGCGCATGACTTTGTGCACTGGAAACCAGAAGACCAGCACCATCACATTGCTCACAGCAATGCACATGTTGGTGCGTGCATGGGAGCAGGTCACGCCGTCCACAATTGCAAACTGCTTCCACCACTGTGGCTTTGCTGCCGGAAGTATGAAAGAAAGTGGCGACGATGGGAGTCCGGAGCGTCTGCCTGCGGCTGTGCGTGCTGTGCTGCAGGACTTCAGTTTTGATGATTACGTTTGAGTAGACAGCGATGCAGCAGTGTGCGGTGCCCTAAGTGATGAGGACATTGTCGCTGAAATTGTTGGGGAGCAGTCTGTCCCAGAAGAGGCAGAAGACGAGGACGACGACGAGGAGCAAGAGCCCGTGCGTCCATCCGCGGCAGAAGTTATGGGAGCGCTGAATGTCGCGCGCCTTTTCTTCAGCTTTGAAGAGGGGGAAGAAGACTCCCTGTGTCGCATTCGCATGCTAGAAGACCGAGTGAGTACGGTAGCCCTCAGAGAGAAGAAGCAGAAGATGATAACAGACTTTTTTGCTAAATAAATGTTTTTCGTGCCCTCCGGGCATCAAACGCCTTCATTTTTGCTCACTTTCATTAGTTCGAATTTTGGTTAATTCGAACTGGCCTGGCGGCCCCGTGGAATTTGAATTAACGAGCTTTTACTGTAGTACATAATTTTGGCAGTGACTCAGTCTATGAAGGACCAACTGAGGTTCTTAATGTGCACTGACATCGCACTGCACGAGTGCCTCCGTTGAAAAGTGGCTGCCGCAGCTGGCATTTGATCCCGCATCCTTGGGCACAGAAGTCAAGTGCCCTAAAAACTGCAATACTGTGGGGGGCCTGCAGTGGAAGACTCAGAAACCATAAACAATGAGCTTTCTCCTCAGCAGCATCATGGTTTCTCAAGTTATTATACAGTGAACTTTGCACTATAAATTTCAAAACTATTGAATATGCTTAACTCTTTCCCTACCGCGCCCATTGAGCATTGTTAGCCAGCTGACCATGGCTTCGCGTGCCGATTTTGAACCCTTCCGCGTTGCTCACGGACACGCTATACAATCTAGTGGGTAGTCAGATAACTAAAGTTTCGATTTTGATGCTGCTAAAATTTTTCCCGCAAAGCGGCTATTTTTGAGCACGCTCCGAACACGCGGCAGCGTCTGAGTCTCATGCGAGAATGGCGGCATCCACGTCGACGACGCATGCTTTGAAACGTCGCAAATCTTGACTATGCACTATCTATGATTGATTTTATCAATGACCCAAACTGAAGAGACTCGGAAGATGCTGCCAATTATCGTAAGAAATCAGCTTCGACCTCGATGACGACGAAAACCAGCCCAGAACAACGCCGGCAGAACAACATAGATGGGAACGAAGGAAAACTCGGTGCCAAGAAAGAAAGGGGAAGGAAAACATCGGCAACAGGCCAATCAATATGCGAAACGGTGCTCAGGTGGGTTAGCTCGACTGGCTGACACCGGCTGGTAGGGTCGTTGTCACTGCGGACCGGCGCCAACCTCAGAAAGCTGAAGCAGAAACTGTGAAGTCTAAATGTTCTCAGAAATGGGGCCGCCAGTGGGTTGTCATGCCTGCTATCATGCATATGTTAAGAGGTTCATGACTGTTCTCTGCTGAACTCGGGTAAGCAGTAGGGCTATTTTGACGACTTCTTGCCACTTCGGTCATACATGGAAACAAGGGACAGTTGAAGTTAACCGGGGCGAAGCTGATAGTGCCAGAATTAGCGAGTGTCTAAGACCGACTTGTGTGTGTGCTGTGGCCAGGGCCAAACAGGAAATCATTATCAGAATTTCTCGGTTAGCATGCGGTCCAGTGAATATATTCGAGATTTTGAATAAGAATCAAACATATTTGTTATTAAATTTGTATTTACCTTCGTAAAATTGATATTCGAAATTTTCGAAAATACCTCCGAATACACAGATAATATAAGAGTTCACCAAAGTTTTACCACCCCGCACAGTGCTTAATCGCAGACTATGCAGCGAAGCATCCTCAAAATACTATGGGGTCATTTTGTGAAGAGGAGCCTTCTTGACAATGTGTGCAAAGAAAGGGCCATTTTTTAAAGGAAAGGCCGTTTTGTGAAGAGGGACCTTCTCCGTTGTGAAGAGAGCCTTCTTGACAATGTGCGCCAAAAAAAGGCCATTTTTTGAAAGGAAAGACCACTTTGTGAAGAGGGACCTTCTCCTTTGTGAAGAGGGGCTTTCTTGACAATGTGTGCCAAGAAAAGGCCGTTTTGTGAAGATGGGCTTTCTTGACAATGTGTGCAAAGAAAAGGCTATTTTTTTAACGGAAAGTTACTGTGATGTGAACAATTTTCAGCAGCTTTTTCAGATCCATTTAATAATTCATGCTTTCTGTTAATTCGGTAATTTTTTCTGATCTCTTGAATAAGGCTAAATTAAAGAGACTTACTGTACTGAGCAGCAATATAGCAGCTCCACCCAGAGCCACGCCTGTCCATCTTTTATAAAAAACTGGTATATGGAATCCTGTATAACATTACAACTGGATTTTTCAGTAGGGTAAACACTTCTGTGCATTTCTAGTTTAATTTTATTTGCAAATACCATGTGAATGTTGAAACAAAATAAAATGAACAATTGTTTGCTGTTTTTAATTTTCCAATCTTGTTCCACTGATTGAATACATATTCATATTCGATTCATATTCAAGGATTTTAATATTCACACACCCCAAGCCAGTTCATGAGACTGCACGGCAATTTGCCTCCATTCTCGACCTGCCGATGGCCCCTCCAGTTGTCTTCCTGAACCTGCTCAATACCTTAGTACACTTATCTACTATACACGACAGATGTATTGCTATAAACTGCCTTTATTTGTTTGTTTTTAATTTAGGTTAAAACACCATGCTGTTCTCAGATTCATGCTGTTCAAACCAGAGCACAGTGCCCTCCCTGTCTTGGTTTCTGCAACTCTCTCAAGTTTCTACTTTACTCAAAGCACTCAAGACGACGTCAAACGCCTGCAAAAAAAGCATGCCGCTTTGTCATTCTATGCTTCTGAATCATTTTGAAAAAAAGAAAAGGGCATCTCCTGGTAAGGAGATTCATGTTCTTTCTATATCCCCACCATCCCAGGTTTATTTCACACTTAATACGGGCTATCAGATATTGGCTATGCATGCAGTGACAGTGTCCAGGTACACAGAGCCCTACATACTCACCAATGAGATGGTCCCTTAACTTGTCCAAAACAGGGGCCATGTCCTCAGCTGTGATGCTCTTAGAACCCACCAGGCCTCGGAACATGCTGAACATGCCACCAGACTTGCCTCTGAAAGGTGTTCATGAATGGCACAAAAACAAAAAAGAAAAAAGAATGAACTGTTAGACCTAGGTTTGTTCTCATGGCTGCTTACATTTCACTTCTCACTTAATACTGATACTGTCCGTTTCTGGAGACGACTCGGGAGTACAGCATCGAAAAACACCCTTTTATCAAGGATGGAGAATGAACAAAAGAAGCTTTACCTGTGGCACATTTCAAAGTTCACCACTCGAGCTAATGACAAATATAAAAGTAACTTTTTTTTTTTATTCTTGGAAGGTCAAGTACTAAACCACAGCCATGTGCATAAGCGGTATGTAGGTTCAGACCCTCAATCTACAATGCTATCAAGCCTGCTAAAATCATTTGTAGTCTTAAAATACTGCATTCTGGATCACTCAGCAACTCCATGAAAGACACAGTCTGTTAATCAATATTTTCAGTCTTGGAGAATTTTATATTTTCCCAGTCCACTGAAATACAAAACAAGATATTTTTTTTTCCTGCGGCACTTTTCATCGGTTGTAAAGGGCCAGAAATAACACCATTTATTCACGCTGAAAACTCAATCAAGTCTAAAAACAAATGCACAATGAAAATCAAAATGAGAAGGATCATGTGATGTCAGCACCATGATGTAAACAAGGAGTGTCGATCACGTGACTCCGGAGACCATCTGGACGAGTGTGGCACGGAAGAAAAATTAAATCAAAAGCCAAACTGAGAGAAGGGTTCTTCTATTTTCCATTGGAGGACGCCACTTGTCAAGGAGCGCTTCGAAGTGGAAAATGCGAATCATGAAACCATCGATAGCGGGCTATCGTTGGGAATAGGCGCAGACATGGAAGTGTTAAGGGCAGCAGTGCGCTACAAGAGTCACCAATCCATCGCAGGACGGCGTCCTCCACTTTGTAATGTGCGCAGACGTTTTCGCCTCTCGTCAAACTTTTCCCTCTCGTATGCCTGCATAATCTCAGATTCCATCTTCACGTATGTTGACAAAGTGCTGTTCTTCAAGTTGTATGTGCACTTAACTTCTTGGCGTGAGGGCCCCTTTTTCAAGGCGTTCAAGATTTCCACTTTTGTGGCCAAGTCCTTCGCCGGGCAGTATTTCGGTTGCTTCGGAGTGACCATGATGTTGCAGAACTCTAGCAGAACTGTGCTTGACAAGAATGGGCCTGCCAAACAATGTAAATGGGGAACCACACACAACGAACAAAGCAAAACAAGCGCGTCGCGACGGCACGAACAAAGCGAGCACGAAACCACGTGAACTAACGCTGCCAACAAAGCATGCACAAGGGCCAGTTAGCTAGTTGACTGACCTGCAGCCAATAATCTCTGCCGGCTCTGACTGGCGGGCTTTCAGAAACCGAAACGATGCGTCCGGCAGCCCTGTAACCGCTGTCGTGCTCACTAAGCAAGTCGCAAGTGCGTTGCAATAAATTCACCGTGCATTTCAGACTTCTGGAAGTATATTTGCACAATTATTTGCCGTAAAAGTCTTACTTTGGCACGCCTGCATCGCGGAAGCTGGGCCAAATTAACCAGTGCGAGAGAGTAGCAGCGTTCGAATTATTGAGCGCCTGGCTCCATATAGTTCAATGAGCGCTGGCCGGGACCAAGCCAGCTGTTCGAATCATCTTTTTCGAATTAGCGGGGGTCAAATTAATGAGATTTTACTATATGTACTTTCAGCACTCCTCTCCTTACTCCTTTCAAGTGGGCAACAAACATGACGTATCTAACCTTGCCCCTGCTCTCGTATGTGCCGAGAGCATGGAGATATAAAAGCAAACCGTGAGTGGTGAAGAGTTTCCCAGATTGCAGAGTTACATCAATGAGCAACCATGTTCTGCGTGTGTCACAAAACTAGTGTGATCGAATTTCAGGCGACTAGTAGAGGCGCGACAAACATGGCGATGCAGAATGACCTCCTGCCAAAGAAGGACCAGCCTGAAAAGTTCATTATGGAAAGACTACCATAATTTTGGTTTTAGATGGACAAAAAATTATCTGACGTAGGCTGCCTCTGCACCTTACCAGCTGCCAATGACGAGAACTCTTTACTGCTTTCACTACCACTGCAAGTCATGAAACCATGACTAGAGAAACCTTATGGTGGTAGTTTGAGGTTGGGTTGATCCAGACTTCAGTACGCTTGAACTAAACATGCCACAAGCATTACTTTTGGCAAGGGGCTTCGAGAGAATCTTGTCACATTGCAGTGCCATTACTTTTGACAGGAGGCTCCGAGTCTTGTGACTTTGCAGTGCGCCACATATTATGTCACACAAACCAATACCAGCTTCTGAAAAAGAAGCATAGCTTTGTGCCCTGGGTTCTTTTAATGATGTGCTTCCAGTACACATAACAGAACATAAAACAATCATCAGGCAAAGACAAAGTAGGACCCATCGCAGTCAGCACTGCGAAACTTTGAAATAAATGTTTGCTCTCAAAACACCGGGAGCCAAGACAACTACCCTTTGTTGGTCTTCTGTTTCGAGCTGACCGGAGTGTCTTCCTCTTCAATCTCGTCCTCACTCTCAGAGTACTCCATGTCCTTGATTTCACCACCACCTTTTCCAACCCATGAGCGCTAGAGGACAGAAAAACAGAAAGGAGAAGGGAAGAACATTGCTAGTTTAGACACAAACTCCATACGGCATCATTCCACAAGTCTAGGTTGCTTGTCGCTAGCAGTGCAGCATGGTTTAGTGCGCAAAATAAACTTTCATCTCCACAATTTCCTTTCGTGTGCAAGTTGTACTATGCTTGCCCCCAAGGAAACTCTACAGTTCTTAGCATCATGTTTCGCAGGTGAATAACAAATTATAAAGTTGAAATTTTAAACGCTCCTGGGAATTCCGCTTTGCTCCCCAAATTTCTATGGCTATGGAGGCTAGTTCTTTTGGGAGCAACATTTTATGAGTGTTTTCCTCATTCGAAATGAGTCCGCATACTTCATACACAAGAGACTTCCCACACTCATCTCCTCAGAATTTGCGCTCACACCTCGTGGTCATCACCTACATATCTGCGAAGTAAAGACCACAGTCTTTAAAATATTATGTGGAGGAGGATTCAAATTTAAAAATCCTCTATAGTAAAAGTTGTTTGAACCGGCAAAATCTTTACCACATCAATGTCTTCACTGTTAGTAGTTATTGATGGCATAGCTCTTAGGATGCTACCTGGTAATTTGACTACCCACAGGCATTGACTGTTTTTAGGAAAGAAACCCTTAACAATGCCTTGCATCCTTGTACAGGCTATCCAAGCTAAATTTAGCGAAGGGTTAACATTTGAGGTAGGCCACAGGAACCACTTGTATATAGCTGCCAGCCATCTGATGCACTGCAGGCAAATTTTTAATTTTCCAATTAACTAATTAGTAATTAAGATAATTTACTACGAATTGACTTTAGACAATAAATGTGATATGCAAAGTTGGAGAGCACCTTCTAAAACCCCCATTCCATTAATTTCCAATAAAGAAAGCCTCACGTGTATCCTTTTTCCAAGCTCTAAAGAAAGGCCACGAAACATAAAAATGAGCAGGGTTCAACACTGCTGAACTGAATGTGGAGCGAAAGCATTAGCTGCGGGTGACCGAGCATTCTTCCCCTTCTCCTTCTTCGTCATCTTTTTCTTCATCTTTGTCCTCTTCGCGGCTGTTCAAGGTCATTCGTGGCCACGGCATACGCAACAAGCTAAAATGTGGCGTAATGTTGAACAAAAAATATGATGTGACTAATGCATTCGCGTGCTACTGGTCACTGGTCATTCAGTATATCGAACTCTGCACTGTGCCCCGGAAGGTGCACCTTACCCAAAGATGGTCGCATCAACCTCGGCAGTTTGCCATGTGACGTTTATAAGCTACGCGTGGAGGGAACGAGACAGAACCAATTTGGCAACCGGACTAGAGCCGCGCCGCACCCCATAGATGCACGGATCTGCCATGATCATTTATTGCGCATCAGCACATGACGTTTGCAAAGCACAGAAAAAAAAATTGTGCCAAACTTTCTCTCTCCCCTTCCTCCCTCTTTTCCTGTCTTCGTTCACAGCAGCACGCACTGCATGTGCTGTGAAGTGATAAACTGTGGCTGCCCCAATCACGGCGTGATAAAGCGAACATAATAAAAGCCAGACCAGGCAACTGGACAAGCCAAGCAAGCCGTCATAGTAAGGTTGGAAGTTGGGCGAGTTGAGTCTTATTCATACTGAAGCTAGTGCAAAAAATGAGGACCAAGGAGCAAAAGTACACAACGCGAGTCCTTTTTCGCTACTAAAACTTTTGTTGAAAACCATGGAATGAATACCAAACTCATAAAACTAAAAACAGAAGAAAACAAGCGTGATAGCATCAAGGAAAGTGTAGGGCATGATATAGTTGGTGGGGGTGCTAATTAACTGAGATAATGTGCAAAAGCACTGTTGTTCGCTACTTGTGACTATGAGGTTCCTTGCTTTTGCACCTTATCTCAGTTAATAAGCTAGCTGCATCATGTGCTACACTTTCCTTGATGCTATCAGGCTTGTTTTCTTATGTTTCTAGTTTCATGAGATCGGTATTCTGTGGTTTTCAATAAAAGTTTCAGTTGCGAAAAAGCACTCGTGCTGTGTACTTTTACTCCTTGGTCCTCATTTTTTGCGCTACCTTCAATAAGCCATCATAGGAATTTCTATCAAGGATGCTCTCTACACCCTTCCCTCCCCCTTACCACAAGGTCTATAACATTTGCCCGTGATATTATTGTTGCGAAGCATCCTGGATGCACTGTGAACTGCATCGATGATGGGTTGCACTGACCAAATTTTTTTTACTCCTCGTCGGCAAAAATGGTGGGTGAGTCCATTAAGCAAGTGGCTTCATTATGCAAGTAAATAAGGTATTGTCACAATCACGAGCAACATGTCCAGGGGTGGAAGCAGGCTCGAGCATTTTGTAGCAGCTTTGGAGCAATGAAACGAGAGTTTTGGAGTATTTGAATTATGTTTCGGAGCAGATTTCTAAGGTCAAACGCCTCTGATAATTGCAATTTTCTCTTTCTGAAATAAAAAATTTCCAATCTAATTCCTTTTTATGCAAGTTCAATGCCTTTCCAACTTCGAACTCGCATCTGACAAGACAAACTGCCAACTACTTTGAACAGACTAGCAGCAAAAGGAAAGCTTGCTGATGCATTTCATAACTGAACACCTAGTCTGACCTAAAGCATTTGCCTATTTGGACTTAATAGGGTCAAATGTCAAGTCTACCACTTCGGTACACTCAAGCAGTACCACTAATTTGGAGCTCAGATTAATGGACACGACATTTCTGTTCTCTATCTTGAGCATATCCTTTTTCATCCTATGCCTGTAGTGATAAATTCCCAAGCACTGGTCAGTTGTGCTTCAGGAAATACTATTGATAACACTGAAGGGTAGGTAGCCCTTCATCCTTCATTTTCACTTCATCGCTTCCTGCCAACAGTTCTATCAATCTTTGCTTGAGTAATACTGGGGCTCATTTTTAACATCTTGGCGATAGGTCCTGTATGGCTTTCCAACACTTTTGAGAAGCTTCCTAGTGATTAACACCTTTGGCGTACCAACACAAAACTTCACGTATATTTTGTCTGCCGTAGGCCTGACAAGCTTGTCAGTGACAAAGAGGCTCGATGGTGAACTGCCTGCTTGTTCTCAGAACAGAGCCATTAGAATAACTCACACAGTTTTTGCAGTCGGACAAGTTTTCTAACAGGTCACAGTAATCTGCACTATCTGCTTTGCTTGCTGCTCTTGGTTCTTTCTCTGCCGGCGATTCAAAAGGCTGAGAGGAGGTGCTATGAGCCATACACAGTGAATTTTTTTTCCCGATTAATTCCCTTCAGTCGCCTGTGGCTCATACTAAATTTACTTGCAAACAAATATTTATTATACTCCATGCTTCCCTCCTTTAAAAAAATTTATTTGCATTAAGCCCACTGCAAGATGAGTTATATATTTTTCCCTGGTGCTGTGACATTGTTCCAGTGTTCTGCTAAATTTGATGGCAGAACATAAATTCAGCCAGTTTGGAGCAGTTTTGGAGCAATATTGCATTTTGAAGCAGGCTGGAGCAGGGAAAGCAGTTTGGAGCAGAAAGGAGCACCACTTCCACCCCTGCATGTCAAGCCAATTTCTATATATCAAATTATTGATATATATCAAAATATTTCATGATCCCCTTCAAGTATGCATAGATCTCTGTGGCCTGACTAGAAGACACCAAGTGAAGAAGGCAAACAATACAATTGAGCGCAGCAAAACACATCCACAAAATGCTCCTGCTTCTTGCTGCCTCCACTTGGAGCCAAACGTGGGTTAAACAGCATTTACTCACGTATAACCGGCACCAAAATTTGAAAAAATGCGCTTAAAAGGTTGAGGGGTGGGTTATCTGCAAATATTTTTCAGGGAAAGGATGGTGGTCGGCTACACGGCAAGCGCGGGCTCCCTGTGTAGTCCACCATCCCCATCATCATCAACGCTTGTCAAGCCGATAAGGAGCCAACAAAAGGCATAGCCAAATCCACATCTATAGCATAATTCCACGCCATTGGTCACGCTTTGTTCAGCCAGCAGTTGTTGGGCCTTTTGTCAGGTGCTGTTTCAACACGCAGTCAACTCAGCTGACACTGTTGGCCTGCTTTGTTTAGGCTCCATGAGTGCAACTCGCCAGCAGTGTTTCACAGCGAAAGAGAAACTAAAGATTATAGCCACTGCCGAAGAAATCGGCAACAGAACTGCAGCAAAAGAACATGACATCCACGAGTTGTGCATTCATGACTGGAGGAAGAAAAAAGCCTTGAAACACCAAACCGGGACAGGTGAGCGTTTCATGATCCGAAAACAAGTTTGTTGCCCCACCTCGAGACGCAGCTTGCCACATTGAGCAGCAGAAAAGTGGCGGCAATGTTGTTTCGACAAAGATGGCTCAAATGAAAGCCCTGACTCCACAATCCATGCATTTCGTGCAAGACGTGGATGACTTCAGAGCTTTATGACACGGCATTGATTTTTTTATGTGACTGCAAACAGCAATGTGCCAGCGGCTTCCTGATGCTTACGAAGAAAAATTGTTGAGCTTTCAACGATATGTATCAGACTTTGGAAGGAGCACATCTATTTGCTGTCTCAGGTAGGAAATGCCGATCAGACCCCAGTGTACTTTGAGATGCCGATGAACATGACTATGGGATCCAAATCAGTCAGCGTGCTGGTCAGCGGAAATACCAAGCTGTGGTGCATAGTTGGCTGACGGGACGAAACTCACCCGCATATAATATTCAAGCGCAAGACACTACACCATTGCCCCTAGAATTCGTTGTGCATGCGGAAAATAATTCCTGGGTGAGCAGTAGCCTAGTGGGTGACTAGATCCAAGTAATATGAGAACGAAGACCAGGCACCTTGCTGGCATGCCAGTCAATGCTCATGCTGGATTCCTTCCATGGCCTCTCGACTGATACGGTGAAAGCTCGCCTCACTGCCAAGACCGGCACCTACATTGTTGTGATGGCATGATACCCATGCTACAGCCATTCGACGTGTGCCTGAACAAGCCGTTCAAGGCACACGTAAAGCAGCTAAATGCCCAGTGGATGGCTGACGGCCTTTACGCCCTTACACCGACGGGGGATGTATGCAAAGGCCCGATATTCCACTGCTCTGCCAGTGAATTGTAGATGTATAGAAAATGATGCCAGATGACTCGGTGCGTAAGAGCTTCAAAAAATGTGCCATCAGTAACAGCTTGAATGGTTCCGAGGACAACTAAGTCTTTGAGAGTGGCAATGAAGCCTTAGAAGGTAGCAGTGAGAGTGGTGACGATTAAGAATCGGATAACGAGTGACACTGTTGCGGTCGTTTAATAAGTGTTCTGAAAATGAAATCACCGAGTGAGCGGTTCTCTCTTTCTAGTGATTTTTTTTTATTCTTTTTGTCCGGAGTTCAGAGTTGGCGGGTACGGGTATATGCAAGGGCTGGTTATACACTAGTAAATATGGCAAGTTTCATTCAATACTTTAGACTCCGGGCTCTATAAAGACAGCCCTGCTCGCTTCTCTCTAGCTAAAAGCAGCAATTACTGTAATATACTCACCGACTCGGCAGTTAGAAGTTCCTCTGAGCGGCCACTGTCTTCGCCCTGTGGCGGTAGCCCTTCGCTATAATCGAGGGTCTTGAGGTCTGAAGATTTGCCCCCATTGTCCCAGATGCGGGGCTTCTTTGATTTGTCTTTGGCAGCAGCGGGGCTCTTAGCGCTGCAATTTCAAAAGGTGGCAGAGGTGATAACATGTGATTAACAGGGTGACAGCATAGCGAGTACATTAAGCTAAGGCGTGCATACACAACCTTCAACACAAGCTGAAAAAAAAAAAAAGAAAAAGAAAAAGTGGTGAAGAAGTGCTCCTGGTATGGAAATGACAACACCAAATGCCCCATTGCTCCTTTAATCCTCACATTTCTCTTCTCTGCAACAGGCAGAGGGGCAGAAAATTGACATTAAAACCAGTCTTGTGTGTTTATAGTGTAAAGAAAACAGAATCAGGACATGTTATAAAGGAACGCATAAATCAATCGACGTGCAGCTTTTGGCTTTTCATTTAGTATATACACACATTCGGTGCATTAACCAATACTGCCCCGGAAAGAGGACTTTTCTTTCCTGTGCTTTCATTTGTTTCAATCACAGCTGGGGCCGTATTACGGACCGCTCTATAATTGAGAGCGCTCTAAAACGCCCGCTCCTATTGGTCGCCGTCGCCATCTTGAAAAGTTGCGTCACGGGATGCTGCGATTGCGTCGCGGAGGCGAAAAAACAGATGACGTCGCGCACCTAATTATGCCCGTGGTTTTAGACTACAGTACAACCTCGTTAATTCGAAGTCATCGGGACCGCGAGAAATCTTCGAATTAAGCGGGTTTTCGAATTAACCGAACACACCAAGAAATAAGACTTAGGCAAAAAAATTTGTTGCAGGAACGTGTTACCTTTATTCGGCATATTTTGAATTACTACTGAAAGTAATCAGAGATGCTGGTTTGCCGCGTCCGGTAGTTTGCGGCCCCTAAGGTCACGCTCTCGAGTTGGTCAAATAGACGAAACATCTCTGAACTTCCACCGCGGCACTCAACAAAACTGCGGATAACGTTCAGCGATCCGCATCCGCAGGCGCCAATGTGTGGTTTCTCCAATCCTCGACAACGCTCTCGTTAGTGCTGCCGCTCTCACCACAGATGGTGAGAAAGGTTAAGTTATTGCGTTCTTTAAAACGGCAAAACCATCCATTGCTGCACTTAAATTCCTCGTGCCCAAGTTGTAGAGCTAGGTCGCTGGCCTTCTCCCGCAGTAGCGTTCCATTGACGGGAAGGTGGGCAGCGTTTGCTTTCTGCAGCCAGCGAAGCAGAGCAGCTTCCACATCTTGATACGTGGGAGCCTGCACTCGTGATCGCTTCGAAGAATAGGTCTTGCCGTAAGCCTCTAGTATTTCTGACTTGTTGCTCAATATTGTGGACAACGTCGAGAGGGGCACGCCATGCCTTTTGGCCAACTCGGTCTTCGAACAAGCGCTCTTGCCTGCTTTCTGGATCAAGCAGAACTTCTGCTGCAGTGTTAAAGTCTTGTACTTTGGCATTTCTGCACTGCTACGGTCACAAAACTAGCACTTCTGCACAGTCCCGCCCAAAAAAACGGCACAGTAGCCGACCCCTAACCACAGCGCACAACACAAAGAAATGGCGCAGGCGAGACCGGCGCGGCGGTGGTGGTGGCGTACTTGCAGCGTCGGAGGCACGGGGGAAGAGTGGGCGAAGCACACCAAGGGATGGAGTGGGGGCGAGGTCACGTGATAAAAACCGGTATGCCCGCCGTGTTGCAGTGAAGCACGTCTTCTCCTCTGCAGGCGCGTTTCGGCGGTGCGCGAGGCGCACTGTGGACCAATTTTTGTGCAGAGAGTGCTCCGGCTGGGGCGCTTTGCCTATAAATCATCACCATTACTATGTGGCTTTGCCTCGCGGCTCCGTAGGGCCGTCGTTTCGCCGGGTTTGCGGCGAAACATAGATCAGGCATTGCCGCATAGCAGTCCAAATTTTCTAATTAACCGGGCTGGCGCAGGCCGCCTGTTCAAATTATCCGGCCAAATTTACATTGGAAAATACGGGACCGCAGAAAACCTTCGAATTATCCGGGATTTCGAATTAACCGAGTTCGAATTATCAAGGTTGTACTGTATTTTTGTAGAGCGCGATGAGACGGTCTAAAACATTTTAGAGCGAGTTATAGAGCGAAAATGGCGGCGGCGTCTGCGTCCGCGTCCGCGGTGTGAGTGGTGGCTGCGGCGCTGAAGCGGCAACGCTGGCGCGAGCAGCGACGAAGGGCGGTGTGTGAGAATGCGTTCTACTTGTTCGGCGAGTTGTTCCGACGCCTATTTCGGCTTGAAAATGCGAAAGCGGAATGGTGGTGCGATGAATGCGCCGATGAACTGTGATGAAGCTCGCAGTCGACCGCTCATGACGGTGCAGCTGTCATGCGTGCTTCGATCTTTTTTTTTTTTTTGCCTCCGAAGGATTTCGTCTCCACAGGTAGTCGGCCTCTCATAACTGACGGTGAGCAAGTGCGTGCGTCAAATGGCTGAACTCAACTACTGCAAAGTTGGCGCTGAAGGGTGGTTGGGCTCCGCAGTGCGCCTAAAGCAAAAGGCGGAGGCGACATACAGTGCAAAACGAATGAAAACGAGCGAGGTTGGTAGTGTACGCTCAACCGCGTTGCTTTTCCCCATGCTCGTTCTAACTGAAGCATTTGTGTGTCAGACATTCGTGTGGACATAAGTTTATTTTGCCTGTGCTCCGCGATCGATCTTTCTTTTGTTTCTGTTTCCTAAAGAAAAATAAACAAAGCCCCGATTACATTGCTTTCGATATGATTTCTCCGCGCATTTAGGACCATCACACAGTACCTTGAGATCAGACGATGCGCAAAAGCCGGCACTATAGCCGTGGAATCAGCTGTTTTACTGAAAATCGCCATTTTTACGGTTTGTTTACCTCTGCCAGAGCGCCCTCGCGGCAAAAGAAGCTACCCACGAGAGCGTTTAATTGCAAAACTGTAGCTGCTTCTTGATTTTTTTTATAACATTGAACTTTAAATGCGGCTTCTTGAAAATATAAAACTTTAGTTAATTTATCCACACGCTATATCTATAAAAAAGTTAGCAAACGGCTCCTTGACGTGCGAATAAACCTGTTGCCGTGAAAATAAGCGGCTCGGGGCGGCACCCTGGCGATCATTGGTTGATTCCGATTTTCGTCACGCGTTGACGTCTCGCCGAGACGTCACGGCGTCGTCATTTTGACGTCACGCTCTATAACTTTAGAGCGAGAACCGTCATTCGGCCCCTGGCTTCTTTCATATGAATCTGCCAAGTACTAGCACGAACGTTCAAACACTGTCTTGCTGATTGCGAGTGATACAATTACCAGGGCAAAGAGCAACACATGCATGCCAACATAATTACATTCAAACCTCGTTACAACAAACATGCGCATAGTGAACTATAGAATATAACGAAGAAAAAGAAAACATCAGTTGGTCATGCTTTATTTCTACGCGAATTCTATCTACATAACGAAAAAATTTTTTCAAAATTTGAAGCTCAATCGGTTATTACAAAGCAGGTTTTTGTATTCACATGGCTAAATATGCATAAAAGAGGTAAAAAACTCGAAAAGCAATATTCCAATCATCTAAATCGGCCATCGCAGATGTATGCGTGCGCCTACCACTGCGCCACTGTGGTGAACAGAACATTAGATGTGAGGATTTCTTCACGGCTGATGACAGCTTAGTTGCGGCGCTGAGACGCCCGAAGTGACCAACCTAGGAATCATTGATCAGCTAATTCCTGTAGATCATGCAAATAGTGATGATGGCAACGAACCGGAAAGAGAAAAGCGAGATTATGCTATTCTTTAAATAAATCTGCTACTGTGTGGGCACAACAACTCTGCTTATGCGTTCACTTTTGCTTTCCCATATGAAATGACACGAGAGATTTCATGTTTACTTCAAGCTTGTAATTAAAACATTGTTTTTCGAATCTTTGCGTTGTCCATATGGTACACCTTTTGCTTGGGTTTACTAGCAGACTTGTTTGCAGGAATTTGTATGCACACTTATTGGCTATAATGAACAAACTAATTTTAGTGCTATGTGTAACGTTATTACGAGGTTGTACTGTATAAAAAGGGTTTGTAATAAGGCTTCGTAACATAACATTCACTTAAGAACCATAAAATTCTTGGAACACACCACAACGTCTGCTTGAGCATTACAAAACCGAAAAACAAAAGCGCTGTATACATCACTCTAGAGCAGAGAACAGCCAAGGCAGCAATCAACCAAAATCAACAATGAAGACATAGTCGCATATTCTATTACCCCTTTTCAGGTTTCTTTTTGCCTTGCATCTTCTCAAACAGCTTTTGCCTATTCTTTGCAATGTCGTCATCATCAGGATCTCCGCCAGCGTCACCATTTGCAATGACCTCCTTCACTGGTGCTTCTTTCTTGGGTGCTGGTAAAAAAGCAAAGAAAAAAAAAGAGTCAGCAAGTAGCGGGCTCACTACACAGAAGGAAATTTCAGTGCTCTTATAACATTAGACACGCCTCTTTTCGAGCACAAGTTGTTTATTCAGCAATAATGCAAGTGTTTAAAAAATTAGGCTCGACTCTCATTTAAGAAACCACACAAAGACATTTTATCTGGATGTAGGCACAACCCTTAGTACAAACAATGATAAAAACAAGAAAAAATGTGATTCAGAGATAAGAGATACTTATACTGTGCTAAGCCCATGTTTACGGCAAAAAAAAAAAAAAAATAAAAAATTGCGTTTACACTTCTCGCCTATTTCTTTGGGTCGTGCAAATAATCGAATTTTGAATACCGAAGGGGAAAACGCAGCATTCAATTCAGGCTTTGAAGTGAACAGCAATGTTCGGACATCTCAATTCAAAAGTTTGAGAAGCAGGCGAGAATTCTTGTAAAGTGTCAGTGTAGCCTCATTTCAGGCATATAACTTGCAGCAGTGCCAGCATTGTTTAGCCGGAGCCAATGTGCAGTCACATTGTGTGGCAAACCCACTGGGCAGTACACTATGTGAACTATATTAATCAGCTTAATACTAAGCAGTAAATGACGATATATAGTGAACCAGGCTGTGTCTCCTTTCTTAAGCCTAGTCAGAGCACAAACTTTTCATCTGCGAGGGCGTAAAGATGCTAGCAGAGCACCACCATATCACTCATTTCGCCGTGCCCTGCAGTGCGCCAGTTGTGGAAGACAAGTGCAGAAACTTCGCCTTAAGAAAATGGAAAATTAAAAATAGCGAAACGCTGTTCATTTTGTTTATTTCAGAGTTGACATATTATTTGTGCAAATATAGTTGAACAGGAGTGTATACCCTGGCTGCACAGAAGCATAAACCCTGCTGAAAAATCCGGTATAACTTTTGTACAGGATTCCGTAAACTGGTTTTTTTTTTCTGCACAAAGGACCTGCATGAAACTGGATGGAGCTGTCATATTATTGCTGAAAAAATTTTAGAGGGCGGTTTAGGCCGCTAAAGTGTGATGAGGCGAAAGCCATTAAGCGGGGTGGATCGTAGCCCCTCACTACTACACCTCTATCTCCCTCTCTTCTTTCACTCCCCCCCTTCCTCCCTTCCTTTACAGCACGGTACATGTGTCTGCGAAGAATTGTGACAGATACTGCGCCTTTTCTATCCTGTAAATCAATTTTAAACGCCACTGATGCCTGCTGTACTTGCGCCTCCTAGACATCTGGATCTACTTCTGTTTGCTGTGGGGTGCGGCGTTCGAGGAAGGTGCAAATGAAAGGCACCGCACGGACGCCTAGATCAGACACCCAGCGGTGTCAGCTTCGTATATGCATGAATTCGTCTGGTGACGTCACGACCACTAGTGACGGTACATGGCGCGCCTCTTGTTGAACACACCCAGCATTCCACTGAACACATCAAAGTTCACCGGCGTTCTATAATTCATTTACAGAAAATTAAAGCCACAGTATCTGTCACTCGCGCAATCCCGCTATTCTCAGAGTAAACAAGGGGAACTATGAGTAATGTGTCACGATCCGGGGTGTGGCGCAGTTGGTAGAGCACTCGGCTAGAAATCCAAGGGATGGAGGTTCGATTCCCGGTGGAGACAAGGTTTATTTTTAGCTATCTCCCTCGAAAGCGTAACCCCTTCTGCCGACAACGATGAGGCCTTAAAGGCTTTCGCCTTGATAACCAAACTCTATCAACTCTATCGGGTATTTTGCTCCTGTATTGCTCTTACCATTTCTTTGCGCACATGGTTTCATATGTCTGCTTTTAATTAGCTAATTTTTTTCTTTAATTTTTCTTTCTGGTAGTCACTTTCACTGTACGAACAGCATGTAAATGTGTGAGTCTTTTCATTCATTTTTTGGTGGCAGGTCGACACCCGGATAATGATTTTTGATTTCTTAGGTTTTCGTCTTGTTAAGCTGGTTTTTCTTTTCAGCTGTGTGTTTTTTCTTTAACAATGCATGTAATCCCACTCCTGCCTAAGGCCTTCTGTGAAGGCTGGCAGTATTTCCAAAGTAAAAATAAAAATAATAAAAAATTAATTCGGCCTTCAGGGGAGCATAAAAAGTGTCCGAATTCACCGAAAGCTCGAATTATCGAATGGGTCTGGAAAAACTGCTCAAAATCATTTGCACCCCAGTAATGTTATCTAATGAACACCTCCCTTATGGTTTGGTTTTGGTTTTATGGGGTTTAATGCCCCAACACGACTTGGGCTATGATAGACGCCGTAGTGGAGGTCTCCAAAAATTTGGACCACCTCGGATTTTTTATCTGCACTGACATCACAAAGGACATGAGCGCCTTCCTTTTCGCCTCCATTGAAAAGCAGCCGCCGCAGCCTGGATTTAATACTGCATCCTTGGGGGCACAAAAGTCTAGCGTTCTAACCATCACACAATAGCAGCGGGGCACCTCCATCATGGTTGCCTGCATTTCAGGCGAAACTGCAGTAAGAAGAACGCTTTTTTTTCAGTTTTATCAAGTGATGTGCTTTGCGGAAACTTCACTGAAAAGGATTCTTCACTGCAAAATCAATGTGGTCAAGTATGCAGTGTGGTAAAACTGTGGCGAATTCAAAATTTTTCGCTGTACTCTGCACTTTTCGAATAAATATCCAAAAAATTACAAAAGCCTGTTTTTCGAATATGAATTGAATAACAAACACAATCGATTCGTGCTAGACATTTAGAATATTTACACACCCATAGAAGGTTTTGTATGGAACTTTTTTTCTTAGTGCAGCACCGTGTTGCCACAGTGTGATTTAAAGACACAAAATTCACTTGCTGGAAGTGACACTGAATTTTCTTGTGACACCCGCATTAAGCATGCGCATGCTGGTGAAAAGGTGAAGAAAAAAAAATCTCAACTGGTATGTGTGACGCAAAGAAAATGTCACGCCCTTGAATCTGGGACAACACAAAACACTTGCAAAACGGCGTCACAAAATCCGAAAGGGGGTGGTGTGTGCAGTGTTTTTCTATAATCGGGGCTTCTTTTACGCAGCATTGGCATATTCTACAGTTTTTTCTCCAAAATTGTAGAACTGTGAGCAACGAACCACTCGTCCATTGCAGAGGCCATGTTTTCTTCACCAGAAAGCCTGCTATCAACTTGGAAACAGACCGGCACCATGTACGTTCGTGCGAGCGCCATCAGCTGCTAATCCACACTATCGAAGTGATGGTAGCGCTCCCCCTTAGGTAATCTCACGGCGAATAAGGTTCAGGCCGACAAAAACGGCTCCCACAAAAGAATCTGCCTTATTGTGCTTTGTACTCCAGTGGGATCTGGCTAATTTTTTATTTGACACTGCACACAGGTTTCCTAAGCATTATGGGATAACTTTTGCTATAACTGCCCTTTCAAACAAGGAAGGCAGGTTGGGAGGCTTTATATCACAATAAAATTTAACTAAGTTTCGATTTCTGAATATGACTCATCGCAGAGTGAAATAGAAACGACATTGTCAAAACATTAGCGAAGAATGTTCTAAGCGATGCGGCCATCAATGGCCTGTTAAGAATAAACAATGCTCAAAACAGCTGAACCATGGAGCAACATTCTTGCAGGAGCTATGATCAGAAACACAGAGGTGACACTATAGACCGTTTACAGAGAGTAGTTACACTCTTCCTAACAGGTGGCGCCACTAGGACGGCCATCGTTGCTGGCCTTCGGAACGTATTGGCGCACAGTGCGGACTGCTGCTTTGCAGCTTGTGCAAGCATGCTGGCTGACTTTTAAACACCGCTGCTTTGATGCAGGTGTCATCTGTATTGTTGAAGTATTCTGCGAGGGAGTAGAGCTAACGACCCTGATGTTTATTGGTAGAACAGACGATGCTTTCTACGTAAGGTGCACATCATGGCCTAGGCCGTTTTTCTCGGAGGTGCATCACGAGTTTATGTTCCTTTCTGGGACAAGAAAGCGCATGTGAATTGTAGAGAAAGGCTATACTTCACGCACCAGCTCATTTTAGCAGCGACAGTAACCATGGGAATGTGAGAACGACCCCGACGTTTTCTGAGGATTTGTAAATTGCACCTTTGCACTGCTGTCGTGTTATTTTCGCAGCGCATTAAGAAGAATTTTGACGTGGCAATTAATGTATATGCATGTATAAGAATTGATTGTGCAGAGAAGGAAAGTCAATGTGGGCATGTCACTGAATCTGCTTACTTTAATTAGGTACTACAGTTCCCAAGGATATGCGGGATCGAATCCCGGCCTCGGCAGCTGCTTTTCGATGGAGCCGAAAACCCAGGCACCCGTGTGCTGTGCGATGTCAGTGCATGTTAAAGAACCCTGGGGGGTGGGAATTTCCGCATCCTTCACTCATAGCCTGAGTTGCTTTGGGACGTTAAATCCCACAAACCAAACTAAACTTCAATTAGACAAGCACTGCTGCAATACATGTAATAACTGCTGCTTTTATGAAACTAATGCACGGGCCAATCATAAAATTTACCCTGATAAGATTTGTTATATCCCTGCTTGCTTGGGCTGCCCATTGTGGGTTCTGAATTCCGGTGCAGTTTCCAGTCACTCTCGACCGAGTGCAGGTGAACGTCGCTGAGCGCCTGATGCGGCCTTCAAGTAGCATAATAGTCTTTTGAAGCCATGATGTTTACAGGAGGTAAAATTATATTTTATCAATTGTCGGGGATTACACGCGCATCCATATTGAGTAGTAAATATTGTGCACAATGGTAAATGGTGAACATTCATAATGCGTCTCAGCCAGCACGGTCTGAACATGCGTTCGCCCTTTGAGCAAGAAAATTTAAAAAATAAATTTGAGGGGACAATCAGTTTGTAATCTATTCAGTTTTAGAGAGAATGCTTCCACAAAGAGCGCTAGAGAGAGAATTGATAAAAAGAATAATGAGTCGACGGCTGACGGGTTTTCGAAACATTCTAGCAAATGCAGACAGTTAGCAGGACGCTACAAATGAACTGCGCGGTTAAATTAAACATTTTTAGCACCTACACATACTATCGGCATTCACATGATATTTTTTGGCTGTCTAAAAGCTCGTCGTCCCCAGCGATAGCAGGTACGCCGCACCGTGCAGCTGAGTATCAGCGCACCGGAAGCCGTCAAACCAGAAGGCCCGAAGGCCGGTGATGGCGGAAGGGTCACATGATCAAACATGGCAGTGCCCATGCGCTCGCGCTTTAAAGGGTCTATATACTTCCACATAGAATAGGCATTCATGTATTGCACCTAACAGCACAGCCCAGGGCCCAATGCAAGCATTTCCTGCTTAAAGACAACCCTGATGACAAAGAGGGCCCCCTTTTGTTTGTTTTACTTTTTAACAGTGATGCTTTTTAAGTGGGAGTCCGTGTATTGTGTGCAGCTAAATGTGTTTGCAGTAATGATGTCACCATGCCCAGACGTTACGTCATGTCACACCTGGTCACGACCGATGACTTCACCGGTCGATTCACGCATATACGAAGCTGACCCGCCAGGCGTCCGATCCAGGCGTCTTATATGGCACATTTCCTTTAGCGCTTTCTCCAACACCACACCACAGTATACAAAAGCAGAGAAATCAGCGGCATTTCATACTGGTGTATAGGAAAGAAAAGGCGCAGTATCTTTCACATTCTCTGCCAACGATAAAGACAGAAATGACGGGTCTCGAAGTACAATCATGGTTAACTTACTTGAACCAAATGCAAACAGCATTGCTGTGCCATCAGTCTTACACAAGAGCGTAATCTGCCTTAATATTTTTTGCTGTAAGCCACAGAGACAAGTTAGCCCACCTTCAGCCTTCTTCTTGGCAGCCTCCTTGGCCTTCGTAGCTGTGGGCTTGGCATCCTTCTTGTTCTCGATCATGGATGCCACCGTCTTCTTTGACTTGAGGGACTCTTCAAACGTTCGCATCTTTTTCTGCTGGGTGGACAGCATCCTTCCATACTCCTCAGCATTGTGCAACACCTGAGCCAGCAGGATTAGAGCCACCCAAATCAACACCGCAGTTGTGAGCCGGTTAAACAATCGGCACTTTCAGGACCCACTGAAGGTGCCACTCCATTATGGTGGGCAATGAAAGTAAGGAAATTTCCCGCCTCTAAAGAAACAACAGAGCAGAGAGGTGAAAAGCAGGCAGAAAAAGCCGCAAATAAAAAAAGAGCTAATAAATAAGCATAGCGGTACAAGGAGGCCATCAAAGATTTTATAAAAAAATTCAATAGTACATATGTGATACAATTTTGTTTTGCTTTGGTAAGCACATGCAACTTGATAAGGTTGCCTGCATTATGAGCCGATTTCATCTCATGCCACTCAGCCAATTTGGGCTTATCACCCAAAGCCACTGGCACCAACTATCATCAGTCTTTTTTTTTTATCTTGCTAGTACTTGCTCCAGAAACATTTTCATGATGAAACTATCTACCCTACAGCCCATCACAAGTTGAAGATTGACAAGGACAAAGTGTATACACTCTCTGATATGTGTTCCTTATTTGCCACTCAATAATTCCACCATAAAAAGAAAGCCAGCCCATGCAAGCATTTTGTTTTCACCGATTCAGAATGCCACTCATGGGCAAGAGACGCCACAAAGAATGCTAAAGGATTGAAGAAAAATGCAGGCGAGAAACGGAGAAATTATTCAAGAGCTTCACCTTATGCCATCAACACAATCTTCATGCGTCTTTCTACCCCCTCTAGATTTCGCCACTAAAAGCAAGTACTCCCTTTCTTTTTCTAAAGTAGTACCATCTCTTTGGCACCTCTTATTTCTATACCTCCTCACTGTAATGCATGGCAATGAACATAGTTCATCAGCCTGCTTCATAACTGCCATGCAGAAGAGTTCAAAGGTCACGATATCCAGAAATACACAGCTCATTCCCACTGATATCTACCAATTAGTAAACTAATAGCACCAAAATAATCATTTATAGTACTAGCAGGTCAGTTACCTAGGTAAAGATTTAATAACTTAGATACTATTTACAGTACTTAAGGTTTCTGTCTGTATTGAGTGGTCAACGGCAAGTAAAATAAAACTCTTCAAGCTATACAAGACATGCAAGACAAAAACCAGCTCTCAGACAGACTGTTAACTCCGAAATATCCTAGAAAAGAACACCCATAAAGGGCTACCTCCCACCCAGCCGATTGAGTTATTATATGCCAGGGGTAGACAGTGTCCCATTAATGTCCTAGACAAGTTATATTACAAGACTGAAGAAAAAAGTAATGAACGAAAATTCAAACCTACAGAAAAAAACTAGACACTACTTCAGAAAATATTTCACAGAAACATCATTCATAAGGTTCCTGCACTCTTGAAACGATGTCTTACGGTTAAGAGTGTAGCTGGAGACACCTTTAGGACCCCTCAATTCTGCAACAAAGGACTTGCCTTCTACAAGTAGAAATTATTTCTTACGAGAAGGTCAGCATTACACGAACTGGCAACCAATCGCGTAAAAATAAAAAAAAATTGTAATAAAGAAAGACTGACATGATGGAAACAAGCACAATGTTACGATGTCACTGTATATAGCTCTAATCGGAATGTTCAATAAAATGATCAAGAAAAATGCACCGAAAATCACGTTTCTAACCTCGTATTCCCTTATTCACTGCGAAGCATCTCCAAAAATTTATTCATTTGTTCAGCTGCCAATCATTACTGTATGAGTCCGCCAACAATTAGATGAAATTTCTCCAGCTTATAGTAGCTTGTCACATATAGCTTATAGTAGCTTACAGTAGCTGTGACACAAGCACAGCTTATAGTCTTGCACTGTGCTTGTGCAGTCTGCTTTGTGCTGCATGTGTTATCCATGTAGGGGGCCTCAGACGTTCTTCCGCTGCTGCTTTTCGCCCGGGGGCCCCTTCCACAGACGGAAATGAAGACTGCCATACTGTCACTAATGAAACATGGTTACTTACCTGCACAGTGTTTTCACACTTTGAATGAATTAAACCAGTAGCAAGACGTCACACAGGACCACTGGCCAGCTCTCACACAGCTCTCCACTCTAGTGGTTAATATTATATTGACTGTGGTTTTGTCACCCCCCAATGTTGCCTACCCACCTCTTGAAACTCCGAGCTGAAGTTGAAGTTGTTGAAAAAACTTCCAGACTCCAGGCACGCCTTGTACTTGTCCCTGAACTCCAAGTGCACGTCATCGAGGAACTTGTCTACATATGACAGCTGGAGGACTTTTTGATAAGCGACCTGTGCAAAGGAACACGAAAGGAACGCACTAAATCTACAAGTGACTTCTCAAACCGAAGTAGTTTACAACAAGGTTGCGGAATCAGCAGCAGCAAATAGCAAACATACAATTTAAATCGCACTTTCCACACCTTCCAATGAAAAAAGAAATATGCGCAGTAATCCTATTAAAATCCTATTAATTATAAGCAGGCAGTCGGCACTTCAAAAATGAAGAAAACGAAGCTCATCCTGCTGAACTTGCCACCAAATAACTTTTATATGCACGGTATGCCAGTGGATTGTGCAGTCAGTCATATGCTTTGTGCACTAAAATAATGTTAATAGACGCATTAGAAGATTTCAAATGAAAAAAAAAAAAAAAAAAAGTTGAAATTAGCAGCTGCAGCTTGGTGGGTATGGTAATTATCTATTGAATCCAGCGGTCATAAGTCTGATCCTGGCCACAGCGGCTACACCACAAAGCATAAGAACATGTGTGCACTGCGCGAATCCACAAGGAGGTCACCTCGTCCAATTTTAGTTCCTGAAAGAAACTACTGATTCCTGATTTTACTACTGTACTGCTCCTTCCGATACATTGATCTTGTCTTGCAGCAAAATCTGAGTTCCCACAAAATATCTGACCTAAAATTCCAGAATTCCAAAATTTTGAGGATGCAAACCGGCAATAATCAAGGAGGGCAAGAAGTTTTTTTTGGGCCACATCAATTACAAATCCTCTGAATCTTGCTTAGCTCCGATTTCCCTCTCTACTACCAAGATCTTTCTTTTAACTAACATTTAAACTGAAATTGTTCACCTTGACATGGAGAGACAGTCACTTTTAATATCAGAATCCTTGATTAGATTATAGTCTAAGCCAATTTTTTGTGGCTATAGCCGAAACATGTCAGCTTAATGCGCATCCGAATATATATTTTCTTCACAAACTTCACGGTACGTGCCCCGAAATATTATGCCCTTACAGAAACATTCCCGTTATCATCACACCAAGACTGCATTACAATACAAGCCAGTGCCGCATTAGCGTAGTGCATTTTAAGATGCAACACAAATGCGATGCCTGCGCCCTCTTTTGGGAATCCCGCGAAGCATACGTCGGCTGCTTCTGCTGCGTCTAACCACCAATTTCTGAACATTTAAGCAATGCGCCTCTTCCGACAATGCATACTGTATGGGAAATCCTTTAGCCGCAAATTTATGTTCATTTAGGCCTTCAGTGGTGATCAGTGGTAGCTTGTATTGGTTGTTGTTGGTTGGTATTATTTCAAGTAAAGGCGGAACAATGTGGTGTAGTAGCACCGTGATGAGAACTCTGCCTCCGTAACCTAGGCTGCATAGCCACAAAATGTTATCTTCGAGCATAGTGGAAATCACAGAAACCTCAGCTTTTACGTGACAGTGTACATAGCCCGTTCTGTTGAAAAGTCACCGCTGTCATAGACGGCAGTCAGAAAAAGAGTGGACACTTAAGCTAAACCCTTAAGGGCATGATGGAACGGCATTAATGGCTCCTCTTGCAGTTACTCATTCACCTTTAAAATAGGGTAGGCAAGCGCACTATCGTGGAAGGCATAGCTTAAGCATCCTTCTAATTTTAGAACATCTTATCGCGTAGGATGTTTGAAGAATGTCGCATACTCCGTACTGCTGACCTGTGATATGGGGTATATTGGCCAAACTGGGAGGTGCCTTAACGAGAGGTTAAAGGAGCACGCAAATGATGTTAGAATTCAGGCAGCAAAATGATTGAGCACATTAAATGTTCTGCAACTGTGCTCCAATACTTGATAATACAGTGGTGCTGTGCAGGTGCACGACACAACTAGGAAGAGAAATTATTGAAGCTGATGAGCTTGCACTGTCTGGTAGCCCGTGTGTCAGCCCCCCCTCAAATTTGCTATAAAAGAAAGCACTGAAGTACAGCAGAACCTCGTTGATATATTCCCAGTTAATATGATTTCCCATTTTATATGCTCAAAACAGCGGGCAGTAACACTATTTTTCTCCCGGTTAATATGTTTCTGGATAACACGTTTTCCCGGTTAATATGCTAGAAATTTCAACAAATTGTGGTCATATAATATGTCTTGTGACCAACCGGACGTGTGATAACAAGCAGTTGCGACATGAAAAAACTGATTAGCGGCATTCATCCATTACTGTTTCTTTCTTGCAGCGCCTAGGTGGAAAGGGGCAAAGCATCAAAGAAGGCAAAAGAGTCAACACAGGATAAGCTAGTCTCCGCAGAAACATGACTTCATGCAGAGAAATGCGGCGGTTTCTTTGCAGTGCCTTACGGACAGAGGAGTGACTTTTGATAACTACAACTAATCGCTTGAATACGAGCGAGCTGGGTCTGGGGGAAGCACACATGAACAATAACAGTGCAACTGCAAGCCATCGCGATGGCTTCCCCACATCACTGGCTTCCCCCCCAAGGAAAGCTAACAGCTTTCTCAGAAACTTCTTAGTTAAAGAAAAATTCGTCCTGGTCTGGGGATCGAACCCGGAACCACCGCCTTTCCGGGGCAGTCAGCTTTCCTTTGTAGCCGTATGGCTGCGCTTGGGTGGATGTCAATGAGTAATTACTCCCTTATTACAAAAGGGGAGGGTCCAAGGCGCAAGTTGTCGCGTGTTGGTCACCATACAATTTGTTGTCAGGTAAAGAAATCTGCTAAAGACCCATGTTAGTGAGAGGATGGCACCACTGTCGCCCTGAATAAGTACAAATTTTGTATCAGATGGTAAGTTGTTTGCTTTACTGCATCCTTTCCATATTTCCAAACTCTCCTTTCGCGTGGATTACGAGGCACCTCCCCTTTCCTTTGTTAAATAAAATATATACCAGAATACAGTCAGTGAATGACTGGTTTTGGTTAGGAATCATCGTTGCCGCGAAGCTGACTTACAGAATTTTACAAGTTGTCCACAGGCATAGTCTTACTCTTGGTTAAAAACTGGAAAAAAAAACCTTACGCTCACATCTCCCTTCTCAAACAAAACTGAACTTTAAGCAGCCATAGTTGTCTTTAACCTTCCCTGTGTTCACATTTTTACTACATATATTACAACCTACACGAGTAAAAAAACAGCGGTATAAGTGCGCCGCAGCCGCACGTCATAAGCACACCAACAAAGGGACTACATTAAATACCAGCCGCCTCAACAATTTATTGACAAAAGGTCAGAAAAACGTAACCTTGCTGTAAGATATCCCGAAAAGTAACAATTATAATATTCGCAATCGTGCTGCTTTGTTTTACGTTCATCGCATTCATATGTCATGAAGAGAGCTAGTTTTCAGAATTTAAAAGCACTGCATACTCACAACGAAGACTAGTTCGAATTCGTTGTCCAGTTTATACTTGAGAACGAGGTTCTCGTGGGTGAAAGAGTTGTCGCCACCACGCTCCTGCAACAAAATTTTGTTTAGAGTGAAAAGACGGAACACACTGAGCAGTACAAGTGGCCGGTGAAACCTCCAAACCATAATATGCAAATCTGCAAACTGCATTTGCGCAGTTACACAATCTTCTCCATCTCGAATGAAACAAAAGGGTCCTTAATGTTCTTGACATAATATAACGACCCGTATTAATAACAAAACGGAGCATGCATAGCTAGATAACATTTGACGTCGGGCTTCTTTTTAACGACATATGGAACCTACCTGTAATATAACTGTGCGTATCAAAGCGTTTACTGACGGAGTGAAGAACTGCGTTGTCCCTTGGAAACACCACAACACAATCCCACTTTTGCTAAATATCGTAAAAAGGTCAAGCATTTTCACAGCACTGAAGTACCAGCGATTTAAAAACTCTGCTTCGGGATAGCTTGCGACCACTTCAGCAAGTGTGAACTAAGTACACAGTCGGTGTGGTCGGCACCAGTCGGCTGGCAACGTGTTTTCTGGAAATGACGTTTCAGCAAGTAGCTGTGACAGCTTCCGGAAAATATTGGTACGCACAAAAACAAAAGTTCTAACAAGTAAATAAAGTCGATGTACGTCAAAAAAAAAAAATTAACGACTGAATCCGCTTATGATTTGTACAAATAATGTATTACTTCTTGCAACAAAACATAATAAAATATTAAAATAATATATATATATATATATATATATATATATATATGTGATAAGTTAAGATGACAGATGACTATGGTCTCGTACGTAAAATGCGGCAGCTGTAAGTGTGGCCAATTTTCTCTTCGGAAAAAACGCGTGTGTGCGTGTTTCGTGTTGTGTTGGTTTCTGTCGCTGCGCAAGTTTCGCGATGGCAGATCCACGGGAAAGTTCAAATCTTGGGAAGGACAGCGACGGTCCAAGCGAGCTTCCATCTACTGCTCAAAACACCGAGCTGGTCGATGAAGAACTCGACGATCTGCTTGACAGTAAGCGCTGTCTGTGGCATCTTTTCTGCCCGCAGGACGGTTAAGAAAAAGCGATGGTGATATCCGATTTCTTTCACTTGCACACCTTCACTGTCGGCATGAGTCGCCGCTGTACAAGCACCTTCTTTCTTTTTGGTAGTAGCAAGGTTGCATGCGTAGTTTCGCCTTGGAAATTGGTACGTGAAATTGTACCCGGGTTGCTCTCTCTATTTATTTTTTTTAGAGTCCTGATGCGGACGAAAATTCGAATGAAAAGCGGTGGCTATACATCGTTATATACCGGTGCTGTCGCTGCATTCATGCTGATTAAAAGCTTTCCTCCAGCGGTGTATCAAGATAGCTTGCAGAGCGAAATGGCTTCACAGTAGAGTCTGGCGCAGGAAGGTTGTCTTGGAAGGCAGTAGAAGGAAGTCTGCAAGACTTATTTGCTTGTCGACCTTGACACTGCCGGATTGCGTTTTTTCATAGGCGGACTTTTCCGCGAGGAAGGAGGCCACAAGGGCGTGTGCTATGCAGTACAGCCTAAAGCGCAGAGGCGCCGCGCGGTTCTTGACCTCGTAACAGCCGGACGGACGTGTCTCTCGGACGGGTCAAGTTACGAGAGCTGCAAGTTTCATATGCGCGTGAAGCTTATTTTAACACGACAGCTTTAAAGGCCCCGTTCTCCAAAAAAACACGACGGTTTTGTGAGGGCCAAATCGCGGTTAGTGCTCTGGCAGGTAGTAGTTGGTAGGTGAAATGGTCGTGTACTGAATGCTCGTCGTTGTGTCGCGTGACGCCACGAGACCACATAACTCAGAGCTCTCAATACGGCTAGTTCCGAGACTTCCCATAGTACTCAATCACCTTAGTATAAAATCAGTCGAAAAGATGCAGTTGCCAGAATTCTCGAATATTGTAACTAATTAAGCGATGAAAAAAAAAAAACAAAAAAAAAAGCATTTTTGAGAAGCTAATTTTGACAATAGCAGATGACTTTTATTGGCTGCTTCAATGTAACACTACAGTCCATAAGCACCGAAAAATAAACTAGTCAATTTGTAGCGGAGTTTCCCAACTGATGCTAAGGTCCAGCTATGGCAGTGTTGCATTTTGAACCCTGCTTTTTATTCCGTTGCACGCGCTCAAGGCACAGTGCCAATTTCTTGTTCTGGCCTGTGAAGTGAGAACGCTACAAGCACTGCAAGGCATGTTTGAGTTGGCAGGCACTTCCAGCTTGGGTTCCGCCTTTGAAATGGGCGGATGAGATCGGAATCCAGCCTTCCAGAACCCTTGGTTCCCAGATTAGATGCACTGCGTAAGGCGATGCAGGCACGTTTGTATGGCTTGCTTAAAAGAGGTCTTCGTATCTACATCTGGTGGTCATTCACATAATATGGTATCTTACAGCTGTATGCTAATGAGTATGTGTGGGATAATACTGATACAAATAGAAGTCTACTGAATAATTGAAAAGCAAAGGGAATGGACACAAACAAGGATCCACAAGAGGAGCCAGCAAACGGGAGACTTCAATGCTGTCATGTCATATCCTGAAAGGTGGAGCCTAAGTGTCATCCCAACTTTTTGAAAAAATTTTAGAACTAGAATTTTAGAAGAAAGAACTCGCTAGTTGGGATATTGAACTGGTATTGTAATTGTGAAAGTGTTAGGTCTTGCACATACCTTCATGAGTGACGATATTCAGGCTCTTAGAGTTCAGTGTTTCAGCTTTTGTAGTGTGTTCTTTTTCTTAGTTATTATTATTATTATTATTATTATTATTATTATTATTATTATTATTATTATTATTATTATTATTATTATTATTATTATTATTATTAATGATAAAGGTGCTGTGGCTGTTTTGCAGTGATGGGCGAACACCTGAGACATCCACTTGATTTACTGAAATTTTCACAATATCACTTCGGGTCCTCCAAACCTTCTGTACCAAATTTCACAGCTTGGTGATACTTTATTTCCGCGAAGATATATTTTGATCACTTTTGTTTTGCAGCCTCAGTTGGGGCAATTTCTACAGGCAGACTTGAGTGTGTGTCATCGCAAGCTGCATGCCCACTAATGTTGGCTCTAGGTTAAGTAAAAGAAAAAACAAATTCAGTTTATTTTATTTATTTATTTATTTATTTTTTCATTGGAGACAAATGTTGATTGAAACTAATATCACTTAGAGCTGCCAGTTAGCCAATCTAGGTGCACCTTAAAGACTTTGTGATAGTATCCGTGATGCTCTTTTCCACTATGCCGTTATAGGGCGAGTCGGTTTTCGGGCATTATAGTGTTCCATGTTTCAACGTGCTGATGATGAGTGTCATCTTTCTTTCTGTTCCTTGCCATTATTGCATGGAACACTATGAAGCATGGATGGATGACCTTTATTATAGTCTCTATTTCTCATATTATGGGTAAAACCCAGTTTTGACTTCCAGGTGATTGCTATTTTGTAATTGTTCGTCTCACTACTTCGAAAATCTGTTTTCCAACAAGGCAGAAAGGTAATTGACTTGGAATGTTTCGAAATTCTCCAGAATTTTTCAAATAAAAAACAACCTTGCACATTCTAGTGCAAATTCTTACACATGCCATTTCTACATCAATAGGCTACAGTGAAACGAAGGGCTGCCACATTTAACTTTTTGAAGCAAAAGTTTTGCTACACCACTTTGCACCAAGGTCAATGTGGGCTGCCATTTGACCTTCAAGGAGCTAGAGAACAAAATATTGCTGTATAGTTCGGATGTCCGGGGAGAAAATGTGACAGACACTGTGCCTTTCTTTTCCTATAAACCAATTTACAATGTCAGCGTGGGCTAGTAATTGACCTTCAAGGAGCCAGAGGACAAAGTATGGCCATAAGTATACTGCACTTTCCTTTCTCCAAAACCTCCGTTCACTTGGTCTTCAAAAAGGAGGTGTGACCTTGACTGTGTGTAGGTATCCACCATTCTGTGCTGTCCGCTCAAAAGTATATTGCACCTTCTTTTCCACAAAGCTTGTTAAGTTAAAAGTAAAAACATCAAAAAAAAAAAGAGGGGCTACTGGCTTTCACTCATATCACTAGGTTCAATGCATGATTAAACCACCACCATTTTTTTTTTTTTTTTTAGTGCTTGTTACTTATTGGTGACATGTCAACCTGCTGCAGCCATGTCTTTAAAAAAGTACATGCTTGAGTTGTTCTAACCTCTTTTTACTGTTTTATGCTTGTCTTGGCCTCTCTCGCCAAGCTAGCTTACTGTTTATTACTTCGCAAGTTTTCGCACTCTCGCACTCATTTTGTTTTGCTACTTGTTTAGCTTTTGTGTGCATCCACTGTTTAGTGTGTATGCTGTCCCGGTTAAAAGTTTGACCTTACCAAACTAGTTGGTACCTACTCCCCTTACACAGTCCCTCTTCTGACACATCCAGATGTGCAAACTATCTTGGAGGTGCAGGCAGATATACTCGGTGAACATTTTCTCCAGATTGTCTAGCTCTTCCCACTACACAGAATCATTCTTAAGGTGTAAAATCACAGCAATGAACATTTTAACAGTTTAATTACAATACAAGAAATTCATAGAGTTCTATCTACTGGCAAAAAGACTGCACCAGGTCCTGACGAGATGCATTATGAAATGCTGTCCCTCCTGTCTGAATCATCTGTAGAAGCACTTCCAAAGATTTTCAACAAGATATGGGTATTACGACAAATACCAGAGGCATGGAAAAATGCTCCTCTTGTACCATTCTTTAAGCCTAGCAAGCCGCCAACTTCATCCAGCAGTTATAAGCCAATATCTTTAACTAGCTGTCCTTTGAGAGTATTCTTAGTATTAGATTGATTGATGTTTATCTTTGCATCTCGAGAGCTTCTTGAAATCCACCAGTGTAGATTTAAGAAGGCATGCTGTACAACTGACCATCGTGTTCGTCTGGAAAATATTGTCAGAGAAGCATTCATACACCGACAGCACTGTCTAGCGGTCTTTTTCGATCTCGAAAAGGCCTACGACACAACTTGGAGGTTCTGAATCCTGCGTGACCCTCAGACTTGGGCATCTGTGGGAGGATGCTAAGCACCTTGAGTGACTTCCTCTCTAACTGCTCATTTAAAGTTTGTCTAGGCACACCTATGTCAAAAACCTTTATCCAATAGAATGGCATACCATAGGGATGTGTTTTAAGCACTACATTATTGTGAAAATGAATGATATAAGTAAAATAATCCCAAAGTGTGTTATGTATTCAATTTACGTTGATGACCTGCAAATTGCCTGTACATCATCCAGCATATAATCATGTGGGAGGCAAATACAGATAACATTGAATAAGTTAGCTACATGGGCAGACAGGAATGGGTTTAAATTCTTCCCTCAAAAAACAGTAGCTGTTCTTTCTTTGCTTAAGTGAAGCTGAACTGTCAGTAAAAGAACAGCACAGATTTCTAGGTCTGACATTTAACAGAAGGCTTACATTCTTGCCACACATAAACCAGCTAAAGAAAAAAAGCTTCTCAAGCCCTTAATATCCTAAATGTACTTTCACAACAACGTTGGGGCTCTGATAGCACTTGCCTTTTTCATATTTACTGCTCTGTTGTATGCTCCTGTTTAGATTATAGGTGGATGTTTTATGGCTCCACTAGGCCATAATATTTAAGAAGACTGGACTCAGTACATAACTTAGGCCTTCGACTGTCAGCTGGTGCATATAGAACATACCCCGTAAGTAGTCTATATGTTGAAACCAATGAACCACCCCTTACAGATAGAAGAATGATGCTTGCATGTGCATATGTATTAAAGATAAGGTCCCTCCCGAAACACCTATGTTGCACTATTGTTACAACAGCGCCATCCAGAACACTCTTCAGAAACAAACCTCATGCCGTCAGACCACTACCCCTTCGCTTTGAAGAAATATGCAGAGAATTAGATATACTGGGTGCTCTTCTCAATGTTCCACAGGCACAGAACTCACTTCCGCCTTTGTGCAGCTTTCCCGATGTATGTAGCTTCACGCTAATGCACTTTAATAAAAAGCAAACCTCACATGAATGCACATTACAGGAGATTTTTTTGCAATAGATGAAACATACAAACAATATACAGCATTTTATACTGATGGTTCGAAAACAGAAAAATTATGTTGGTAGTGCAATAATTCACAACAAGTGAGAACAAAAAGGACAGCTACCTGAATGTCCATCAGTTTTCACTGCGGAATGTTATGCTGTCTCTGTAGCGGTAGAAAAAATAATAAAGGAAAACACAAAACCAGTATTATTTACTCAGACTCTCTAAGTGTAATTACAGCACTGCATCACAAAAATGCAGCGGAGATATTATCCACAATGTCATAAAAGCCATAAGAACTGTGTAAAATTCATAAGGAGTAAACTAAGAGCTAAATGGCAGGTTTCATGGGATAATGAAACAAACAACAAGCTACCCTTGGTCAAGCACATAGTTCAAGAATGGAAGTCATCCAGCCATAAAGAGTGCTTTTTTAAAGTAATCCTATGTTGCTCCGCATTGGACACGCAACTTCATACTTCTCGGACAAGAAAAACCTACATGTCAAGTATGCAGTGAAGAACTGAAAGTAAACCACATTTTAATATCATGCATGAAATGTGAGAAAATCAGCAAGAAACATTTTATGTGTTTCTATGGTGAACACATCCCATTTTATCCAATCCTCTATCTACGAGAGAATGCCATTGTCGAAATTTTTTCTGTTTTCGATTCTTTAAAAGAAGTAAAGCTAATAAACAACCTCGGATTTATTTTTAACAGGAACTGCTTTACCCCGAGTTTGACACATGATGACCTTAGTTGCCTATGCGCCATAAAACCCAACGAAAATAAAGAATTTTGTCGATCACTGTTGGGAGTTTTAATATTAATATACCAGATTTTAGATATAACCAGCGTACTAATGTACACTATAACTAATGTACACAATCATACACGAAGGGCTCAGTGGTTCAAGTTAGTTTATTCTGTTTTTGATACAAAACATTTATTGCAAATACCAGGTGGCCAAAATTTCCAGATTCCTACACTATGGTGTCCCTCACAGCTCGAGTTACTTTGAGATGTTAAGCCCTCCAAACCAACCATCTAATCAGTTATTACAGTTTGCACCTAGAAAAAAACAATTTTATAGCCGCGGAGATAGGTTACTATGGATGAATATTTTTATTGGGCATATTCAGCAGCAGTTGTCTTAAACTCCTTTGTAAATTGCCTCCCTTACTTGCACAAAAGCAGGGCATTTTTTTTTCCTAGTGAATGTCAGGGATGACAAAAGCTGCTAAAGTAGTCTCCCTGCACCTTCTGTGTTGTGTGACTTCAGGTCTCACAGTTCAAATATGACATATCAGTTGGGCAGTGCAAGTTGAAATGCCCTGCTTGTTCTTCCGCAGGCGCGTTGCAAGACTTCGAGAAGCCCACAGCTAAGAAAGCCGATGAGGATGCCAGCAAAAGCAAGGTACGTGTCTGTGTGTGTAGATGCTGGGGAGACAAACTTCATTAGTCACGGAAGGAGTAGCACGTGCTACTGTATGCGAATGCAAAATTCTTTCCCACTTCTAGTGTATGGCTAATTACGTATTTAAGTGATCTGTTGCAAACACGCCCATCTTTCCTAGCATAATATAGACTTGTAAGTCTGGTATAAATAAGGCTTGCTCTTTTTGCCAACAGCTGAAGAAGGCGCAAAAGTTGAAAATTAACAAAATGGGCAAGCGTGATGAGAAGGTATTATTCGTTAAGCAGCATATTTGTGCGATTTGAGGTATTTCTCCACAGCTTGCATGTCTGTGCAAACTGGGAAACACTGCCTCCTGCTAGCTAAGTTATGTTTCTTTACTCTCTTTTCCCCTCTATTGAACAGTTCGTCATTTGAGTAGGTTTATCATCTGTATGTAGGACGCTGACTCGAAACTATCTACTCACGTTGTCAAAGTATGTTACGGATGCCATGACGATTGAGTGGTGGTTGCATTGCTGCCATCAAAACGTCGACCGCATGTATCGCTGACGTCTTACTCTACGCATCCTGACAACACAAAGATAATGTCAACCTATCTCTTAGCATTAAAATTTCACCTGTTTTTGTATGCCAGCTATCCTGTTTACCTTCAGTTTTTGTTTTTATTTAATAACTTTATTTTAGTAATTTTTTCTACAAGCACAGCTCCAAGTATAATTTCCACCACTCTAATTTACTGGTTAATAAACTGGTTATGCTAACAGATACACGCACACACACACACATAAACTCGAAGTAACATTTTACCACGCAAGATCCCCACACTAAATTGCTGAGAATTGTCAGCAAATCGTTCATTGAGAGTAATATTAACTAAACAAAAACTGAAACTTGCACCCAAAAAAAGGTTTGCAAAATTTGAAGAAAAAATGAAATAAAGAATGAAAAGTCTGGTGCCCTATTGTGATACCGTGGTCAATACTTTCTTAATATGCTTTGATGAGAAAATCTTTCCTGGCGTGGCTGCTATGATGCTGCTATGAACACTGGTCGCCATATTAAAAAAAAGAGAAAGGTCAGAACTGCGATTGAAAAATAGTTGGCCATGATATGCTGAAAATAGGTCAATGAGTTTTGTTGAAGGGCTTTCCCGGAGAGATATTTGCCTTAGAGAATAAAAACCAGCCAAGGGACGAGGACGAAGAAAGGCGATGTAAGTCCTCGTCCCTTGGCTGGTTTTTATTCTCTAAGACTAAGTACCAACTGGCCCAGATTTCAACCCTCCTTTAGATATCTGCCATTCTGTTCTTCAGTTGTACTTGACTTTAGGAGAGAAAAAAAAGGTGTGCAGGTAATTATTTGTTATGTGAACAACTGCCCGTATTAAGGAACTGAATTTGAGCTATTGTGCAAGGCTGCTTTATACATAGGGTATGTGTCTGTGTGTAAAGCCTGCTGAAAATGAGTGTTCTAAATGATGCCTTAGGCTCGCCCGTCCGGTTTTTGCTATGGTAATAACATGCACTGCTGTTGGAAACCTTAGCATCTTCATCCTCCTCCCCTTGTCACTGACTTTGTGTTCTCAAAGCCTCACCTCCACAGACATGCTTTTCAGTTCTTGCCATTTTGCTTTTTACGCTGTTTACTTGCTGTGGTGGCTGAGTCAACTTGGGTTTCAGTCCAAGGTTGCAAGACTGACTCGTGGTGATGGCTACACTTGGACGGAGGTGAATTAAAAAAAACATAACGCTCCTGTTCCCTGCAGAGTCTATGCATTTCAACTGCCCCGAGGTGGTTGCAGTAAATCAGGAGCCCGCCACTGAGGTGTCGCGCATAGCCCATTTGCAGCTTTGGCGTATTAAACCCTGCGTATTGATGGCGGGCCGATTTTATGCTGTTTGTGATAAAAGTCAAGCTGGCCTTGCTGTCTTGTTCAGTAGCCCACGTGAGCTGAGGACACCTGTTTCCTTCAGGATGACGGGTCGGCGGCACCAACAGCAACGCTGGGAGGCAGTGGTGACCAGCAGCACCCGTGGACAGCCGAGTTTGGCCAATTTGCGGATGTAATGCAGGGCTTGCTGCGTGAGGATCCGCAGCTGCAGGAGCAGTTTACCCGTATCGCCCAGAGTGCCAACAGGGCAGGTGGGCAGCTGCTGGGCCTGTGCACAGGGGAAACACATTCATCTGTGTTTGCTGTGCACTTGCTCTTTTATCGGGAATTTGTCAAGGAGTACAGTCTTAGAATGAACCTGGTGGCTACGGTGATTGCATGCATTGTATCTGAGGTAGCCGGGCTTTACGTATTGCAGCCAAAACTTCAAAGCCAGGCAAAAGTAGCATTTACTTTTTTGGCAGTCTGTTGTGCATATTCGTGTTGCAACTCGCGCTGAAATCCTTTCTGGCTGACCTCAGCCAGAAGTTTTCTCATGTATTGAAACTGGAGAAAATGTCTCAGTTTCTAAGCGGGGTTGGGAGATTTAGGAGGGAGGTGGGAAGGAGGTTGTTGAGGGTGGACGGCATAAAAAAAAAAAAATTGTCATGTGTCAAGGAGGCGTCTACAGAGAACTTTAAGGGGGGGTCGCTGGCCTCATATAAGGTCTTTATTCAGTGAAATTGTAAGCAGCAACAAAGCCAATGCCGTACATACCTGCTTTCTCTGATTTTAAATTTCTCTGTCTCGACGTATGTTCAGCCTCGCTTGCGTGCAGTAATAGAAATGACCTAATGTTTTGCCCATAAGCTATTGTGACCGTTGCTGCAAGGGGCTTGCAGCATCGGTCAGCATACCGGGTGACATTGTCTGGCGGTGACACTTCCCGTTATCTGATGTGTGTCCTAGGATGCAAGGAATCGGTTTTAAGTTTCTGTTGTCAAAACTATGCTTAGTGACCATTTGCATTTGCTAAAACTCATGGACTGTCTCTGCACAATTGTCATCATTCATTGCACACACAAAATCCACAGACCCGCTAGGCCTACTCATTATGGACGAGGGCTAGCATCAACCAGTAGTTTGGTGCTTACTGCTGAATGTCGAAGCATGAGCATATATGGACTCTAGTTCTCGTTTTGCTTATTGTAGTAATTATGAGGTAGAGAAAAGAGAAAGCGAAGCTAATTTGGTCATCAATCATTGGCGTAAAGGCTTTGGTTGGCTGCCGATGTAGGTGCATCATACAGTGATAGTGTCTGCCTTAGTTCCTGTCCTGCAGCATCATTAGTATTTGCTGAATCATTCTAGGCTTTGTATGTCAGTAACCATCGGGCTAGTAATGTATCTTGATTGTTAGAAGAAGCATTTACAAACACTTTGGGACTGAATTAAAATATATTTTAAGTGTTTGCTGTGTCCTAAACTTGGCTGTGGTGACCTCACATACAGAGGAAGCCCGTAACATGCTTTTCATGGACAGTATGAATATATGTGTCATATGCATTGTGACATAGCAGACAGTGGATGTACAGTATTTTCACAATTCTAACATGCACCATTTGTTCGTAAAATAAGCATTTAAAAATATATGCGCATTACAACCGGACTTGAAACTTAAATACGTCAAGACCAAAATCTCAAAACCCAAAATGAAGCAGCTTAATAAACTACGGCCAGCCACTGTCAGCAAGCCATGGAGCTAATACCCACGAATACAGAGGGTATTCGTGGTATTTGTGGCTAATACCACCATCATCAGCTTTCAGTAAGCTGCCTTTGTTTTTTGGTCGAGTATTTGTCTAGCTGCTCGATGTGTGCCGTGGTATTGGGGGCTTAAATTAGCCCGTAAAGGATCGCGTGCACTCAGAGTACAGCTGGGTACAGCAACTGGTTCTGTTAGCAGGGCCTCACACAGTGTCTAGAGAACGACGCTTGGGGACATTGCAAGATGGATTCACAGCATGTGGAAGGCCCTCCCGCTAGCAGTGGCCATGCGTGCATTTAAGAAAATGTGCAATTGCCAACCCCTTCGATGGTACTGAAGATGACCTTCTGACTCTGACAGCGAGTAGCTTATGATGTCCGCATCTCATGGTTGCCGTTCTTTGTGCCAGTTTTGTTCCATTAAATGTTTTAACTAATTTTCAGACGCTTCTTTACTGCATTATTTCTTCTGTGCAGTAGGATCGGCGCCAAGTTATTTTCATGGTTTCCAGGCGCTAAATATTACTGCACATTACAGTCGGGGGCGCGTTAGAATCGTACAGATACGGTAGTTTGCATGACGCTTTTACATGATACACTCCTCAAGGTGATAGTGGTGATGGTTTTTATTCTAATGGTGTAACTTTGCCAAAGACTGTCATGGATGATGTGCTTAATCTGCTTTAGATGGGGTCAGCGACCTGCTCATGAGAGTGGATGTTATGGTTGTACCACTCTGTGCATGCTCTGCAAAAGTGGAGGAGGCAGTCTCTCCTTGTGTACTGTTACATTTCAGTTTTGCTGAATAAGGCACAACCATACTTATTGCGCGCTTAACTCCGTTTATATTGCAGCCTCAGCAGCATCTGATGAAGAGTTTGCTGCTACATTGAATGAGACACTGCGGAGCATCTCGGATACGGCCCTGGCCTTTGGGGTGAGCAGCGTTGCATGTTTGACTGGTGCGTTGGCTGAACTTTGTGATCTGTGGTGCGCACTTTGAACAAGAGCAAATTAATGTGAAAAAAAAAAAAGCAGATTCACCGAAGACATTTTGACATGCTGAATGCACCATTCACTGTGAAATCAAGTGACGCCCTCTACATATAGAGGCGCGAATAGTGCAGGCTCTAATTCACATCACTGTGCACAGAGTTCTCTGCAAATCCATGGTACAGTGAGCACTGTCACTCCTTGTTCCCCGCTTCTCTTTTGTGCTGTTGAATTGGATATTGTGCCATTTATAGCGGTTGTAATGAGGAAGCTGCAGATTTCGCAGAAGAACTTTGGCCATCTTTCAGTGAATGACTGAGTCCATGGTCATGCACAAGGAGACTCATTTCAATGAGCTTTGAGCTCCCTGTGCCAAAACTATCTTGCTGTGGTCACTTTGCTTGCTTTATGGTGTGGGCACTTTGATCTGGTAGAATGGTACATATTATTTTAATTGTAACCATGGAGAGTCGATCACTTTTTGGGAGGCACCAGCACTTTTTGCATTAAGAGCATTTTGCAGCACTTCCATGCTCATACCGTTGGGCTCTCTGCTGTGCCTCCTGAGCCACTGTGTTTCAGTATATGTATATATGTATACGGTACGTTATGGTACATAGTATATAGTCTAACCCTTACTCATAAAGCTCCCTAAAAAAACTGAAAGGGTAGGCACACCCGTTTGCTTGGCAACCTCACTTTCCTCTCTGATGCTGTGAGGACAAAAACAATGACCCACTTGCTCGAGCTTGCAGTGCAAAGCGATTATCATCCTGAAATGGGTTTCAAATCATCATCTGGGATGGAGGGCACCATTTTCACTGTCGCTGACTTTGAGAAAGCGAGGCGAAAAAGCCTGCACGGCCCACCACCGCTGGCCTTCGTTTCCCAGCACCCAAGTGTCTACAGCGGTGGTGGCGGCCGAACGCGGTATCAAATCAGCGACATGACTGGAAACTCCGTAGTTCAGGCAAGCGGCGATGATGGTGAAACCAGAAATAAACATCGCCGTCGTCCCCATCACACTCTACCACAGTTCAAGGCTTTCCCTCTGAATTGTTTGTGAAATGTTCTGAAGGGTTCTCTGCATTCAAAATGACAAATTTCGATGTTTCAAAATTTCAGTTTAATGAAGTAAACGGCAGTTTTTACTGACTTCTTTATAACGAGTTTTAACTGTAGATAACTGCCTGCGACACTCAGACACTCAGTGCAACTGCGAATGTGTCGCCCATGCTCTGGACGGTGCCCCTGTGCTGCTTCTCAGGGACTCGGCATTCACTCCCAAAAGGAAAAAAATGTGCTGCGCTAATTCTAGAACAAAGTGTGCCAATTCTGGGCATGCTTTTACTTAGCATGCTTTTACTTATGGCTGCATGCCACCTGCCAGGCATGGGCAGGGATAGCAGCTTTCATATTTGTTCTGTCATGGTAACAGTATGCAGCAGAAAAAAACTTTGATCTCAAGTAAGATTCGAAACATTGCCGGGGAAAATGGAACAGGTACCTTGGACAGTTCAGCCACCGCTGCAGTCTCTCATGCAGCATGCATGTGCAGGGATGGTTCAGTTTTAAACACAGTTCTCCAGCCACCAGGTGTACTCAAGTAGTTGAGACCAAGAATAATGTAACTTTCCTACCCCTGACTTCAGAACTGGCAGAATATGTGCCACAGTAGTGTACCATTCACCTGTTGCTGCTGGGCCCAGCGTGCTTTTGCATTGAAGCTGCAGCAAAGATATTATTATAAAGTATATGAAAAGCACAGTTTGTCATAAAAGGTCTGACCTTCCTACCAGCTTTCCATAGCAGTACAGCTTTGCGCTAAAATTAGCCTGTAACTGATTTTGCCAGACCTTTGATAGCAAAGCACGCAGAAAAGCAATCCAGGCAAAGGCTACGTCAAACTGACAGCTGTAGGCCGCATGTGGGGAGTGACAGTATAAACCATTCTCCAAACCGTCATTATATTCTCAGTCAAATACCGAATCTTTGCAGGATGCCAATAGCTTAGGATGACACATTTGCCAGTAAAGCAGTGACCTCTTCTACTCCATGTGGTTAATTTGCACTTGTTGCCAGGTCCATGAAATATCCGTAGCTTTATTGGATTATTAATTAGTGCGAGAGCACCAGTCTGACAATGGCTGATTAAAGCAAAATCTTGACTTGCTTGTGGAACAGCTGCATGGCAACGAGTGTATAGCATCGTATAGCAATGAGCCAAGCAAAATCACAACACTGTGCCCATATATGATAGCTGAGATGTCGCTTTGTCAATTTCTTTGTTGTGCAGGGTGCACCGAGATTTGTCTCGAATGATTGCAGACAAGTGCAAGTGCTTCCCCAGTATTGTTTCCTGGCTGGCTTATCTAGATCAGGGATTCTCGAACTCTTCCACCTCAAGTAATTCCAACAGTCCGCACTACGTACCAGGAAACCCCCTCCCCATCCCCACCTGCTGCAGACACAATCAGGCTATGTTACTTGTGAATGAACCCATCGTGACTTTTTTCTGTCATTTAGTTAACTTTTTGTAAGCATTAGTTTCTTTGCTTTTGGCGATTAGCTTCTTATTAAATGTCCACCTCTGACTCATGCAAACAAGGTCCTTTGAATCCAAACAAGAATGCGGAAAAAGTACCTGCAAATACAAGACGTACGTTCCAACTTAAAGTCGCCGATCGTTTTTCTGGACTCAGCGGGGCTGGGGGACATGGTCCGAATAATCGAACAGACCGAAAATTCGTGAACTTGAAAAAAAATACTTTTCTGCCAATAATCAGCTTTACAAATCTTGAACTTCCCCGCTGCCCATGTTTGGTTTATATGTCGATAATAGGGAGTGACAGCATAGCGTTATCTGCTACTGTGATGTGCTTCAATGCTTCGCCCATGCGCATGCGCTAGCGTGATCTGACACTGTGGGCGCAGCCGTCAGTGTACACACGCGCTGATTGGTGCCGATAGGGCAGGCATGCGTGGAAACATGCAACTGACTCAAAGTGGCCGCTGCAGGCACGCTGGTGCCTCGCGGAAGCGGAGTGTGCTAATCTGTAACCACTATAACCCTCCAGTTAGAATATCTCAACCAGTCATGCTTTCGTCGTATCCATGCCACTTCACAACATGCTGTTACGCAGCTCTAGGTCATGCTCATGCCACGAATGAATGGATGTGCCGCACGAAGCAGTAGTATTCAGTTACTATGGTTAACAGCTGTAGGGAAGACTGCAAGATCGAACTCATGGGAAAAAAATCGAGCGGAACGAAAGCCTCCATTAATGCACCAATACCCCTCCCCCACGCTTTTTTTTTTTTGCCACGGGCAGCGGTAACGTCAGAGCAACCTGCGGCGGATGATGCTCATGTTCCATTTTCAGTCCAATCGCTCTTTGTAGACTACCGCAATGACGACGCTGAGTATTATTGTTTGCCCTCTGTTTTCTGGTTGTTGGTAACAACAACGCCCCCGAAATATTGGTCGTGAAAATGTACACTTTCCTATGGGGCACGTGACAGTTCCTGAATAAAGTCCAAAATATTGTGCAAGCCTGAATTGTTGGTCTTAAAAATATTTCGGCCGCTGTATTTGCGTGACCAGTCAACGAAGGTGGCTCAACCGACTCGGCTGCATATAGAATCACATGACGATTCTCTGAGCTTTCACTAGTTATCCACTGCTCCCGGCTCTGGTGGCAGCGGGGCAATGGCTAATTTTTCTGCGTTCGCACATACTAGTGTTTAGGTGCATATAGACTTGCCGGCGGCAAACCCTTATCCTGACGCTGCTGACGTCACTGAAAGGCACACAAAAACACACAGTGAAACATGAATGCCTTTCTGTATTGTGTTGGCTGAACCAAATGCATCACTGTCAAATGCAGGGGGTATTCATTGCTTGGCAACTGCCGAGCACACTTGTTGCTATCGCTGCTGGCTATTTGTTTACTACTAGTTCTTTTGTGGGCATAAACCAGCCCAGTAAAGAGCTCATTGCAGTGCCTCACTAGTCTCTCCATTTGTTGCGTGTGGCATTGGCACCACCACTTTGCCAGAACTTGTCTAATTCGTCGTATGAGCACTTGGTCGCCACATCAAGGAGGGATGCATAATCATGGCTGCGCTGCGGTCCGAAAAAAAAAATAAAAAAAAAAAGAAAGCTTAAAAATGCAGGTGCTATGAAGCACTGCACCCTGTCGAAACCGAAAAAGAAAGGGGCCGGGGGGGGGGGGGGGGGGGCATTAAAAGGTGGGCTGTCACTTGGACACCTTCGGTACTAAATGAAGTTTCGTGTGCATTCAACAGGCAACGCCGCAGCACACACCTACTCAATCCTGGTCAGTCAGTAGTCCTGGTAAATGATGATGATGTCTAATTTGGGCTGTGCCAGGACAGTTTTGGCCATGGAGTGTCGCAGAAAAAAATTATCTCATAGACCGATTTTTCTTTGGCTTCACCCTCGAGAAATCAAGCACCAGGTGTACTAGATTCTAGGGGGTATACTTTCAGTTATAGAAGTTATGTTGAGCAGTCATGCTTGTAATCAAGCGAATATGAATAAGACACATTAAAAATGTTTCAGTAATGTGATGATCTTACATTAGGCTCCGTCAAAACAGCGTGCGAAACGTCATAGTATTACTGGCTCATTCGCTGTGAATAGGCAGTGTATAATGTTGAGAGCGTTAATAGATTTTTGTATATAAAGCTGCACTGGGTAAAGTAGAAAGCCATTTTAATTATGCTTGTAGCTTTTGTAGAACAGCTTTCTGTACAACATTTCGAGTTTGCACTTCAGTGTTTCCCGAGCACGAGTGTTACAGCCCTTAATTCATAATCTCATTTGCACTCAATGATGTTGCTTGAGGTCACGCAAGATTGGGTTAGCTGTGTACCAATGCCAGTTCTGCATTGAGTTTGATCCTGATTGACTTGAACAAGACTGAAAGCACCCACGGGGCAGCGGCATTATATTTGCGCTGCAACACAAGCTGAGCATATGCATTTTCGTGATTGTGTAGAGTAGAGTCTGAAAGTTGCTTCATCATTTACACCTCTGTGCAATTGCCACCGTGGTTGAGTTTGAAAGCAGCGATCACGCATATCTGTGCAAAGTACTCGCGCACCATGGCATTCAAGATGTGCCATGTCGCACTCCTAGGACCCACCAACGGAAGAAGAGCTGTCCCGACTCGTGGGCTCTATGGGTTTAGACGGAAGTGCTGGCGGCGCCCTCAATGGTGGAGATGTCCCAGGTCTGGTGACCATGATGCAAGGCATGATGCAGAACCTCCTGTCAAAGGACCTCCTCTACCCAGCACTTAGGGACATTGTGGACAAGGTATGATGAACATGGTTGGCAGTAACTTTTTCAAGTGAACTGTTAACTCAGCCCTCTCGTCGTTGCCAATAGAAGTTGTCGCCAAATGTGGTACTGGGTGCACAAGCAGTCTCTACCTTTGCACTGCAGTACCCAGACTGGCTGGCTGACAAGCGGTCCTCACTGGCAGATGGCGAGTATGAGCGGTACAACCGGCAGTTTGGCTTGATGCGACGGGTATGTGAAGAATTCGAAGCTGAACAGGCGTCGGATGCAGCTGAGGTCAAGCAGGCACGCTTTGAGCGTGTGCTCAGTCTCATGCAGAAGGTGAGGGCTGCCCTGCGAGCTGTTATTGTGTTGGGAAAAAAAAAGGCAGGCTGCTTATTAGTATTTTCACTCGATGTTGATATCAAGGTGCACTGGGGCATGTGGCAGTATGACCTACAGGTTGGAGCAGACTGGTTGCTAAATTACAAGTGGGTGAAATGAATCTGGGCCCTTATACGTGCTGCATCCTTCATAACCCTGGTTCAGGTTTGGTAATGAAAAGCCACTTGCCATGTCATGGAATGCATACCTTACAGTATTTTCTTCTCATAAAGGCCCAGCTATGTTTTCTTTGTGCGAATTCATTTTGCACAGCGGTAAGCTTGTCCTCAAGTGTAAACATTTTCATCTGGGCTGTACGGATGCCTAGCTGTGCAAAGATTGGCTGGCCCAGGCAACCCTAATGCCTGCTGAATTGTTTTGAATTCTCTCTTGTTCACTCTTTGTTGTGTCGGTAAATATTACATTGTATACAAAACTTCTTACAATCGGCTCCTTTTTCCAGATGCAAGAGTGTGGTCATCCACCTAAAGACCTGGTTGAAATTGTGAGTATTGTGCTTCCAACATTTCTTTTTTTTCGTCCCTTTTCCGCATCCTCAGTACATGGTGCTCTGTTGCTCTTCGGGGGTGCATATTCACTTAGCTGCATGTAGCATTTGGAATTGATCCGATCAGTCTCTAATCGGTAGGTCTGGCTGATCAGACGGGCACCAATGACCAGTTGAAGTCGGCCTGTCATAATACAGTTAAACCTCTATGTAGGGAACCTCCATATAGCGAATTCCTTGATATTTCAAAGTTTTTTAATTGCCCAACACCTCTCCTTTTAAAGTGTGTGTATTCGAAAACTCCATGTAACGAACATGCCACGGCGGTTTACCTTGATATAATGAATCCACCAAGTCGACTACCTCTTAGCTAGTGCTGGATTATTGGAAACCTGTCAGAACCCGGCAAGTTTCAGGACGATAAAACATGAACTAGCGTGAAAGAAATGTCTACGATAGCAACAAGCGACCGCAGTTAATACATATGCTGTACATGCTTCGGCGCCGACAGTGCATATACGTGGCAAACGCAGCAGCCTCCACTGTTTTCGCTTTTGGAATGTGGCACTACAAGTTCGTGTGTAAAATCAACGGGGAAAAAATAACAAAAAAAAAAAAAAAGACTTGGCAAAAGAGCCACCCCTTGCAGCAATTTGTAGGGAAGAAAGGTTAAGTTAACTGAGCACGCGGCATAAAGCAGGTGCCTTTTGTTGCTACCAGGAAAATAATGATCAAACAAAAGTTCGCAATTTTTCATTACATGCAGGTTTTGTATGAAGGCTCGCACGAATGATGCAGAAACGAAACCGAAAGGCTTCAGATATCAGTGAAGGTGAACTCACTCTTCAGGCATTTATTTTACAGTAAAAAACTTCGTAATCACTGCTTGTTTTCGCATGAGCGAAGGCACAACATGGCGCTCCAATGAAGCTAAATGATGTAATGCTCCTTCGTTGTCGCGCGAGCCGACGAAATGGCACAATACGCCGATTGCGTTCATCACCTCCTTCGCGGCGGGCCTGTAACACGGATCTGTCTCACAGGAACCATCATCACGGACATTGGGATTTTGCACGCTTTTCGCAAATGCCCCATCATTAATTTCTTCCATAGCTACGGCGGCATTGTCGGCAAACAAAAAGTCGCTCAGGTCGACGTCGTCGGGGACACCACCTTGCTGCATAGCTCATCCCACACTTCGGCCACATCGGATGAAGCTGAAGTCTCTTCTTCCTCGTCTTCGGCACCAGCCTGTGCATTTTTTGTAATCCCTGCTTTCATAAAGCACGTCTTAATAACTTCTGCCCTAACTTCATGCCAGGAGGCAGCAAGCATTTCAACTGACTGATCAATATCGATCTTCAGCTCCCGTTCCAGGCGGATGTTCAGAAGAAGCTTCTGTATCAGTCGGCGCCGGTAACAGCATTTAAAACTGTTGATTATTCCTTTGTCCAGCGGCTGTATTAGTGATGTGCAATTAGCCGGGAAGTAGTGCAGTTCGATGTGAGACAGCTGCAGGCCTTCAACATGGTGCACAGCGCAATTGTCCAGAAGTAGGCAAACTTGACTGCCTTACCGCTTGACATCCTGGTTGAAGTCTTTCAGCCATTCAGAAAATATTGCCTGAGTCATCCACACTTTAGTGTTTGCCATGTATTTCATAGGCATACTCTTCGTCCCCTTAAAGCACCTGGGACTGGCACTTTTTCCAGCAACTAGCGGGACTCGCTTGTCAGTGCCATCAAGGTTGGTGCACAGCCGAACTGTTACGCGGAGTTTGCTCTGCTTTCCGCCCCGACAGTCATCTCCTTTAAGTGCTAGTGTGCGGCCCAGAAGCATCTGATAAGGGAGCCATCTTGTCGGCATTATAGATTACAACCGCTTCAAAACGACTCAGTATTCCAGGAAGCGTGTCAGCCACCCACGAAGCAGCAGCATCGCTGTCTGCAGAGGCAAATTTGCTGCAGATTACTTTCCCGGTGACATTGTGTCGCCTCATTAAACCTTGTAGCCACCCGTTCCTGTTGCTTGCTTTGAAGTCATCAGGGCCCAAGATGCACGCAAAATCCTTCACCTTCTGTTGTAATATTGCTCCGCTTATGGCACATTCCTGGCTCGCGTGTCCAAAAACCATGTGAACACTACCTTGTCCGCATCATCTTATGTTGACAGTTTCAATCTTTTCTCAGCCTTTGTTCCCGACTCCACTGCGCTTCTAATCTTCTCTTCCGCACTAAAATTGTTGACAGGGTGCTCGCTGGGATGTCCTTCTTTTTCTCGCCCACGGAGACCGCATTTAAAATGACAAGTTTGTCTTGAAATGACAAAACTTTTCGTTTTCTGGCCATTGAACTCATCACAACAAACTGACGCCGCAGATACAAGTGGAGCCTCACGAATACAGGCAGAAAGGCTGGCCTAGCACTTCTGAAACACGTCAGGCAAACTAACACCGCAAATCCACAGACACACGAAAGACACAGAACAACAGACAAAATGGCAAATGCACAGTGTGTGCAAAAATTGCATGTGCTACACGCACGTACAGTACCAACAAAGAAATCAACAGCAGCCACTAACTACACTACCAATGCCCGAGGAGGCTGCTGCGTTAGCCACAGAGCGGCGCTAGAAGGTAATACTATCATCATCATTACCAGTTTTGCTTGATTTCTGCCATTACAGGCGTTCACGTAGCTGCTGACTTCTTACGAGTTCTAATATTCACTAAATTAATGCATTTCTTTGGCCAAATTTTCAGTAAAAGCTCAAAAAATAATGACTGATGAGCTTCGCGAGTTCGTTGCATCAAGGTTTACCGCTGCAACGTCTTCGTTACATACAGGTCGAAAATACATTGGCTTCAATGGGTGTGGGTTACATATAGGTCAAAAATACATTGGCTTCAATGGGTGTGACATTGGAAGATTTAAAAACTTTGTTAAATTCAGGAATTCATTACTAGAGGTTCATTACATCCAGGTTCAGCTGTATAGTGGGGCTGTCATACTTGAATATCTGAAGCTACATTCATCTCATTTCACTAAGTGTGCGAGCCTGGAGAAAGTACAGTGAAACCTCGATTATACATCCCCCGGTCATGTGATGACCCGCATTTTATGACGAATTTATCTTGTCCTGGCAAAATCCCCAAAGAGATAATGCATCAAGAAACCTAGATTATATGGCGTAACTTTTGACGGGCCCCACTTCGAACGTCGGTTGTCTGGTACCGTCCGTTAAAAAAATATATATATAAAAGTCTTCCGCAAATGCAGACTGGCATACAGGTGCACTGCAGCCAGTCGATAGCAAGTGCACATTATCATTCCACCTATCAAGATATACGCCCAAACCACTCCGAACGGCAACCGCATCCTCAATGACCTAAATCTAGCTGCAAAAATGTGCTGCATTTATGTCAATACGAAAAAAAAAAAAAAAATCGTACGTTGCAAAATAAAGGACACTTTGCAGGTCCCTAATAATATAGCCCCTTCATGGATCACTGCCTTGTCGTGGCAGAGGGGCTTGCAAAACTCGATGAAGTCGTGAGCTCTGCTTTGTAGGGCCACCCAAGGTAGTCACGGCAAAGAGTTCTGACAAAATGTGATTTACTGGAGACGGTAATGGCAACCCACTCCAGTATTTCCTGCCAAGAAAATCCTATGACCAGTCACAATTGTCTTACTGATTGGTTTCCTATTGAGAAAGGAGAGAGACAAGGCTGCATACTGTCACCCTGCCTATATAACCTATATGATGAGTGCATCATGAGGAAGGCCAGTCTGGACAAGTCTTCAGCTGGAGTGGAGATTGCTGCGAAACGTATCAACAACCTTAGATATGCGGATGATACCACTTTAATGGCAGAAAGTGAAGTGGAACTCAAGAGACTTCTGATGCGTGTACAAGAAGAGAGTGAGAAGTTTGGACATAAACTGAACATTAAAAAGATCATGGCGTCTTGCCCTATCAAGTCCTGGAGCATCAAGGGACAAGAATTGGAAGCTGTGACAGATTTTCTCTTCTTGGACTCCAAGATTACCCCAGAAGGAAACTGCAGCCATGAAATTAGGAGACGCCTGCTTCTGGGAAAGAGAGCCGTGGCTAGCCTTGACCACTTAGTAAAGAGCAGAGACATTACACTGCCAACCAAGATCCATATAACTCGTGCTATGGTCTTTCCAGTTGTGATGTATCGATGCGAGAGTTGGACTGAAGAAGGTTGACCGCCGAAGAATTGACGCGTTTGAATTGTGGTGCTGGCGGAGACTCTTGAGAGTTCCTTGGACGGCCAGAAGATCAAATCAGTCAATATTTTCGACCATAAACCCTGACTGCTCATTGGAGGGTCAAATTCTAAAGTTAAAGCTCAGCTACTTTGGTCATCTGATGAGAAGACAGGAGTCGCTGGAGAAAGATTTGATGTTGGGAAAGGTTGAGGGTCACCGGAGAAGGGGTAGGCAGCGAACGCAATGGTTAGATGGCATCCTCGAGGCGCTGCAGGTGAAGTTATGTGACGTTAGGAAGATAGTGAGAGACCGGAAAGTGTGGCGTGATATGGTCCATAAGATCACGAAGAGTCGGACACGACTGAACTGAACTGAATATAATATAGCATGGTTAAAAATGTATTGCAAGCGGGAAGTAAATTTTAGGCCCACTTATATTTTATTTTTGAGATACGAAACAGTCACTGCTCAACCACCCTGGATCATTCTGCTTGGCTCTGCTGCTGGTATTAGCTTGTGCCTATTATCCGAACGTGATCTGCGTCTTCCGAAGCAAAATAGTGACGGAATTTTTGGCTGTGATTGAGCGGCGCGATTCACCATGTCACAAAGTCAAAAACCGCTAACGCTCGCAAATAAGCTTCGAATTATCGAAGAAGCCAAAAAGAGAACTGGTGCAACAAAGGCCAGCATCGCTCGCGACCTCAGCATTTTGGAGTCGTCGCTAAAAACTGTTCCGGCTATAAAGGAAAGCATTTTACTGAATGCAAGTAAATCTGATGTCAAAAGGAAAGCCACGTAAGAAGGAAAGTTTGTCGTCATCCCACGGAATGGGACGATCCCGCAGAAGCGACACCGCACTGACACTGTGGTGCTGGCAGAAGATGAACCTGAGTTTGACAATTTTCAGCTGCCAGCGACTTTTGCTGACTACGCCGGTGCCAACTACGACGTCGCAGTGTGCAGTGCGGTGTCGCTGGAGTACATGGTGAAAGCAATGTGCCCCGACAGTTCTCATTCTTCCAACGAGGAGGAAATAAACGGCGATGCAAATGTTTCTTTGCCTGTTCCGACCTATGCGGACGGGTTGCAGAGCGTTGACAACATCTGGCACTTTGCTTGCATGCTCGACGATGTTGGTGATCTGCTGTCGGACTTCACAGCGCTTGAAAGAAAACTAATGTGACGAAGCCGGGCCGGACAATTACGATTCTTTTTAAGCAGTAATAAAAAACTTTTTTGTTTTTTTTGCAAACCAAAGCCTGGTTGTTTCTTTGTTAATTTGTTTAGTGTAAGTTGCTGAGGGCTTTCAAAGCGCTTATTCGGCGCAAGGATGTGCACCGCTGCCGACATTCTTCGATTTTCGATTACACGACAGTATCACGTGGTCCCCTGAAAGTCGTACAATCGAGGTTCCGCTGTGTGCTTGCATGCGTATGTCATAAAAAACTGCAACAATAGTTTCATTACACAGAAGGGACAGCATTTCTGTAGTCCACAACCAGAATGCCTCAAGGCTGGTAAACTCTGCCTTCATTGCTTATGGAGCTTCTTAGGTGAAGCTATTAAGCTCCAAATGGGGCCACAAGTCGTGTTTTCAGAGCAGATTTTGGGAAGTACTCAGTGTGTCACCTTAAGGGGGGAAAAACGGCTCTTTGCAGCTGAAAATTTGTCAAAAAAAATCAGATTCTCGATTTCTTCATTTTTGTGATCCTGTGATGTTTCCGCAGCTATCTACGGATTGTGACCAAAGTATACCACCTAATTCTTGCGTCACAGTGTTTCAGAGTTGCGAATCTGTGCACTTGGCTGTTTAAATTGAGGTCAAATTACTCTGAGCTCTGATCGCCCAGAAGATTGCAATTCAGGCTGAATATTTCCATATTTTGATTTGCCACCTTGAATCTGGTAACAACGAAACAAGCTGCGTGAAACGCATGTTGTTATTGTTCACTGAAAGCACGTAACCAAAATGACAACATTTGCTTGGCTGCCGGCGTTGACTACTGTGGGCGACTCCTCTGCCCGAGGGATGCGCACGACAAACACACAGTGGGCCGTATGACAAACATCTTTAATCTCACAGGGATCGTCGAAGTCGGTGCTAGGTCGTCGTTTAGGTGGCTGCGGGTCGTTTCCGTGGAGAGCGCCAGGAGCGAAGCAGGAACGAGGAGGCAGGGACCAAGAGAGGGCGAGACGGCGGCGCGTGCCTTCTTTTATAGCCCCCTCGCGCGGGACCGGTTATCCCCGAACGAGCGGGGAGAGGGAAACAGGCCGCGCGCAGGGAGCATTGGGATAGTGGCGCGGCCTTCGAATGCGCGGCGCGCACGGGCCTTACGGATACGTGGTGCAGGGCCCCACATCTTCCCCCCCCTCAGCGTCCGACCCGGGCTACGCCAACAGCTGGGCCATGTCCATGTCCGAGCCCGGGTCAGCGTAAAATAGGGAGGCTTGTTGCCTGGCTCTGGCGGGATGCCCTCTCAGCTGGTTCGTGTGACAGGAGAAGCAGCAGGCCTGGCGGGACTGTTCTGACTGGTCCCTCTCCGGCAGCGGCCACAACCTCGGGGTCACAGCGCAGCTGGGCTCGGCCACGGATACACCTGGCAGCGGCCCTGAGCTGCTGCTCTACATCGTTGACTCCTTTCCACGCGGCGCCGTGCTGGATGCCCATTGCAGCAGGCGTTTCCGCCCCGGGCACACCTGGCTTCCTGAGGCCCGTACTCCAGGCCTGGGCAGCGGGCTCCAATCCAGACTCGTTGAAGACGGCCAGCATGGCCGCGCTGGTCACAATGATGGGCCACAAACCACTACAAACTAGGGGGGTACCCCCTGTTTATGTGGCCCCTCCTGGAAGCATGCGCTGGGTGCGGTTTCCCGCCCCAGCGACGGTGGTTCATCTGGCTGCTGCAAAATCTTATCAGAATGCATTCTGAAAGAAGCAAAGACGTTAGACAAAGTAGTGCACTACCTTGGCCTTAGGTTATAGCGTCGGTTGCAAACCGGGTTGCTACCTGTACGCCTTACTTTGGGGGAGATCGCTGCATCGCTTTGAGCTTCCCCCGCTTCGCAGTTATCGTCCTTGCGAAGGTGGTTAGCTTTCAAGTCTGCGACGTGCACCGGACCAGCGGTTTCACCGCTCGCCGACAACTGCAGCTGATAGGTGAGTGGCGTAGTCCGTGCCGTAACTTCGAACGGTCCAACCCACTTGTGCACTAGCGACGCGGCGAAACCACGCGCTGCGTTACTAAGCGGGTGCATTCTTTTCAGTACCAAGTCGCCCATGCTGAAAACGATGTGACGATGACCTTGGTTGTACTGATCCGCTTGCTCCATGCACGCGACATCGAGGTTTTCACGAGCCGCGCGCTGCGCTGCCTCAAGGCGCTCGCGGAGCTTTGCCGCGTACTGCGTAAGCGGAGGGGGCGCGGGCCCTGCCGCGTCAAGTAGGGCGTTCTCTAGCGGAAAAGCGATCTCTTTCCCAAAATTCAAGTAAGCAGGTGTCATACCCACCGACCTGTTCACGGTTGTTCTAGTGGCAAAAGCCAGTTCGGACATCCGTGTATCCCAATCTCTGTTCTGCTCGGTCGTCGCGACCAGCATACTCTTAACATTCCAATTTACTCTCTCGGTTATGTTGCTCTGAGCGTGGTAGGGACTCGTTTTCCTGTGGCGGATTTGAAGCGCCCGGCAGGAATCAACAGACTTTGCTTGTGAAATACGAAGCATTGTCTGTAATCAAGTCGGAAGGGAAACCAAAACGAGTGAATGTCTCCAACAGTTTCTCCCAAATTCGTTCTGACACAAGCTTCCTAAGGGGGAAAACCTCAACTCACTTGGAATAGTGGTCCGTTATTACCAGGATATACTGATGTCCGCGCGCGGAGCGAGGGAGGGGTCCCATGATATCGCACGCGACCACTTGCCACGGATAGTTGCTAACTACCGGCTTCATCATGCCAGCGGGTTTCCCCGCCCGAGGCTTGGCTACCTGGCAAACAGGACATGTACGGGCGTAACCCAGCACATCCTTTCTCATACCTGGCCAGGTCGCGACACGGCATAACTTGTCATAAGTCTTACTGCCGCTGCCATGGCCTGCCAGCGCTGAGTCATGGAAGTACTGGAGGAATTGTTTCCGCAACTTCCTCGGGACCACGACTCGGAAGGGGGATGCAATCGCCTCTTCCTCGTCTGGGGGATGTAGCGGAGCAGTAAGCCATCATCGCCCAGCAGATACGCGTCGTACTTGCCGTCAGCGCTCCCGGTGCAAGCTGCACTACTCGCAAGCTCTGTCAGCACCCGCTGGCATAGACCGTCTGCTTTCTGGGCCTCAATTAGCTCTTCCCTACTGACCGCTACTCCCTAAGACAGGTTTCTCTCTGCCTCGCTTCTTGGCAGGCGAATAGTCGCCGCCACCAGCTGCTGCGCCTTCTCTCTCTCGCAGCACAGCGCGGCAACTCTGTCTACCTCCTTTCTCTCTTTAACTACGCACTACGACACTACGCCACTTTAACTACGACACTCGCGTCCGCCCTCTCCTCCTCTCCACTAGCGGCGACGGCGCTTTCAGCAAAGCTGGTTTGCGCCTCTTCTGCGCTTCTGCCAGCCTTCAACGGTGCGCGCGATAACGCATCGGCCACCTTATTCATGCTGCCCCTGCGGTACTCAATGGCGTACGCGTAACGTTGCAACGTCAGCGCCCATCTCGCGAGTCTGCCTGCGGGGTTTTTCAGCCTCTTTAACCACGAAAGTGCCTGGTGATCTGTCTGCACGGTGAAAACCGCTCCGTCTAGGTACATGTCGAACTTTGACAATGCGAACATTATCGCCAGGCATTCCTTTTCGGTCACGGAGTAATTCCGCTCCGCCGATGTGAGCGTGCGGCTAGCGAACGCGACAGGGCGCAGCTTGCCCTCGTGTTCCTGCAACAAAACAGCTCCTACACCGGCATCACTAGCATCTGTCTGCAAGACAAACGGCTTGTTCAGGTCGGGGAGGCGCAAACTAGCGGTGTTCGCTATCGCGCGAGTCAAGGCAGCAAAAGCGTCGTTCTGTTCCTTGCCCCAGACCCACTTCGAGCCTTTCCACAACAGCTGGTTCAACGGCCTAGCGAGCTCTGAACAACTAGAGATGAATTGTCTATAGAAGGCAACCATTCCCAAAAACCTCTGCAAGCTTTTCACATCCGTCGGGCAGGGGTAGTTCAGAATTGCCTGCAGTTTGTCATCGTTCGGTCTCAAAGTGCCATCATCAACCACAAATCCCAAGAGGTTCACTCTCTTTGATGCCAACTGCACTTTCTTTGGGTTGATTGTTATACCCGCACGTCTCATTCTTTCAAGAACAGAATTCAGGTGAATGAGATGCTCTTCGAACGACTGTGAGAATATCACGACGTCGTCGAGGTACGCCATTGCGTAGTTGAACCTTGCATCGCCCAGCACGATGTCCATCAATCGCATGAACGTGCTCGGTGCATTAGACAAACCAAGCGGGAGTCGAGTAAATTCGAGGAGCCCGCGGTGACAGGGAAATGCAGTTTTGTGAATGTCACCTTCCGCCACCTCAATCTGCAGGTACCCTCTGCTTGCATCCAGGACTGTGAAGAACCTTGCGTTTCCTAACGCGTACATCACAGCCTCGATCGACTGGAAAGGGTACGCAACCGTAGGCGTCAGTGAGTTGAGCTTTCGATAATCAACACACAGCCTGACCAAACCATCTTTCTTTGGCGCTAGAACCGCTGGGGATGCCCAGGAACTTTGTGAGGGTCTCACCGCGCCGGTATCTATCATCTCGTCAAGGGCGCTGTCGAGAAGCTGTCTCTTATGCGCGCTTAACGGCTGCGGGTTACATCTGAAAGGATGCGCATCACCCGTTTCGATCTCGTGCTGAAGCAAGTCGGTTCTGCCTGGTTTCTCTGTGAAGCAATCCGAAAACGGGAGTAAAGTTTCCACGAGCCTTCGGCGCTGACTACCAGTTCTTGAGAAGGACGCGATAATTGCTTCTAATGGGCTACCATTCAGTGTCGCGGGGGAGCCCTCTGCCACACAAGCGTGGACGCTCGCCTGCTGAGCGACGCATTCCTGTTTGGGTGCGCTAACAAAGGGAATGAGGGGGGTGAATGGGCTTTAGCGATAGCCGTTCTCCCCCATGTCAAGCACAATGCCTTCGCTCGAAAGAAAATCTCTTCCCAGAATAACTGGTATGGCTAAGCCGGGCAGATAGACGAAGCGATGCCTCCGCTTCCTGCCGTCAAAACACAAGACCAGACGCACCGCTCCTTCCGCTTTTGTCGTCCCTGCTGCTAAGCTCAAAGGGGTTTCTGCTGGCCTGACACGGATGTTACATCTACGGCAGGCCTCGAACACATCATCACCGACCAGTGACAGAGTTGAGCCCGTGTCAATGAGTGCCGAGTAGCTTTGACCAGCTAACCGCACTAGCATAAAAGGGCTCGAGCGCAACAACATTCCTTGCGCTCTACAGGCGAGGGGGACAAAAGCCTCTGCGCCCCCGGGGCGGTTGCCCGGTGACGCGGCGTGGGAGTACATTTCCCATTTTCCGCCGTGGCTACCACGAAATTCTCCCGCCGACGGCGACAGGCTGGTGTTACCAATTATGGCCGCCGGCGGTCCGCATTTCCCTGCATACGCCTTGCTTTACACTCTCGTGCCACGTGGCCCGGCTGGTTGCAATTCCAGCAAAGCCGATCGTTCACCTGCCGCACGGTCGGGGGATGCCGCATTCCACGAAGCGGCTGGGGACGTCTCCCCTCTCTCCGCGCCTGTGCGGACGTCGCTGTCGAGTTTCCCCTGCTCGAACGCGTACGGGTCAAGAGCGCGAGGAATCGCGGAGCCTTCCGCTGGCCTTTCCTGCCCTACCGTCATTACGTCTGCGCCTCTGGCGCGCGGCACGGAGTCTTGGCCTCCGGCCCAGGCGCATCGCGGCTCTAGCGATTCGGCTGGCCTGGGGGGTGGCTGGTAGCGCAATTCAGTGAGTAAATCCGCCTGTACTACCTTCGCTTCCTGTGATAGGGCCTCGAGGTTTGCAAAACCACGTCCCCGCAAATACGGCTTGAAGCACGGATGGCATTGCCTCATCACGCGCGTGACCTGTTCTAGATCGGTTGCCGTGGGATCTGCCCTCTTGTAGAGCTCCTGCATTGCGCGTACATACTCGAGGAGCCTCTCCTCTGGGTGCTGTGTGCGCAACGCTAGCTCCTCAAGCATCCGGCGTTCGTAATCGGGCGGCAAGTACTCGGCGCGGAAGCGATCTGTGAAGTCTGCCATCGACTGGAAGGCCGGCTGGCAGCGTCTCCACCGCGCCGCGCTCTCAACAAGTGCCACGGGGATTACCTGCGCTAGCACCACGTCGTCTGGGGAAGCCGGTGCCGTCTGATAATCCTCGAGTTCTTGCAAGAACTCGTGGACAGACTTCACATCCGTGTAGCCGGAAAAGGAGGGAACCTCTACATTTATCCGCGAACGCGAGACTGTTGCCGCAGCTGTGGCTTGGTTGGCACTAGCCACCGAACCGAGCTGACGGGTGAACACCGACAACACTTCGTTCATCTGCCTCATCAGGGCGGCCGCATCGGTAACCTCCGCAGACTCTACCGCGTCCTTTACCTCACTTCCGGACGCACTGGCGTCCGAAGCGGCGGCCCTATCTGGCACATCTTTTCTCGGAGGCATTGCACTCAACAACTAAGGCCGGCCGGGAGCCTACACGCGCACGACTACCACCTAGCCCGCATCAAGAGGCTAGTCACAAAGGCTAAACACTTCATAAAATTAACATATGCACAGAAAAAAATTAAAACACAAACCGCCCGACACTAACAAACACACACATAACCCAAAACAAAATTAAAACACCGTACAAACACTACTATACTACACTCCGCGTCATCTGCACACACGATAGCCCTAAACTCAAAATGGCGTCGCTCCTAACATACAAAGGACCGGCCCATCGTGTTGCCGTGCGCTGCCATGTTGGCAGAAAAATCGTCCACATGGGTGCTAATTCAGCCCCACGTTGGGCGCCAGTTGTGGGCGACTCCTCTGCCCGAGGGATGCGCACGACAAACACACAGTGGGCCGTATGACAAACATCTTTAATCTCACAGGAATCGTCGAAGTCGGTGCTAGGTCGTCGTCCGGGTGGCTGCGGGTTGTTTCCGTGGAGAGCGACAGGAGCGAAGCAGGAACGAAGAGGCAGGGACCAAAAGGGGGCGAGACGGCGGCGCGTGCCTTCTTTTATAGCCCCCTCGCGCGGTACCGGTTATCCCCGAACAAGCGGGGAGAGGGAAACAGGCTGCGCGCAGGGAGCATTGGGATAGTGGCGCGGTCTTCGAATGCGCGGCGTGCACGGGCCTTACGGATACGTGGTGCAGGGCCCCACACTACTTACAACCTGGCGCCATTTTTAGACAGTCGCACCGTTACGTTAGGCCTTGTCGGCCTAGAGCTGTTCTGCTATCATGACCACATACGAAATGTTTAGATTCGCGCTTCATTACTGGACTAAAAAGAGAAGAAAGGTAGAGATAAGAGGATCTTCGGATACACTACATTGTTGCATCGTGTTATTTGTAATCACCGACGAAATGCGAGGGCGCTGATAAACCTAGCCACGTCTTGTCACTTTATGCGAGCTCAGGCTGGGACAATGCATGCATCTACAAAGGCCTAGAAGATACTAGCGCTGCACGTAATTATTGTGGCAGCATTTGCAGGAAATGATCGAGGGGATGTCGTTCAGGAAAGGGCATTTGCAGTGAACCGCGGCTCCCCCATATTCACCTGGAATAGCTGTCTCAATATGGCGGAAGAGGAGGCTTCACGCATGCGTAGGACATTACCGCGAAAAGGTTCAGAATGTATAACACGCAGATGCGGGGCAGTGGCGACACATAGTTGAAGAAGGTGTGAGAGGGAGAGAGACAGGGGGGTGACTGAGTCCAACGGGGCAATCTTGTGTGGAACTGGCGAGCAGAAAATGATTTCTTTGTGACCATCTTGAGTCCCCATTTGACTAAACAGCATTAAGCTTTCAAAAGATTGTAAGAGGCAAAAAGTGAGATACAAAGGTTGCCATCAGTAGCCTTTTTTTTTATTATTAGAAATGTGGTGTGGTAAACACAAATGTTTTGACCGCAGACCCCAAAAGCTTGGGTACATCTCCGTTCACTTCTGAACAGTGGTGTAGCATAGATTTTATGAGTTCGATTTGGCAGTTGGGAAGATTTTTTAATACTGTTCATGCTCCCAATTGTCTACATAGCGTTTCGGTGTGCTAATCACTGTGGAAATTATGAACTTTCACCCTTGTAACAAACCTAGAACATCGGCTTAGCCAATAATTGTTACAATGTTTATAGCTACAAATGCATCGTGTGCTGACGTACAAACAACACACCCATCTAGAAGATCCATAAAATTCATCATGGCCACGAAGAAGAATTGGATAGAGTTAGTCTTGAAGGCTGGTTTAATGGCTTTTTTTTTTCCCCTGCAGGGTCCTGACCTCGGCTTGGATGAGCATGGGAACATGCGTGTCCCTGGGATGCCTGAGCAGTGTACAGTAATGTAGGGAGATGCAACGCATACAGACTGGTGTCAGCCGCTCTATGAGCACAACTCCACCACACACGTGACAAGCAGGTCAACGCCGTGTAGCCACTTTGTTGTTGGCTAAGCGGATAATGCCGGTTTTCACGTGGCTGTGCTTACTGCTGCAGAACGCCGCGTGAAGGTGATGACGCGGTGTTCCCATCGGCGTCATCTGGCGGCAGTATTAGCAGGTTGCTCTCCAGACAGCCTAGATCTAGATGGTGGGATCTGGTCGTGCAATTCCCATTTAGCTGGGCTGGAAGGCAGCTTTTCTTGGTGATCACCCCCCTTTTCATTTCCTTTCATTCCACAGCAGGTTTTTCCAGCTCAGGTCAAGTGCCAATGCCATTCATGTGACGCACGCTGGCTTTGAGCATTATTAGCTTATTTTAGAGTTTCCGTCGTATTTACTCACTTTTAAGCACTCCTTTTTTTTTTTCATGCGTGTCATGACCAAAGTGAGAGGGGTGATTATATTTGAAAAATCTAAAATGAAGCGAAATGGCAAGGATTTTATTTGGCAAACAAAGTAGGCAAGCATCTTCAGCAAGCGCGATTACAGGTCACTTAAACTTAAGCCATGAGCAGTCTTCTACAGACTTGTTCCGACTTCCGTTACGGCTCTCAAACAACCGACACCAAATTGAGCTACGCGCATCCGTGACAGCCCTGACACCTGCCAAGCGCCGCCGATACCAGGCTCATGTGACAACTTGCCGATACAGATATCAGGGTCACTTTCAGGCTGTTTTTGTCGTTTTAAGCTGACATCTGTCATGTAGTATTATCTGAGCATAGCAACAGACGGAGCCAGAGATCAGGCCATGAACGCCATGCGACCTCAGGACTCTGACAGCTCCGTTTCGACAACAGAGTGAGCGCGCGCACTTGGCAGCCTTGGATAAATGCTCTTCCTTGCAATAAGGGACGCTTAGATTCGCATATGAACTTTTATTCAAAGCTTAATAACTGGTATGCTTAGAATCGGGGAGTGCTTTGATTCACCAAAATATTGCTTCTGACAGCAGGTACCTGCTGTGTTTTAAGGCTAATGATTCGAGCGTTAATTTTATACATTAGATTTAGAGTCAGTGGCTATATTTTTGTGCTTGTCTTTCCCCTTACTCGTTAAAATAGTCCTTTTCTCATGCTTATTCAGTCGTTATCATTGGGTCGGTTTTGTGAAACGTGCAGGCATCCTGAAGATAAAGAAATTTTTGTAATAGAGAAGGAACTCTCATTCTGTGGCTGCGCTTACAGGCTCGCTTTGGTGCATAAGTGATGCAGCCGGTTAGGTAAGCAGCTGAGGTGCTGTTTTCAGACCATGGCGAACCTTTTCTTTTTTTTTTTTTTGAGGGGGGGGGGGTGTAAAACTGTAGCAAGCACGAACATTGTTTATCTTTTCTTAAGTCAGATGGCCTCACGGGCAGTGCAAAATTTTTGGGTGTGACTATGAACATGTTTCTTGCAGTCCTCTGTGAACGACTGCCGCTTTTGTGGTTTAGCAGCATTTTAGATTTGCTCACAATGTTCTTGATGGCATAAGAAAGCGTTTTGTTATTGTAGACATTTGCTTTTATAAACTATAATATTTAATTTTTTAATGCTTACCTAGTGTTTTGCTCATGCGATGTCTAAAGCTCAAACTCAGTGCCACCACTGGCAGTTTCGCTTGTGTCTTTACTGATCGGTGGTCACAGTGTTCAGCAATTCAGCTCACTCTTCAGTTTTGAATCTCTTGTAATTTGTTTGGCACCACCTGTCCTTATGACTGTTAGTCAGCGGCTTTTAATCTTTAATCTTCACATCATACTATGTTGCTGAAAAAAATGCTGTAGTGCCTGCTGTTTTGTCCACACAGCAGTTGTGCCGCACAGACTTTGTGCACGGTGTGTTGACTTGTGATCTTTCGCTTGATGTCTGCTTGACATTGTGGAGAAAACTGCGCCACTTACTTCACAGATATTTTCCATGCAGTCTAATTCTGTTTCATGTTGATAACAGCATTCATAATTTTCTTTCATGATAATTTATAACTTTCGATGGAGGCAGGATTTTAGCTTCTATTCTGGCTCTAATTGAAGGGCCAGCTAAGTTGCTAGCTAGCCTTGTAAGTACCAGTCTGCTTAATGTGCACACCAGCAGCTTGCGGTCGTGTTTACGTTCACATTTGTCTTGAAATATCATGATTGACTGAAACAGCCCTTGTTTTTGCTTTCCGTTCTGAAATGATTTTATCAGCTTTGGGCTCATGGCATGACTGCACTTTCATGGGAATGAGATGTTTCTCACCTTTTCTATATAGAAGTCAGAGCTGTGGCTGTTCGATAGATCTTACCAGAAATGCGGCCTTGTCAAGGTACAGTGTATAGTTTGGTAGTTATGTTTTCTTTTCTTGTACATTTTTTTTTAATTGTACCGAGAGGACAAGTGTAGATAATCAAACAGAAGTAAAGCAGATATTTTTGTGGCTTTATTGCCTTTGTTCTTCAGTGTCTGTTTTCCCAGACCATAACACATCCATCGGGGCAAGGGTTAGATAATATGGTCAAGCTCAACATCAGAAAGCCTTTCTCAAAACCGTGTGGAAGTGTAGCTGAGGTAGTATTATTAAATCAAAATGCCACTCAGGTATTGGACTTCTTTTTAAGCAATGCGTGGTAACGCATTTTATTTCGAACAATACGTAGCAGTGCTCGCCACTTAAATTTTGCCCTGTTCAAGAATTTATGCGCATTTTTATTCATCCAGTTTTCTTTTTATTCAGCTGCTGTGCAGTTTTTGATTTTTTGAATGGCCCTAAAACCCTTGTCAGCTTGGGAGGAGGAGGAAGAATCATTGTTATGCACTAAAGAGGGCTGGTCCACTGCTGAAGAGAAGCGCAACCGCGATAAGAGCGAGCGGGGAGGCGGGGTGAGTCATCATCCCATGGTGTGACGTCATGGGCACCGGCAAATGTTCAAGCCATATTCCCGGATGTAAGATAAGACGAGTTTATACACTGCGGGCTGAAAGGGTCCCTTGACCATACTCATATATTCTAAGAATGCCCAAATTCTCCTGAGAGGGCACTAAATATCCATTCTAAAGAATCCTGGGAGATCCTGCTGCGTAGCTCGGACCCTGAGCTACCGCCTCGTCCGACTGACTGAAGAGGCCGCCGGGACCCAAGACCTCTCGGCCAGCATCTACAGCGATGCCTCCTGCCTCCTCGGAAGTGCCGAGGAGGAGGGGTTTGAAGGTGCCATTTCTGTCAGACAATAAGAGTTATTTCGTCCTCCTCAGCGCCAGACGACTTTCAGGTTTGGCATGATAGAAGAGTAGTTTCTGCTCTAAAACTAAAGCTCTTCGGTGCTGGACCTGCCGCGGTGGCTCAGTGTTTGACGCTCAACTACTGAACCGAAGTTCCAGGGATCAAATCCGATCGCCACTGGCTGGATTTCTATGGAGACGAAAAGGAGAGACGTCCATGTTCTGTTAATGCAGATGAAAGATCCCCAGGTGGTCGAAATGATTCCGCAGCCCTCCACTACGGTCCTCTTTCCACTTTCACTCTATCTTCTTTCGTTTCTTTATGGCCCGGTTCAGGTGTCCACAGAGAAGTGCGACAGATACTGCGCCTTTCCTTCCCTGTAAAATTTTGGAGTTGGCGACTCACGGACACGCAGCAGCATTGGCGTAGTTAATGTGCTTCTGCGAAGGCAGATATATAGTGGGTGCTGCTTTCCCCGCGACTTTGCTTCCGCATTTAATTGTGTCGCCGGCTAAGTATATAGCTACGGGGACAATATATTGGTCAGGATCCCTGCGCACCTTCTGCAGACGCCATTCGTAGGCGCCCTGCATGCTGGCATCGATATAAGAGTCGCCGGCTGACGCAGAACAAGAGCTGTTTTGTTTCGGCTTCAGCATGCATGCATGCGCCTACTGGTGGTCTAGCCATTTTGGACCGCGATTTCAGAGAGGGAAGAAGCAGAGCATAAGGAGGAAGAGGCGACACATTTTAGCATGCCGCGTTAGCATTAGCGTTAGCAGAGTACTGTGGGTCTGCCCGCCGCCAGTGAGCACGCGCCGATAGGTCCCGGCGTGCGTCAGCTAACCTTGAGGGCGCCAGGTACCTGCTAGCAGCGGGCATGTCTACTGCGTCGAGAACCAGCGTTGCGTGCACGTCGGCGGTGGGTTGGCATCGCGATACTCTGGTAGCACAGTATGCTAAAGGTGTATAAGCATAGGCCTAGCTTCGCAACGCGCAGCCAGAACAGACAAAAAAGAAATAGAAGACGCTTCGCATTATAAACACACGCGAAGAGTGGACTCAATTTCAAAATGTAGGCGCAAGAAGAACCGCAAGGGGAGCAAGCAAAATAAGCCATTTTAACACTTTCATGAAGCAATGCATGCTGGTTAAACAAACAATGGGGTAACCTCGCAGCACGGCCACTGCCACACGCCCTCATACATGATCGCGTAAGTGAGCAGAGGGCGCTGCGGAGGTGCGTCGCACTCAGCGCCACCGTGGAGGATTCCGCGTTACTGAGTAGACCAAGACACGGTCGTTCTCGGTGGGGGCGCGACAGGCCGCGGTCGATGATGTAGTGGAGGCGTTTGTGCTCAACCAGCTGGTGCGATTGTGTGTTAGGGCATGCACTAGCTTCTTATATTGTGGCTAGTGACATTTTGTAAGCTTCAGGTCATTAAGGGAATATAGCAGGGGTTTAAAACTCGTATTTGCTGTGCGAGCCGAATTGAACAAGTTTTGTCCTTTGCAGGCCTGGAGACGAAAAATAAGAAAAAAAAAGCAAAAAATAACGACGCTAAGTACAATAAGTATAATTTAAAAAAACCTACTTGTTCCATAACACGCCCTCCCATTTTTAGTAGAAAAGAAAAGCGGCGCGATTCTCCAGCTTGTTTGAACGCCGGACAAAAGCCCCTTCCGCATCACTCGGTGAAAGCTACTAATGGTACACCAGCTAATAAATACTGTACTTACCCTCAACAAGAAAAAAAAATATACAGTTGAAAATGAAAGAAAGGGCAGGTAGTCTAGTGCCTTGCTCTTTGAGGCAGAGTGATGTACCATCGAAAGTTCACGGCGATTAAGCGGGGAATGCCTCTTTTCATTAAAAAAAAAAAAAGTGCCGTCTGGGTTCAAAACCTTTCAGTTTATTTTAGTTACAGATCAAGGCTGGTGGTACTGCTTTCTAAACATAGGCTAAAATGTTTAGAGCCGTTGGTCTGCAGCACGCAGTTCCCGGGCCCACGCATCTCGTATTTGAGATCCCTGACAAAGTGTCGAATAATCTCTGACGAGCAGAAAGGTGTTCGACGCTGGACAAATGTGTGCTTACGGGACGCGTGTTCTCGAAAAGAAAACAAAGTTTATTGCAGGTCCAATCTCGACTGACCGAGACATGGTAGTTCTACTAAGTTGGAACATTCTTGGAACAGGTCGCTCTAAATACCCAGAGATGCGCGCCTACGTAATCTCCGTGCGCTATAGTTTGACAATATCTTATTGTTCCAGGGGATGTTTTCATTATAGGTAGTCATCATCCTGCGCATTCAAGCAAACGGTAATATGCAAATCATTATTGCCCCCAGAAAATCGCTGTAGTCTTGTTTTAGCACACACAAAGGGGGGAAAAAAAAGGCTAGCTTTGAAAATAAGAACGACGGAAAGTTAGAGGACGCATATGCTATAGTACGTGCTTAATTTGCTGCCGCTAGATATAATAACGTCAAAATGTTTAGTTTACTATATGCTGAGATATGCAGCTCTTAACCTTCTCATTCGGTTTCTCACCATAAACAAAAACTGCCGCATAGGCCCGAAGCTAGGTCACAATTTACCCAACAGTTTGGCTCGGATGGTCCTTCTGGACGCCTTTGCGCTTCATATTTTGTAACCTTCCTTTAAAGTGTGGAGGTTCCAAAATTTTAGCTGTTCGAAACACCAGAAAGCACGCACTTGCAGTAATGAAATTTCATGTGTTTTTCCGGCTTCGCTTTTTGCAGAGTTTTCAAATTGAAAAATAAAATTTTATTGGAAGTATCTCACGTGTAATATAAACATTGTTATAGTTTTTTCTTTTTGGCGGGGGGGGGGAGGGGGAGGAACAGGATCAGTTCTGCAAAGAGTAGATGGCAAGCAGCCTAATTCTAGTTCTGTAAGCGGTACAGTTAAATGCTGCGAAATATTTCGTTAAATAGGAAACTTCGTTAAATCGAGGAAGGCATTTCTCGGTCACTTAATCCGATAAAGTCGATTAGTATATGGTGTCGCGGCATCGCGAAGTACTGCGGCATCATATTTGCAAAGCGTTAATGCGCTGAAAATGAAATCGAGTTTTTAAAAGACGTAACAGCCAACAAAAACGTAGGCCCAGGAAAGCTGTACTGTTGCGTCATATCTATATGCAATACCAACTTGTTCACTATGCTATGTTGCTACAATGAAATTTTGGCCCGCGCAACCATCGACACCGATAGCGCGTATGAAAAGAAGCAACGAAAATTTTGCCTCGGCAAGAAGGGTCCCAGGGGACTAAAATTCCCTCTCAGCTAAGACGTCGCTGATCTTTGCTTGCTTGCGGTTTGTAAGCAGCATTTGCCGGGATATTATGTGGGCTTTTTTGGCTTGCAGTCAATGAATCCCTGAGTGCTTTGTATAAAATAGACCAAAAATAGACTTTTTCGTCTTCATATTTTAGCAAAAGGTTCGTTAAATCGGGACGGATAGCGAAAATAGTTTCGTTATTTCGAGTTACTCGAAGAATTTGACCATATGAGCGCCTGATGGGGAATCGGGATATCTTCGCTAAATCGGGACTTTCGTTAAATCGAGTTTTTGTGTAGTTGCCCAGTCGATTACTCATATTTTGTAACTCGAAGAATAAACATGCATTGGTGTCCGGATTTGAATTCGGCCTTATATTAATTGCTTGCGTATTAAGTGCTCTTCATCTTTTTCGCATTTTTCCGTTTTCTCTCGGTGCGCTCCAAGAACTGCACCATACTTGCCAAGACGACGCGCAATTATAAGTGCTTATCTTTTTGCTCTGTACATATACCATTTGATGCTAGTTAAGTGTCCTTACTTAAGTGGCCACTATGAACGTATTCCCCCGTAATTGACTGGTTTTTATTTAATCTAAAAGTATTGCCCTAGCTGTACTTGATTTTCTTTTTTGATCTGCACAGCTCATTCAGTGGCACGTAAATAAATGTTCGCGATAAATACATTTCTTAATCAACAAAGAATAAATCCTCGAGTCGCATATACGTTGTTTTTTTTTTTTTTTTTTTTTGCCGACAGCTACCGCGGTGCTTTAAATTAGTATGATTATGAATAAATATATTTTGCTCGTAGACTGTATTTGTCATTTGTATAGGCGGTGATCAGGACACATAAAGAACACCTATAAATGAGGTATATTACAGGCTACTGACGATTTAAGATAGACGTGTAGTCATGCATTGATAAGCGCAAGCTGCCAAATATAAGCAGGTGTTAGTAAATAAGTTTCGTAAAAAATGAGGTCTTTGTAAAGAGGCCTTAAAATACAAGCTTTGATTCGCATGTATACTGTTTTTCGGCAGATTTCCTTACAGAATAACGAATGCAAAACACCACACTTCGTTAAATAATGCGTAAAAATCTCATTTGAGTGATTTCTGGCTGTCCGCAGGAAGTAGAAAAGTTGCGAGTGTCAAATAGCGATTCAAACATCGCGCGCTGCTTCGCAGGAATACCCCTGCGTGCACGGTGTCTCCAAAGAGACGTAAATGAATTGCAGGGGTCAGTTTAAGCACCTGGAATAAGTAGCCTCGTTATTAAATATTGTACCAATTGCGTAGCGTGTGAAAATAACTCCAAAGAGAATCGCGCCGCTCTTCTGTACACACGCTATCCCCGCAGCCGTTACGCGCCAAGCGGCCCCTGTAGTGTTCCTGTATATGCTCCCTAGGGAGCATATACAGGAACACTAGGCCCCTGTAGCCCCTCGCGCACTCTCGCGGAAGTCGGTGGCTGTCATCGCAAAAGCGGCCCACTCTTCGACGCCGGTCCTCACACTGCTCAATATGCCCCGCAGCGGTAGTGCAGTGGTAAGACGCCCTACTACTGTGCCGGAGTTCACCGGGTTAGGTCCGGACCGCATCGGCTGCGTTTCGATAGAGGCGAAACGAAGTGGCGTCAGTGTGCTGTGCGACGTCAGCGCACGTTAAAGAACCCAGGGGCGGTATTACAGAACTGCGTTCAGTTCGCGTTCGGTTGGGAATAACGCTCTGTGATTGGTTTAAAGCACTTCCGCTCAAAGCCTCTCAGAACCTGCCGTGACGTAAAAGCGTTCATTTCAGCGGAAGTGCTTCCAACCAATCACAGAGCGTTCCAAAACTGAACGCTACCGCCCCGGGTGGTCGAAATTACTCCGTAGCCCTCCACTACGGCTCCCTTTTCTCATTTTCCACGTTCGCTGCCACCTTCCTCCCTTCTCTTACGGCACGGTTCAGGCGTCCACAGAACAAGTGTGACAGATACTGCGCCTTCTCCGGCGCTCGCACGCTGGCATTTGTAGCATGGATGAAAAGTGGAAGAACGCTGTTGCGTTCCACTCTTACTCTAGCTGAAGCGTTCTACCATTGGTTGGTTGGTTCATAGGAAGGGAAAGGCGCAGTATCTGTCACACTTGCTCTGTGGACACCTGAACCGCGCCGTAAGGGAAGGGATTAAGGTGGGAGTGAAAGTGGATAGAGAGAAAGGGGGGCCGTAGTGGAGGGCTACGGAGTAATTTCGACCACCTAGGGATCTTTAACGTGCGCTGACATCGCACAGCACACGGACGCCACTTCGTTTCGCCTCCATCGAAACGCAGCCGCCGAGGCCGGGTTTCGATCCCGGGAACTACGGCACAGTAGTCAGGCGTCTTACCACTGCACCACCCCGGCGGGGCCGTTCTACCAACACCTGGTTGATTTTATAGGAAGGGAAAGGCGCGGTAACTGTCTCACTTGTTCTCTGTGGACGCCTCAACCGCGCCGTAAGGGAAAGAAGGTGGGAGGGAAAGTGGAAAGGGAGCAGTAGTGGAGGGCTACGGAGTAATTTCGACCACCTGGGGATCTTTAACGTGCGCTGACGTCGCACAGCACACGGGCGCATCTTCGTTTCGCCTCCATCGAAATGCAGCCGCCGAGGTCGGGTTCGAACCCGGGTACTCCGGCGCAGTAGTCGGGCGTCTTATTACTGCACCACCCCGGCAGGGCTCTACCAACACCGCCAACGTCGACACCACCTAGAAGTAGAGGGTGTTGGTTCTACCGGTGTGTGTCAAGCGAGAGAAAGGGAGCGCAACCGTGCTCATGACATAGTAGTTCGGCGTTCCTAGCTCGTAGTTGGTAGACCGGCGTTCGTAAGCCACCTGTTTGCTTGCTGCGACTAAGAATTAGAAGGAAAAGAAAATTCACGGGACGACCCTACCTCGAGGAAGAAGTGGACACCGGTCCCTCATATCTATCCCAACCTTCACCCCCACCCTTATCCGCTCCCCCACCCCTACATCCATGAAGCAACTTAGTTCTGCCGCAAGGTAAACGCCTACCGTAAGCAGAAATGAAGACGTAATAAAAAAAAAAACTTTTCTTTCCTTGGTTACACGTGGTCCGCACGGCGTGCAACCGCAGCCGATGGTGCGAGACCTGAACAATAGCAGCACTGCTGGAAGAATCATCATCGACTTTCTGCACTTCACTGGAACGATCAGACGACTTGCAGATTCCAAATAGCCCACTTCGCCGCACCGACGACACTTTCGTTTGCGAGCTTGCCATGTGGAGTCGTTCGCCAAGTGGGCAGGAGAACCGCAGCGATAGCACGAACACTCCGGAAGTGCAGATGAAGATTTACATAGGTGGCAACTGCATTTGATGCAAGGGACCTGAAGGACCCGTTCTGATGTGCACTCGCATCCCACGCGCTGTACTGGTGCGACCTCTTCTGATAGCTCCTTTGCTTCACAGGAAGTTTGCTGGCACTGTCTAGCGCGACAGAGTCAAGAAGGAGATGGCGTTCACTGAAATAGTGACTAATGGTCTTCACCAGCTGGTCCCTGATGATGTCCGCGAAGCTCCCAAAACCGCAGTCGCCGACAAGGCTGCGAAGGGCAGCGATGTACTCATATGCTATCTCCGGCAGTTTGTACTCGGCAGTGAAAACGGTGGCGTGCGGCGATCACATTTACGGAAGATTTGTAAAGCGTCGCCAGTATAAAGATAGCATCGTCACCGGAGTGTGAGGCAGCAGCGGTAGGCGCTGAAGGGGACGACGGCGACAATGTATAGAAAATTCGCTGGCAGGATAGCCCTCTCCGATTAGCAGAAGTGTGGAGGTATCTAGTGGAGGCACCAGACGCCAGCATGTAACCTCTGGCGTTCCGCAAGGATCAGTTCTAGGACCTCTTCTTTTCCTTATCTATATTAATGATCTTCCTTCCTCAGTTACTTCCAAAATAAGACTTTTCGCTGATGACTGTGTTTTGTACAGAGAAGTTACTAACCAAGATGATGCATGCGCTCTTCAAAATGATCTGAACATAATTGGAACTTGGTGTAATACCTGGCTTATGAAACTAAATGTTAACAAATGTAAATTAATGAGAATTACGCGCACGACTAATCACAACATTCCGTGCTCATACTCTCTTGATGACACCCCACTGACCAAAGTTAACAAGTATAAGTATCTTGGTGTTCAAATAACTGATGATCTGTCCTGGAAGGCTCACATTGAATATATTACTAACGATGCCAACCGCATGCTCGGCTTCATTCGTCGCAACTTTTCCCTTGCCCCTATCTCTGTGAAACTACTGCTCTACAAAACACTCGTCCGTTCAAAAATTGAGTACGCTACTCCAGTGTGGGACCCATACACTAACTCTCTCATTGTGTTGCTCGAGTCCATCCAAAATCGCTCTGCAAGGTTCATAATGTCTAATTACTCCCGCCATGCCAGTGTTACAGAAATGAAAAGAACGCTTAATCTTCCGGATCTTGCCATTCGGCGCCGCATTTCGCGCCTCTGCACATTTCATAAAATATATTACGGCAACGAAAACTTAAAGCAGTCCCTGTTACTCCTCCGGCGCACATATCGTCCCGTCACCACCTAAAGGTGCACATCCCACAGTGCAGGACTGTCCAATATCTTAATTCCTTCGTCCCCAGAACTGCCTCGGACTGGAATCACCTGCCCTCCACCGTCGTCGTCATCAAGGATTCTGAAAAATTCAAGGACACTGTTAATGTTTATGAATTGTAACTGTTTATTTGTTTGTTTGTTTTTATTCTTATTTTTTTTTTTCCCACTCCTCTCTGTAACGCCTGACCGGCCTTGAAAGTAATAAAACGAAATGAAATGTAGTTGTGGAACGCCAGCCTCCATTACTTCCACGGAAGGGCGGAGGCGGCTGAAGACCTGAAAAGCTCATGATGGACGGTCAGCAGTCTACGCCGAGATCTTGGATTAAGCTAACATCCTCGTCGCCAAAATATGTAGTATCTTACACGAGACAGGAACGCAGCAATTGACTTTTTCTCGCTGCGCGCGTGCAACACTTCGCCTTTACCGCACAACTCACAACACAAAATAGCTCATGCGTACCAATAGCCATAATTAACACCGCCGCAACAAAATTAACGCCTTTAAAGCTATGACAACGAGCAAATTTCACACAGATGAAACGCCACTCGGCTACAGTCTTAGTACCACGGTGGTACAAAACACTTGAAAAGCGCCATTTTAAACGGAAGCGCGCACCCACTGACGTCATCATGCACGGGTCACGTGAGTGTGACGTATTTCCGTGCGTGGCAGCAGGTAAAACGTGTGTGGGGTCTGCTGCTGCCACGGGCGTGACTCCAGCCTCGGCTATAGTGTTCTAGAATTGAGAAGTGTGCCGTCTGCCGCCGGCGAGCTGGTCGTTTCAGCGATGACAGGAGAGAGGGCGCTGTGTGCAGGAGGAGCGCAGTGAGCGCGGAGCAGACAGCTAGGTGAACCGCCTTCGTCACCGCTAGTTCAATCGGACTCCGAAGGTGCGTAGCAATAAATTGTGTCGCTTTAGCTCCCACACGCTTGTCTAAATGTATTAAAACGGTTATGTTCATGAACAAAACAACTAGTTCCCTATAAAATAAGCGGCCGTCGTCAGGGAACGGCAATACAAATACAGGCAATGTAAGATACAGATTGCCGACGAACTGACAAGCAACGGCAAGATATATTTCCTGAACGTATTGGGTGCTTTATTTCTCGAACACTAGCGGGAGGTTCAATGACAAATGTCTAACGTATTTCTATGATCATGTAAACTTTTAATATTGGATGCACCGGTTTATGCCGGTTAGACTGAAGTCTTCCATCGACGCTCGCATGTACTGAAAACGCAGTGAATGGAGTTTTAGGCTAGGCTAGCGTACTTTTTGCGCCACATGTAAATAGAGGTATGCGAAGATTGCTTGAAGACAGAAATTATGCCAGCGCTTACTGATGACTTTATTTAAATGTGGGCTAATACATATGAACTGGCAGTCCTACTCAAAACGAAATGAATGAATGAGAGCACATAGCAATGAACGAAACCACATAATGGACGACGTGAAAAAAAAAAAAAAATTGCGACTTAGTGCAAGAATATGGCACAAACGTATAAAACTGTACAGAACTATATGAGAATATTAATGAACTGTACTAGGCCGTGAATAAATTAGGCTGCTAAATTTGAAAACACACAAGAGAAAGGCAGAATGATTAAAGTCCTCAAACACGATTACTTGCACCTCCTCAGCTTTAGGTGCTTTACCTGCTCTGCTTTAGAGGTCTGCTCTTGGTTTAGCGACTTGGCATAAACACGCAATCGCATGAGGAAGTAGAACTTCACTATGTTAAGTGTCATTTCTTTGTCATGAGTTGGGCAACCAAACCTGGAAACCTCTGCGCTTTGCAAAAACAAAGCAAATTCACGCATGCTATTTGCGTTAATCTTTCTTGAACTAAAAAAACAACTGTGAAAGACTCTTCCAGCGTGTGCACGAGCTTTGCAAGCTCCGGGGACGGATAAAGGAGACCTCCGTGGTCGAAGTTTGAGATAAATTGATTTTCTTCTTTTTGTGCCGCGCACGATTTACTTGAAATAAGATAAGCGGAGCAAGTACTGCATTTTGACTTCTTCATGAACCTTCTAGCGACATATCCTGCAATATAAGCTATGAGACGGCTAGAACTGTGCCTATGTGACGTATCTGTGGTCATCTGAAGGAAGGGAATTCAAAGTAGCTTCGACGTCCTCGAGCCTTCTCTCGTCAACCAAACGGTCAAGCTCATCAATAGGATTTGAAAGGAGCTGAGTAGGTCTCTCACTTGTACGGCTAATTCCAAGTAAGGCATTTGCAATTTCAGCATTACAATTTCCTGTCTTTGGGGGCTTCGCTAAGTTGTAAAATGCCAGGGCATTAACTGTCACTAAAAATTGAGCCGGCGTGGGATGATCGTTGCAGCCATTAAATTGCCTCACGATGCTGAAGAGGTTTTCTTGTTTGTCTTGGCTTAGTCTCGATGTGATAATGTATGTAAAACCGCATTTTGCAGATAAGTAGGCAACGAGGTCGACTGTGGACTGCAAAGTTACCCGAAGGCCTTCCGCGGTGCTGTTGCTTAGGAAACCATGCTTTGAGTGTATTTCGAGAAGGGAAGGGTTCGAATAGGGAAGGCAGCAGAAAGAGCGCGCAATGAGCAAGAAGAAAGAACGAAAGGAAGGAAAAGAAGGGGGGAGGGGGCGAAAGTCATACGAGACGGACGAAACTGTTACTGTGCTCTCTGCAAACATGTGTTTTCCTGCTTGACCAATCATCGCTCTTCGCTCAACAACGCGCCATAGTACAACAGCCAGAGAAGCAAGGCGATGCAACAAAATTCACACAGGAAACGAGCCGCAGAAGCAGACGCCCCAAGCGTTTCCTCTGCGGCGCGCGCGCTTGTGATGCGCTCCTACGGCTGACAGCGCCACCTACGCTTTTCATCGCTCCGGCGACCACGTCGCTCCCATTGCCGCGCGCCGAAGACGGCACACTTCCCAATTCTAGAACACTATACCTCGGCCTTTTTTTTATTGGATAGCCATCATCATCATCTGCATGTACGTCTAGCGATACGTCTTACGTATGGGCGATACGTACAGCTAAAACGTGTTTTGCCCGGTGTCAGCCAAATACGTCTACACCAATTTTCACGCATGCGCAGTAGGCGTCCGATACGTCTACGTCTGTACGTCTCCGGGAGACGTCATACGTCTCCGGTAAGCTAAATCTCTCTATTATTGAGTAAATATTGCTGTTACTGCAGGTACGTATTCATACAATGCAGCTGCTTTAGCCGCTACATGCTTAACCACTCTACCGCGCTGTGGTGTACCCGCGCGTCGAGTGCACCCGTTGCTCTAAAGGAGCTGAGCATCTTTCGAAGCACGGGGAGGTCAGAGCGTGGGTCAGAGTAACATATTATATGAGGAACGCCGGAAGAAATTGTACAGTAATAGGTGGGTAGCTAAAGTATTTAAATACCTATACCTAAAAAGCGTTGACTCATTATGGAGGAAAGGAACTAGGAAACGAGCCAGTAAAGTATGCTGGCCACAAGGACGAAGAAGTAAAGAGTAGAGGTGTGCGAATATTCGAAATTTTCGAATATCGAATCGAATATCATAATATTCGATTCGTTAAACGAATCAAATAGTGGAAATTGAAAATTATTCGAAACTGTTCGAATATCTTCGCAAATTTTCGAATAATTTTCGAATACTTTTCGAATAACTGGCAAGAATTAACTTCTCGGTTACCTCCAACCATTTTCGCGAAGGCAGCGTCAGCTCCGAGCAGGCACAGCTTGCTGCCGCAATAAACCTACGCGAGAAGCAGAGATCACCGTTTTAGGGAGCCTACATGCTTCAGCGTGGCCGCGACACGGTCCATTCGCATGGAAACATTCTTAAAGATTGGACATATCACGAATCGCGGTGGCAACTTCTCGTAGTCGTGTCATAGTTCACACGTCTCTAATCTGCCGAGAAGTAACGCTACATGTTTATTCCCTGAAAATTTCATTCACTTTCATCATCAATAGTTGAGGTTAAGTTTATTATGCGAGTGGCGCATGAAATGAGAGTTGCATGAATGTTGTCAGCTCATGCTCATACATCTCTCCACTATATATCTCAGGTCGCCTAGCGCCATTTGTAATCGCCTAGCGCCAGCTAGAGGGGAGCACGCGAGCTAATTGAGAAAGAACGAAAGCAACGAAAGTCACTGAAAAGAAGAGGACGATGAGGAGATCGCGCGCTCGGCGATAACTAGTTCGAAGAGCCAACAGCAGGGGAAGCGCAACTCTATGGCCTCGGGTTACGCGGACGCAAGTCGGACAAAAGCGTCGCTCAGCCATTCGTAATCTCTGATATATTGTATCATGCAATCTAGTTCACTAAATAAACTCGTTGAAACGTAATTGTTGTAGATAAAAACAACCAGCAACTGACAATGTGCGTAGAGATTAATAGTTGCGCCCCCTAGAGGAGATTAGCGTTTTCCCGTCAGATCTATTACTCCACGAGTTCGGCGCTATAACGAATAGTAGAAAAAACATATAGCGCTCTACTATTCGATTCGTACTCGATTCGCTTTTTAGCTACATTATTCGTATTCGATCCGATAGCAAGAGTGCACTATTCGTATTCGATTCGGTTTGGAAAAAGTACTATTCGCACACCCCTAGTAAAGAGCGTTAAGCAACCAGTGAAAAACACAGAAGGTAAAAATTGGATAAATTCTATTCAAAAGAAACAGAGTCTAGAACTATACCGAAAGTAGAAAAGGCTGATCAGGAAACACGCAGCTAGGCAAATAGTAATTAAACCATGAAGATAAATAATAATAATAATAATAATAACAATTGGTTCACAGGCACTTGCCTTGAGGACTATAAAGGCCTCAATTTTGGGTTCCTGTTTAATAATTTGTAATAATGCCTAGGATATTACTGTACACGGAACACCACTTCACATTCGCCTACGACTTCCGAAAAAGCTATAATCGAATTTCGTTTATCACCTGTTTCGGTTTCGGTTTCAACAGCCGGGCGATATGACTGTGCCGTCACAGTCAAGTCTAGGTCACGCGAGGGATAAAAATACACCGATATAATAATTTCTGTGTCATTTGAATCCACTACAATGATAAAACCAGCCTGCCTCAAGAACAGAAATCATTACAAGTGAAGTATGAGTGATTATACCGCTGTTTTTTCATGCCGAGGACATGACTGTGACGTCACAGCCATCTCTCGGATAACGAAAGCGAAACTGGTGAGAAAAGCAAATTTATTTTTAAATTATTTTGCGGTCTTAAACAAAAACTGCGTGCTGATCGATTATACAGTAATTTACGCATCATTGACCAGAGGAAAAATACCACCAAAATTTTAGGAAATGCAAAATTGTGCAAAACCTTTAGCACCCAGAGAAAAACCGTTCGAAATGTTTTAAGATTAGAGGCTAATGATCATAGCAAAGCATTTTAATAGTGTTTATAACTTAGTTTATTAGCCACGCGCCTTTGAAAAGTGTAAGAAACAGGAAAGTATATATACAATCACTTTCAAGATATGCACTGTGCTGCGTAAATTTTTTGCAGAGCTGGAGGTCGTGCAGGGATCGCTATTTCCTGAAAATATTATCTGTCTGCCTCATTTAGTCTGAAAGTTATGTTTGATCAGGGTTAGCTCTTTGTAGAATAGCTAAAAGGAAATGTTAAACAGTTCACGTAACCAGCCTGTGGACAAGCTCTTGGTTTGGCTCTACGACTCTCGAGGAATGTGCGCGGTAGGGGTGTTTCAGCTATTTTTTCCATGGTTCGCTTGAAGGGTGCGAGCTCTCCATGAACTATATGCAGCGGCGAACGCGGTGGCGGCAGAAGCGCGCTCAGCAGTCGGAGAACACAGGCGGTCGCCTCCACGGAGGAAGAGAGAGAGAGAGAGAGAGAGAGGTGGGGAGCATACGCAGCAACTGGAGAACACGAGGGAGAGGGGGCTACACGCAGCGGTGAACGATGGCAGCCTGAGAGCGCGTTGCCCCGGCTGCTGAGCTGGTTACGAGGGACAATGCCGATGGCGACGCCTACGCGAAACGCAAGCAACGGCGCCAAAAAGCTGTGCTCTAAAACAAAATTTTTATTGTCATATCTCCCGTCAGTACATAAGTGTGCCGTTGTCGCTTCGTGAGATCTTTTAACTAAAGTTAGCTAGAATATTTTAACCGTACTAAGAGGCATCACAATTAGGCTACGTCGCGTTCGCCAAGGGCAGTATGTTCGTTCGCTATGTCGGATGTGAAAGACGGGATTCAATTTATCCACTGCTTTTACTGGGTCTACCATATTCTTTTCAATGGTGGCATCTTAGTTTCTCTATTTCGCGCTCACGCTGATCCCCCTTATTTGCACGGTGCATACCACTATCGAATAGGAAAAAATTAACTGTCTTCGTTGGAATAGAATAAAAATGGTGGTTAAATGCAACTCTTCTGAAGTGCTGTACCGAGAGCGCTGTATAGTCGTAATTTGTGAATCTGATCAGACTCCTTCTCTTAATTTACTGTAAGGTACAGAGCAAAAGCTCTCCCCCCCCCCCCCCGCCCCTTCCTTCTCTCACGTGCCGAAATTACCGGAAAATGGAGCGAGGCGTTGTGCTATATGATAGGCGTTTTCGAGAATATGCAATGCGAGCGGTGTCATCATCATCATCATCATCAGCCGGACTATACCCACTGCACGGCGAAGGCCTCTACCATTTTCCATTCCGCTGCTAGCTGCATCCACTGGGCCTCTGGGAATTTCTTAACCTCCACCACCCACAAAATTTTCTGCCGCCCCCTTCTATGCTTACCTTCCCTCGAAGTCCAATTGGTCACTCTTAGAGACTGTGGGGGTTCTCACGCGGCTCGGGCTATGCTCTCGGAGCCAAACGCCCCACTTCTTGCTTTGACCACATCCGTGGCAGGGATTTCTCTGATTCATTCTGCATGCTTTCTATCTCTTAACGTTACATCTACCATTTTCCTTTCCATAGTCGTCTGCGTTCTTATAATCCTTTTCGTTAACCTCCATGTTTCAGCACCACAGGCGAGTAATGGTAGGATGCAACTGTTATGCACTTTCCTCTTGAGCGATACCGGTAAGCTGCTAGTGATAATGTTTAAGTTCCTTCAAAATGCACTCTATCTCAATCTTATTCTTCTAGTTACTTCCCTTCCGCGGTCCGGATCTGCGGTCACTATCTATCTTAAGTAGACATATTCGCCCATCTCTTCCAGTGCTTCGCTACTTATTTTAAACTGCTGTTCCTTTCTCAGGCTGACCAACCTTATCTTAGTCTTCTGCATATTAGGCCTACTTCCTGCTTCTCCTGCCTGGAGACCATTAATCATCACTTGCAGTTGATGATCCAGCGAAAGTTGGCAATCTGGTCTCTAGTTCCTCTTCCCTTGCGAAACCAAGCTAGCACGTCCGGAAGCTCCCGATCCACATACTGCCGCAGGCTCGCAGCCTACCTTGGAGGATATTCAACATCATCTTGCTGGCATGCGAGATAAGCGCGATCGTGCGATAGCTGGAACAATCTTTGGCACTGCCTTTCTTTGGAATGGGGATGTAAACTGACCTCCTGCAATCCTGTGGCCACTGTAGGGTTGTCCAAATTTGCTGACATAAGTTAAACAGAACGTTAACAGCGTCATCGTTAAGGTTTTGAAGCAACTCAGCTGGCAATAGCAACCTCATCAGCCTCGGTGGAGGTACCGCTTCTCACAGTGACTTCGTTTACAGTAACTACATAGATATGTTGGTTTATTACTTATATGCATATGTACCGTGGCAAGCCCGCAGCATATACATAGAATGACCGTTCTTAAGGGTTTTTTTTTTTTCTTTTTTTACGTTTCTAGGAGATTTTCTCCGAGTTTGCCTCTGCACACTGTGGGATGGCCGTCTCTGTCATCAGCGGTGCGCGCAAATGGGACACGGAGAAGACTCTTCCTGATTTTTCTTTTTTTTTTTTTTGTCAACTGAGTCTATCCGATTTTTATGCTTGCGGCGAGTTTGAGTCTAGAGGCCATGAGTCATGAGTGGCATATTTTATAAACACACCCTGTGCCTCACGTCTCCCTAGATTCATTCAGACGCACTGCTTGAAAGTATTGTTGTTTCGCAATAATGCGTTTTGAACAGTTTTTGAAGCGCTCGTGTGCGCCTGTCATTAGTGCCGCTATGAAGTAGAACTGCCGAAAAGTGAAATAAATAGGGCTGGTTTGCTCATGGTTTGTCAGATTGCTCTCTTGTTGGCATTTCTGGCCATTGCAGGGCCAGCACTGAAAACAATCGCTGTACGTGCACGGAACGAATGCAGCTCTAGCAAAATACAATTACAGGCCTCAAGAACTTCAAGCACGCTCTGCACATGCTTGTGGCTCGCATGCTTGCATACCACTCACGAGCATTTAATCTTCTTGATGAGGCATTTCTTGAGCGACATATCACCTTGAATGAATTGTCTCCCTCGTCCCATTTCTTTCCTGAGGACCCGCACAAACATCTTCCTGCTTCACAAATTTATCCGCCTTTGTTGCTCTTTTTTTTATTGTTTTTGGAGACGACATACGAGAAAACACTTCGAACCAGTCACAAAATACAAAGAACGACTGCCTTCTGTGGGTTCAATTCTCTATTTGGTTTTGCTCCCGCCGTTCAACCTCACATTTCATGCTTCATTTATTTCACCTTCTCTGCAAGCGGCTTCTCGCGTACACCCGCAAAGAAGCTCGAAACTAATGTGCCGAGGAGTGATGTCTCCTTATACCGTCCGTCTCTTGCAGTCGAGAAGGCGGGAATGTCGTGCTCCCAATATACGCTTCTCACTTCTTTGCGGCATCTGCCTTTGCCGCACGAACCCGCCGCCCGTGTGCATCGCTCGGTCGGCCACACAAGAAGACGCGCCACTGCTGTCGGTGCAGATCAAACGAAGATTGATCATTGCCTACTGTTCTTTAAAACGGCTCACAGTCGACAGTCGGCGCTTTGAAAACCCGCGCGCTTCTTCTAACGACGTGTGGAAAGAGCTGGTTGGAGTGGAAAACAAGCAAACAAAACGCAGCGGCACCTTCCAGGGAGCGGTGCATCTTCCGCGGCCCCCTGGGCGGTGGAGCAGCCGCATCCTCCTCAGCTACGCGCACCGCGCGAAACGCAGGAAGTTGGACTCACGTTGAGCAGGCCGCGGTTCCCACTCGCGTAATTACAAAGCCCGCGCGGCCACCACCGCCCACACCGCCGCGACTTTGATGTGAATCGCTGCTGTGCAAGCATCCACTGCACCATTCGCTCGACGCTTACCCTATTTGCAGCGCCGCCCTGCAACTGGAGGCACAATTTACCCCAATTTGCAGCACTGTATGCTCCGTGCAGAAGGCCGCGAGAAGAATGTATGGAGCGCTGAACGCCGCTGACACCGTATGAATGGCCACGCCATATTTGCACAAGCAGTAGAACGGAAAATGTGTGCGTTAAAACTGATCACTTTATTGTTTAATCGGGTTGCACTTACATTTCAGCGCGAGTTCCCGCTTACTTCATTATTTTTTTTTTTTTTCACGTATTCATGACTCCGAACAGCCAGTTATATAGTCACCTTCCTTACCAGCGCTATACTAAGCAGCTTCATGTCCAACAACAGTCTCGCCAGTTCCCAAAATTATTTTGCCGACGGAGGTTGTAAACGGCCAATGATAACCAGCAAATAGCACTCCGATCTATAATTCCGAGCTCCAAACTTCTGACGTTATGATCGAAGCGCTTGGCGGACAGAAATTTGCGTAACGATGTCCCCAAATCAGCCACAAATACCACTCACAGTGTATTGTTTGTACAGTACGGTCCACTGTTAAAGGGAACATGAGATCATTTGGCCTAAGCACTTTGCAAAGCGCTGCCGCTGACAACTGGCTAGAACGGAAGGCACCAAGTGCATGCTAGGGAAGAGCAGTCGTCCGTGCTTACTGCGCATGCCCCTTGTGCGATCGTTTTTCACTGGCTCTCTGGGGTGATTTGTAAAGCACTACAGCAACGAGGCATGTACACACGTAACTTACGCATCGTCGTAGTCGTCTGTACGCCACTCGCGCCCTCTTGCAACCAAATTTAACAGAAATAAAACTGGCCTCTCTCTCTCCCTCTCATTACTCTCATTCTCTGTCGCGGGGAATTCCATTAGGCGTTTCGGAGAGATTTTCGCTTGCACGGAGAATGCGAACGCATGTTTTTTAACTCTACAGATCAACACCAAAAGCTGCGCCCGTGGATTGGCATGTAGCCGTGAAACAAAACCACCAATCCACTCGTCAAAAGTGAGTTCTGGCTTCGAAACGAACATATATCTGCAGTGGCAACGTTTGCATAGTCTTTATGGAGAAATTCACTGCACTAACAAAACGAGCAGAGGGTGAACTAAGTGTATCCGCGCCGACGTGTAAACGTATGTGCCATGTTTCAAAAGACCAAGAAGATCTGCGCCTTCGGTAATAATGTGCCGCCTCGACTTCGCATTGTCGCTTCCATCCGTATAATTTACTGTTATTTTTTTCTTTTGATTTCGTTCTCAAATTTTAGTTTAAGACCTAATAATATCTAAATAGTCCACTCCTTGTCCACGAGTGTTTCGTATCTGCAATGCACCTTGGCCGCTCCCCCGCCGTGAGTATGTGCCATTACGACTGGTGACGTCATCATCATCATCATCATCATCATCACTCCCCCTGCACGCACGCGCATGTACACACACACACACAACAGGCGCACACAAGTTGGCGGCAAGCAGCGACAGGAATCCCTTGGACGCACACAGTTTCCTTCTGTAAACGACCGGGCGCCATTGCAAGTGCGTTCAAAGCCGCTGCGAGGTGAAATTAGACGTGTCCGCTTGCGGAGATGGCGACCTTCGAGAGAGCGTCGTGTGCGACAACGCTGTTTAGACCTACCGCGGGAAAGGAACACTGTGCCGTCACCTCTTATCCTTCCATCGTAGGGCTTGATGTCCGCAGAGAAGACTGCTAGAAACGAGCAAGAAGGACGCACGGTGTGCTTCGAGGCGTCCGCTCCTTGGACAGGGGTGGCGAGAAGCGCGCTCTCCCTGTGGTCTTCGTCATCGACCACCGCGGAGATGCACGGCGGTGGCGGCGGTGCTTTGGCGACTGCGTGGGTGAGGGGTGGCGTCAGCGGTTCCATCGTTCGTATCACAGTGGTGCCCACGGCGCGGCTTGCAAAAGGTATATACGCCGCTCGTTTGTCGGGGTGGTCCTTCGCGCTCCTTCGGTGTCTAAGGAAAGCCCTGATGATAGCCAACCTCTGGTCTCACCGTCTGGTGCGCCCTTTATCCTACTCAATTTCCCCGAGAACAAGAAACAAAAAATAATGGCGTGCATATCTGGGTGGTCTTGCACCGTTTGCTGCCACCTTTCAAAACCTAGTTTGCGCCTCTCCGCGGGCGGCCAACGCGCAGGCTTCTGTAGCAGCCAAGTTGCGCGCTGACCAAACAAGAATGCGCGGAGAGGTATGTTTCCTCAATCTAATTAGCAGCCGGCAAGCTTATTGGCACGTTATTATTTTAATTGCAACTTAATCTCGCAGGGTCCCACAACGTATCATTATGCATTGTGCCACGACAGCCTGCTGCATCGGAAATTAGGGCGAACCAATCATTCTCAATCCTTTTACCTCCCTAAAACCGCCTTATTTCAAACCGTCACTTTTTCAAGAGAGCACTGCAGCCAGTAAGTGCGCATATAGTGTGAACGATGTAAACGTCGACTGCACAAACTATAGTAGATCTGTCAACGGATGCCTGCAACATGCAAAATGGTGGCTGGTGGCAGTTAATGCTCTAGGTAAAGGAGAAGGTTATGAAAGGGAAAAGGCGCAAGCTTTGCGTGAAATTTCCTTCATTTGCAATTTCAATATTCGGAACCGCGGAATCGTATGACTATGACTATTTTCTGGCAGTTTCCCACTGCATTGTAAGCTTTTGTGACTTGCAAATTCATCCTTGTTTTGATTTCAATTATTATAACGTGCGGATGACAAAAAATAATACAAAAATTATCTGATCGGCGCTTTTAAAAACTAACACCCGAGTATTGCAAGCCTAATAAAGGCTAATGATCTCACTTTAACCAACGTTTGACCTACAGGCTTAAGAATGGAGTAGAGGGGTCAGGACTCTTGCAGAGCGAACCTCAATCGCACAGAGTTGCTTTCGTGACTTTATTGCCAGAAAAGACACGTGCACGTGCGATCGAAGAGACGATAACCGCCTGTCCTTATAACATTGACCTCCGGCCCATAACACTGTTCTAGGCGCTAAAAATTATTGGCTTTAGCACGTACGAACAATCGCACCAAACAGCGATCATACCTGCCGTTATTAATGTTAATCGATTGCCCTTCACTTGTTAGTATAATAGTTAGATGGCACGGTAGTTCCGAGAAAAACCAGGGCGCTTTTGTCCAAGCTGTCGCAGTTAACAAATTTCTCTTCGCTATATCGTGTGCATGTCCCTTACTCAGCAGCAACTCACAGGCCTCCTCCTCCTTTAGCCCTTAATAATAAGCTTTGCTCCACCGAGTCCTTACCGCAAGAATCCTACTGTATGGCACTAGCTTTATTCTTCCCCTTGCCCCCCTCCTTGACCTACACTGGGACCGCTGACTGCATGATTATCTGGCACTGTTCAAGGTCGTTCCTGTATGATAAATTCAACCTTTTCCCAATTGACCTCCTCGTATACATGAGCACGTAATAACCATCAAGCCAATCATCCAGAACAAAAAGACTGAAACCACAAACTGCAAAAAAAGTGTACAAAGCACTGGAAAACTGAGAGTAAAAAAGAAGTTAAAAACTTCAGTCACGAAAAAATAAATGCGCGCGCTTTATTTTGGGAGGCCGTTTTCTTATCGGGTCTGTCAAGACCTGCCTTGACCAAAAATCAGCAGTGAAAAACGTCGATTCATTCTAAATACTTGATTTAGATTCTGCGCTTTTAATATAAGATCCAGGCAGCTTTCTACAGTGAAAATAAAAAGAAGCATCGAGTTCAAGACGATTAAGTTGTTCCGATCAGACTGCTGACAAACAAATATTCGAGCAACAAAACGTTTGTCGCATTATATGCCCTCTTTCGTAGTCTATTTATTTATTTATTTATTTGCTCTGTTCCGGACTCACTGATCACAGTGTTAGGTACTCTATCACGTATCAATGGGGCGTAGAAAAAGGCGAATAATGAATGTTGGGCGTGGGCGCTGGCTTCCTTTCATTTAGTGTTGCTTTTCTGCTTGCCTATATAGGCGTTGTGTTTGCAGTGAGCCCTCCACAGGCTTTCGGTTCAGCATGTCTATCTGACGTATGCTCCTGCTCCTATTGGTCTATGGTCCATTATGACCCTCATGGTCCTATTTAACCTATGTTCTAGCGCATGAAGATGTTAACGGTGAAATTAAATCGTCTTTTAATTGTCATCTTTTTTAAGGGGCTGATTATACAACAGCAGCGTGGGAGAAATATCCTTGGCTAGGAGCAATGTTGCGGAGCAAAGAATTTGTCAAAGAACGACGCAATTCTGCAAAATTGTTTACAAGAGATGCTAAAAAGCGAGAGAGCATTGAGTGAATGCGTGCGCATATAGTTGAGCACAGTTCATTGGTGTTTTATGGCTGCTACGTTTCGACGCAGAACAAGGCTTCTTCTAATGCTCCAGTTGACACTTCAAGGTACCAATTTTGCGTGACCTTGCCGATAGTTATGGAGTTACTTGATTTTAAGCTGGAACATGGCAATTTCACGAAACTGAGTGCAGGAACTTGCGTTCTGAAAGTTAAGGCAGAAATTCCGTATGGGGGTTTCCGTAAGGTGCGTATTGGCTCGGTCTTCCTAAAACGGCCAGAACATTCAATGCGACAGAATGACCCGAACCTGTAGTGATGTGTTAAAAGCACAACGCGTTGCATGACGGCAGTAAAATTAAGATCAAGAGAGTAGTTGTGAAAAAAAAAAACGGTCTTTGGCAAGGCTTTTCGCTCATCGGGGCCTTTGCTTAGGCGAAAGGTTAATTTCAATCACGCCCAGTAATTTTGACAAATGAGTCATCATCATCATCATCATCATCATCATCATCATCATCATCAGCCTGACTATACCCACTGCAGGACTATAGGGGACCGCAGCTTCGCAGGGGGGCGCTGCAAGCGCCAGTGAAAAGCGCCCTCTTCGGCGGCGTCCCGATAATTGACCGGGCAAGCCTGTTCCCCCTCCCATTGAACAGCTGCACAAGTGGCTCTTGAAAGGGGTCAGTTCTGCACGTGCTGGGCTGCTGCAGATCTGTTTATGCAGTCGCGTACTTGCTCATGGGTGCGTGAGTGCTTACGCATGCGCATTCTTCAGAGAATTAGAAAAATCTTTCAGCGCAAACGCGAAAAAAAAAAATACTTGTGGATCATGTCCTCTCCGTGAGGCAAATTGACGAAAACGCCATTATGTTAACGGCGCTTTTAGTGCCGCAAGCAATTAAGTGGCAAAACAGTTTACAACGTGGAAAGTAAATCTATTTTTTACATAGTCATCTTCACAATGCAAAATTTTATTAGATGGCTGAGTTTGGTGCACGGAACTTCGCTGACTTAATAGATTGGATTTTGATAATTTTTGGGCTAATAGTAATGAACAGTGCCGTTATTTTAACGCAAATTAGGAGTCCTGAAGGCGATATGCGAGGCTGAAGAGAAAGACGAGACCATTCACCGAATATGTCTACCAACTGCTCACTTATGGTTAAAAGAAAAATGTCGTAAGCTTGATTAATAAGTTCCATAGAGAAAAGCGGTTGCTTATTTATTTCACGCTATCACAGCGCACGCGTACCCTCAAGACAACCTATCTGCAGAGCCATCGATCATAAGCGAATGCTCACTGATGTGGATGACAAACGTTTTGACTTCAAAATTCTTTTTTCGAAACTGCATTCGGCCGCGTGAACATTCGTAAGTAAATAACAATAATGGAGAAATGCTAAACTAAATGCTGCGATTCCGTGCAAAAGTTTGGTAAATAAATGTTTCTGCAATAAATAATGCCATACTTTTTCAATTGGATAGAAGTCTGGTCTAGTTGGAGGCCGTTCAAGGCAAAACATTATGGGCGCGTCTCCTCTTTCTCTGTACTCGTAAACTGTGCGACAAGGAAGTTTCATCGCGAACATTTTTTTAGCATTCATGGCTATGCTCTCCAAAGCAGCAGTTTACAAGCAGTGGCAAATGCACTTGCACGGCTAGCATTCTGTGGCACTGCAAGCATGGTGCTGTTGTGTGATTTTAATAAAAAGAACCAAGAGGGGCCATTCCGCACCCCTGGACACAATAACCTTTTTTTCCCTCTCTGAACGCCTTGGATTGATTGATTGAATGTCCTTTATTGAATGGGAACGCCTTGGAATGCCGGCCAGACTCGCAGCGACCAGCAACATCTCTTTTGTGCACCTGCGAGTGAGACCGCGCGTGCATACAATGAAGGAGAGGGTGCCAACGGCGCGAGCAGCGCGCGTACCACTCGGGACGCGGGTGGTTCAATGCGCTCCTCCAGCGACATCCCCGACCAGTCGTTCAGAAATGACCGCCAGAGGAGAAGGAGGCGCTGGTGTAGTGGGAGCAAACTTTAGGTGCGCTCCCCTATTTCTCAAGTTAACTCGGTTCTGTGCTAGCTGCATCCACTTGACCCCTGCGAACTTCTTAATCTCATCCGCCCACCTAACTTTTCTGCCGCCCCCTGCTACGCTTTCCTTCCCTTGGAATCAAGTTTGTTACCCTAAGCGACCATCGGTTATCCTCTCTTCGCACTACATGTCCTGCCCATGTCCATTCCTTCTTCTTAAGTTCCACTAGAATGTCGGTAACTTGAGTTATTTCTCTGACCCACTCTGCACGCTTCCTATATTTCTTAATGTTTCCCCTACCAAATGAGTATGCGGCGACAAATGTATGAACTGTTTTATTTAGCTCACGCTTTCACAATCTATAGAGTCTAGCTGCTTCTAATGGGGAAGATATGTCTCTTTACAACAAGACCGGTTACATGTATGATGCAAGATGCTATGCTGCGCTTCTTCTCAAGAGTCGCAGCTTGCGAGCCCTTCCAACTCGCGCCGTGTAAGGGTGTGTCAGGAGCCAGGCAACACTGCTTCGTTTTCTTTCCTCACCGAAGCATGCTTTGAAACTTATGCACCATATTGAGCTAATAGAGTGCTCCGGTTACTCGGTACCGGGTACTCTTCCCCCGTGTTCCTCCTCAGTTCGGCGTCATCTTGGGCCCAGGTGGTTTAATTAACTGGCCTGGCCTTCCCGACTGCAAGCAGTGTGGACGAGGTTAAGGTTGATGGGAACGTTAGGGGCGTTTAACTGTGCATTACTCCCTCCTTCTTTTGCAGGACCACATCGTAATGGCCTGCTGCGCAAGCAACCCAGTCCGTGCCCAAGATACGGAGGCCTGAGCGGCAACGCTAGACGGTGCGTGGCTCCATGCCGATCGAGCGAACGGGTTTTCCCTGCGCCCGGTGCAGTGCTTCGCAGTGCTTTTTACACCTGGATGCGGCGATGCGGGGCGCGAAACACGAGTCATGCGTGACGGCACACGATGCATGGCGGTTCTCGGAAAAAGCGTGGCTACCGCGTCGCCCATACAATTCGGTCCAGCTGGTCGACCCCGCAGTGGATGAACCGCTGAGGGTCAAATAGCGGCTGGCCTATAATCGTCTCGCTTACAGCCTGGACGCTGGCTGACCTGTTGCGGTTTATAACAAGTACTGCACGCGCAGTTGCTATGATGGTTAAAAAGGCGTTGAGCACCTGCGCCATTATTCAATTTATATCCTCAGTAGAACTCAGTTGCGTGGCTCTTATTGATGTTTTTTCTGGCATCAACAAAAGGACGGACTTACTTCTGAAAAATGTTAACTTTGGGGCCGAAGAGAATATCTGATCACCGTTTGGAAGTCAATAGCAATGTAGCCTAAGAAATGTGTATGAAATTACATGCATTTTTTGAAGAAAATTTCTGTTTTCACACAAAAAAATATCTGTTACACGCCATTTCTCGAAATACGCGTTCAAGAAATTAAAAAAAAAAGGAATTCTCTGTTTTCCCGCCGAAGCCTTAGTGGGAAGGCAAACAATTGGAGACATATATGTCGTCTAATAAATATCCTATCGGAAACTGATTTTAACTGGAATAGTAAATGCATAATAAATAGGAAGCGAAATGATATGACGCCCACGAAAGTGCTGTCCGAAGAATAATTGCGTAAAAAGTTTTATGCGAAAAAATTAGAAATAGGGGCGCCACATTGAAGTCCATTAGTGCTGCCTATTAGTTTTTAGCGTGGCAAAAGAAAAAGGAGAAGTTGCTCGCTGCTGCAGTAGTATCTGTTAAGCAAGCCGTCGTTCCACGGCTGGAAACAGCTGTTGCAAGGCCAACTTTATGGATGCCAGCGAGTGCAGCCAACAGGCAGCGGAACATGCGAAATAATAGGAAATGAAAAGAAAGAAATATACATCATTGGCAGTTTCTGTTAGCTGCAACGAAAAGACCTGTGAACTGACAGAATAGTAAAATGTATAAATGTCTGGCAATTTACAGGTTTTCTGTTAGTTGTAAAAAGAAATGAAATAAAGACAGAAATAGCTGAATAGAAAATGTTTGTCAATACAATCACCAAAAAATTTCTGTATTTTGAACAAAAAACTTTTACAGAGCTAATCTCAGGCACCCGCCCTGTAGTGCCACCGCCTCTTTTTTTTTTCTTTTTTTTTTTAATGCGAAAGCTCTGTAACTCCCGTCCCATGCAGCAAGATCCCGCCGCGAAGAGAGACGAATTTCCTGATTTGTTGAGACAGTGACAGCGCACAGAGGTCGCATGAGCAAAAAGGACCACTCACAGAGTGACACCCAAAGGAATCAAATTCAAAAATGGCCCCTTGGCCAACGTTGGAAATTTGGAAACCTACGGTAACCACCGATGTGTGTCGGATGATGTGCCGGCGGGCAGCAACAAAACTGACTCCAACACACAAATGAAATGCAGCTCAGATCTCGATTGATATTGCATTCTCAGTGTCATGTTTTTTTTTCTTTTGAGGAAAGGGACGCAACTTTCCCTTTCTAGTTCACTTGCTCTTCGATTTCGTCTTTGCAAAAAGCCCCCACGAACTTTTGGCTGTTGTTCTCACACAGCATCGAAGATCGCCACCTTCTTGATGAAGCGGAAAAATGCTAATTCTTAATAATATGGAAATCAAAGCGAACAACAAAAATTTAAGAGGCCGATTTTATTTATGGATAGCAACGTGCGTGGAACAAAAAAAAAATAAAAAGAAAAGGGAAAGTTGGGTGCACGGGATCGCAGCCGCTTATTTTCGCGGAGAGAGCGTTGTTTCTTGGGGAATCTGGACCACGCACCTCTTTTAAGCTCCTGGGAGGGCTTTCTGCCTTCTGTTTGGCTAAAGCTTCCTCACAGGTCACCTTTGGGAAGTCAGATCACGTTCCCGTTATAGCAGCGTCCTCACCATCCGAACAAAACATTAAGGAGCTCGCAGCTTCCTTTATCACCCAGCTTATCCTGTCGTAAATCTTCGACTCCCGCACAACGCTCGCGAATCTCTAGCTTCCACTGTTCCTCTTTGACTCGGCCGGTTTCTAGGCCTTGCACATGAGCTGGCTAAGTGACTTGGCAGTGGCTCATTGCATGGTTTCTACGTTAGTGATAAATATCCTTAGTCCTTACACAGCGTTTTTGCCAAGTACAGTGTGTGCGTGTAAAAACGTCGTTACTTAAGAGAGGGCGCTGGAATTGGCTGCATAGAGACGTGAAAATGTTGCTGTAATGATCTGGCATGGCTTGGGGTCTGTGTGCTCCCTTATCAGAACGAAATTTCTGCGAAAACACTTGGCGCGTACTTAATTGGGACGAATATCCAGCCGCCAAAAACAAAACAAATAATGTGGCGCGGATGAAGCCTGGGTGCGTGCTTTTTTAGCCTCGAAGTGCGGAAACAGGATAACTACACCTCTAAACAACTTTTTGGGGCTATGCAGCCAAGGCTACAGATTAGAAACGCATCATGCAGCTCACTGCGCAGCAGAATATATTTCCTTCAGAAATTTCGCGGAGAGTGCTATGGAGTAGTAACAATTACGGAAATATTCACATTATCATTACATCAAGATTATAACTTAATACAAGCGAATACAGTTTTAGTGAAGTGCAATTTAAAAGCAGTACAGTGTGTCATGCAAATTAACGACGGCATTGACATTGAGGCGTCCTAATGCAAATGCGATAGCTGCCCCATCTGTCGAGATTCCTGCAAAGCGTACGTCGGCTGCTTCTGCTGTGTCTACCCACCGCTTTCTGTAAGCTTTCGCATAGCGGTTGTTTCGACAAGATAGGTAGCACGGAATATTCATTATCGGAAAATATACGTTCACGTAATTCTCCACTAGCGCAAAAAAAAAAAAAAAAAAAAAAAAAAAAAAAAAAAAAAAACCTATTTCTGTCTCGTTCATGGCTTCAAAACGATTACTTCAGGCAAAGGCGGAATTGAAACTGAAACCTTAACTGAGGCTAGATATGTCAGAACTACTTGTTGTAGCAACACTGGTAACACCGTGACTAGAACTCCGCCCCCTAGTCTGGGCTGCATAGGTACAAACAATTGGGAATACAGCTGCAGTTTGAAAGTGAAAAGAGCAGGTGAGCGGATTTTGTGCGGGTGCCAAGGACAGGCATGTGGCTTCCGTGCTGTCGGTCTTGTGGTAAACGTAGTTAAGAAACAAAAAAAAAAAAAAAAGAAAAAATCGGTTGCACCCGCGGAACGCTGAGTGCTTGGCGTGGGACCTAATCCTGGCTGCAGTAGTTTCGTGTCGACGGAGTCGAGATGCAAAAATGCCCATTTGCGGCACGATGTCAGTGCCTGTCGAACAATTCCAGGTCGTCGAAAATATTCTGGCGCCCTCCATTCCGGCTTTCCCTATGGCCCATGAGCAACTCTGAGACGCTGAAGCCAACATATTTACCGGCTCTAAAGAGATGAATTCTGAACGGTTGCACCTGCTGTTGGTCACCTATTCTTTCTTTTTTTACTTTATTTATTTATTCTGTGCTGGTGTCTTGTATTACCCGTCATTAACCGTTCACTAATATGTATATTCCTCCGTGCTTGTTGATTTCTTTCTTTTCTTTTCTTTTTTCTTTTTTTTGCTTACTACGGCTGCCTGATCGAGTTTATTCTGTACTGTACCGTCTGCTAGCCCCACGGCTATCGGTCCAAATATTTGATGTATTTCTTTGCTTACAAATATACATAGCTTTGATTGATTGATTGATTGATTGATTGACTGGCGCGCTTTTTCTCTCGTCTAGTGAGAGCTTCATGGAAGTTTACACTGTTGTTGTTTCCCTAAAGGTTGTTGCAAGAAACCCATGCCTATATTGAATCGAAACAGACTTTCACCGGCTTGCGTTGTTGCTTCTGCGCATTAGCGAAAATACGGGAATATCATTGTGAGAACGCTTTGAGAAACAAAGACACTTGCTGTTGCTCCTGGAGTCCAATGAATTTGCGTCATGTTTTTTAAGGCGCAATAGAGCGGTTAAAATTCGTTTTTATGCCATTTCAGGCTTTTAATTTTTAGCAAAGCATAAGCGAGACGCAGGTTATCATTTTCTAGTTAGTAAAAAGGGGGGGGGGGGGGGGGGGGGCTGCATTACTGGGTGCTTTATAACAAAAATCCCTATTCAAACCGCTCATATGAATTGAATTTTTCCAGGAGTAGTTTTTCTCACATCATCTGCGCGCAAATAACTTCTCATGGCCCTTCGGATGTGCATTCCATTTTGGGTTGCACTGTGAGATGTTTTGGAGCCATGAACTCCGTTTAAAGAAAAAAAGACCATGGCTTAGCTCGGCTACGCCCAGCTATGTAAACAAAAGATTTGTTATGCTTGGCTATTTTGTATTGCTAAGCCAGGTTACTCACATAAATCTGTACCCAGTTTAGAGAATGGAAGATCGATTAATCATAGTCGGAGAAGGTTTTTCTATGGTTTAACTCCTCCATGGCTGTCTGCCAACGATAAGGAAACGCAGCCGAGCATTGATTTCAGCACGCGAATCTTCCATGGCTGTCTGCAAACCTGAAGAGCATTGCAAACTGGTCCAGACGACATGATTCCCAGGGCATTTTGAAGAGAGAAGTTCCAGGAGGCGATCCAGATGGGCAGCGGTGGCAGTGGAGGGAAAGTGAAGGCAGAGGACTGGGAGGTTGTGCGCCTTTGTGTCAAACAATGTTGTATATTTGTGGAGACATATATCGATACGAATTAAGCTTGCCAGGTGTCCGAAGAAGCAGCAGCAGATTTGCGAAGTGGAAAAAGAAGAAGCTAGTGCCGCCGGCTCTTCGCGCCCGCACCTGAGGTCAAATTGCCGGCGCCGATGACCTTGGCTCTTTGAGGATTGTAAAGCTTTCACAAGGCGCTTAGAGAACGGAGAGCGGTACGCCGGAAGTTGATGCATTGTACCGTTGCACATGCGCAGAGCACAAGATTGTGCGTCGACGACGATCGGGATTCGAAACGAGGCCATCCTAATAGTCTATTATTTTAACGTGATAATGTTAAAGGGCACGTTGCGCAGAAAATCCGAAGTCGGCGTTACGAGCGAAAAATCACCGGTATGGCGCGGACAGGTGGTAGCTGGCAGCTAGCATCACCGGGAAATGATTCTTCGATGATTTAACTGTGCGTCTTAATCTTAACGAGAGCATAACATGATATCAAAAAAACAGGAGGAACTGCCAACTCGGGTTGCTCATATGAGGTAGGAAGGCGGAATAAGAATCAACCTTCCAGTGACCTTGGACGTCTAGTTAGGCATGTTACGCCTAGGCCACGCTGGCCCGTTCACACGGCTTGGTTAAAGCGGGGATTTATATTTGGTGTGGTGGCAGCCTACGCTATATCACGTCATACCTTGAAAGATGGAGCATAAGTGATTCCATTATTCTTTTTTTTCTTTTTACCTTCCACTTCATTGAAGATCACTTGAATAGAGCCGATAACTGTGCTCTGATGGCATAGAGGACCTTGACTGCTGACAGGTTGAGAACTCTTCAGAGCAGATGCAAAAGTTTTGCCGGGAAATTAGAAGCCTTAAAAAGTATTTTCGCATAAAGAAAAAGTAATTAACGTTCTGCAACCAAATTTCGGTTTCCAGAGTGCATACTTTCTCTTTTACGTATTTCATACGAGCAGCCTAGCAAAAGTGACCAACTCTCTAAACTGTTCCATGCTGTGAGCGGCATCTCGTTTCGGGGACTCCGTGGCATTGCGGCTCTAACGGGCAGCGCTTGCCGTATACAAAGCGACCACCGCCACCGGTGGCGCCGCTATAGACTCGTATAGTCGTCTCATCGAAGCACCGGACGCGCGTCTTTCCGCTCGCTGTATTTTCGGACAGCTCAGGACGGAAGTGATTTCCATCGAGGGGCCGACGAAAATAAAAAGGAAAAAGGCCTCCCGCGCACTTCCTCTCTTCCTCATCAAGCCCTCCCTCTCTCTTCTTCTGCCACGTTCTGCTTCTTTGGCTTCTCTTCTTTGTTCATGTCCCTTCCGTTCACACCTTCTTTATCTTTTTTTCTGGCACGCTGTTCCCGAAGAAGATGTGAAAAGAGAAGCAGAAAGTGCTATTTGGTGAGGCAACAAGAGCATAGGTTATACACGTCGCTGACACAATACGAAAAAAAAAAGGGGGGGGGGGGGGGGGGGGTGTCGGAGTGAAAGAAGAAAAGAGGCTCTACACCATGAGCTCTTGATGCGTTTGCGCAGCCTGCCGCCTGGCTGTATAAGGAGTGGGACCAGTGGGACCGAAATAATATCCTGGCTAGGAAGAAACAAGAAGTGTTCATAAATTGTGCTTCATGACCGGTTTATACGCGACGGGACACTGCAAAGCTTGCTTGGGCGCCGCAACGCTAAAGGAGAGAAGGGAAAGTTGGACGACAAGCCTTGTGTGTGTCGGTGTGAATACTTGTAGAGAGAGGGGGAGGAGAGGTGCCAACCGAAGCTGACTAATATAAAAGAAAGCTGCACGTCGATGATCATCCTCTTCTTGGTATACACCTGTCCCAACTTATTTTTTTTACCAACCAGAACCCCCCTCCCACACTTTTCTCTCGGCCTCTTTTTTCCCTCCCCTTTCTCTCACTCTACGGCACCTCCTTCTATCCCGGTCGTCAGGGGGCGTTATCTCCTTGGCGGCGGTCGCGAGCGGATTTCCACTTACTAAGTGCAAGTTTCCGAAGGCCAAACTGCCTACTTCCACCTGAACTTCCTCTACTAAAGACACTTCCTACGGCCACTTCCTCCCTTCTTTCTCCTCTCCCGACTCTCTCTCCCGCGTCTTCCCCTGCCTCTACCGTTAGCGGCTCGATTGCCGCACTGGCGTTCGGAGCAAGGTTAGAGCTCCCCCCCCCCCCCCCCCTCCCCCTTCTTTCCCCTTGAGCTCTAGCTGACTCTTGGAGCGAGTCCGAGGTACGCGAGGATCTTCGCCGATGATGGATGGTATGCGCTGCCGCCGCAGCTTCTTTCGAGCGCCCATAGACGCTCGTAAGGTGGCCGCGCGCGGTCGGCTTAAGCGCGTGCTCGCGGACTCGCTTTTGATGGCGGATAAGGACACTTCTGGTGCTCCCTCGACCTCTCCCTTTCCTTCCTTACTCCCTTCTTTCCTTACTTTGTGTCTACCTTTCTCTCCAGCTCATCCCACTGGGAAAATCGAGTCTTCGTCCTCGCTGTCCGATCGTCCCTTGCACCGAGCGACGAGCGTGGCTGCTGTGCGTTTGTCGCGAACGGCTTTGCATTTGAATCAGGCTGAATCTCTCCCGGTGCGCTGTTCTGTTTTCCTCTTCGTACGGGAGGCGAAGGCGGCAAAAGCGATTTTTTTTTTCATTCCATTTGTCTCTTTTTGTGTTCTGTCAAGTTCTGTGCATTCTTTGTCTCCTACGCTAACGTTTGATCGTGTCTCCGCCTTGTTGATTTCAAGACTTCTTCGGCGGTTTTGAAAAACATTTAACTGCTTTTTTTTTAGTAATTTTTATGTGCGCGAGGGCGAGACTGAATTTTTGCAATGCTTGGCGCTTTACCAAGCTTGGTTTGCAGCGCGAAGTCAGAATGCGCGTTTATTTCGTTCAACCATCGGTGGCTCTATTCGCATTCGTATAATCGCAGTCGAGCAACGCACACGTGTTTTCCTTTAGCGTTTATTTTTTTTTTTACAAAGAAAAGAAAAAAGAAACAGCAAGCCGACAAGACAGAACGAAGGAAAGAAAAAGAAAGAAGAGGAAAAAAATTCTGTGCACGATAAGTCGCTTTATTTTTTCTTTGATTATATAAGGTTAAGGAGCAAGTCAAGAATCTTCTGTGATTTCATTTTCATTTTCAGACACAGGACCGACAGATGATATTTTAAATCAGTTTCTTGTATTCTACCTCCCCCTTCTTATCCAGGTCTTCTCTCTCTCTCTTTTTTTTTTTTTTACGTCTTCTGGACCATTGGATGATCACTTATCCGTATTGCCCGTATTCAAAAGCCCAACACTTTCTTTCACTTCGGTGCAGAGCAGGCAGGCGTTAAAATTCTGGGATTGTAAGGAAACTTTTATCGCTCATATGTGCGTAAACGTCAAAAAGCGCTTGCTATGGGGTGTAGGGAATCGCGCAAAATGGCGCGAGCATGGAATTGTGAGAGTGCCATGTACGGCTGCTATATCTCCATTTGCTTTCTAATTTTATCACTTCAACATATATATTTTTTGTCTGCTTCTACGTTTTCCTTTTCGCAAAAACCACTGTTATAACTAACCAGTTATCAGTTCTCTTTTCTCCTCAACATTGTATGATCTTGTTCATCTTGTTACCTCTTCGATGGAAGCGAAAAGCTAGGCTCCCATGTGCTGTGCGATGAGGTGCACGTTAAAGAACCCCAAGTGGTGGAAATGTTCGGAGCCCTCTGGCGTCTCTCATGGCCTGAGTCACCCTAGGATGTTAAACCTTATAAATAAAATCATTTCTTTACCTACATTTCAACCTAGAATGTCATTAATTCATCGTTGATGTTCTCACTCCCCTCTTTATGTTTCTTCACGTCCCATTATGCTGTTTTCTTCTCACCGTGGGGTCCTTAGTTTAATTTCAAACCTTCTGGTACTCCTACAAGTTCTCACTCGTACTGGAAGGATGCAGTTCTTAGCTACTTTCTTTTCATGGATGCGTGTAATCTGACAGCGTCCGTTCAGTTCACTTTTTTTTTTTTATGGTGAAAGCAATACTACTCTAGGTTTCGAGCCTTCAGCGTGGCGCGGCCACACCCACGTGACGCTGTGACGTCAAACCCCACGTGACACTAGGGTGAGAGCTGGGCTACCAACTGAAGTGGTCGGCGTAGCGCGATCGCAGCCACGGCGCAGCACGTGACGTCACACCCCACGTGACACAAAAGCGGTCGGCATGGCGCGCTAGAGGCGCAGCTGGTGCTCACGTGATACGTGACGTCAGGCATATTCATATGGCTTGGTTAAAACGGGGCTTTATATGTGGGCTGGCAGGAGCTGCCAACTTGGGTCTCTCGTTTCACATGGGACGGTTATGCCAGAATCGGCCTGCTAGGACCCTGGCATTCACGTTACCTCTATAGGCCACTAAGGCACGTTCACACGGGCTGGTTAAAGCGGGGCTTTATATGTGGGCTGAGCAAGAAGAAAAAGAGGAGAACAACGCTCGCTCACCCGCAGCTAATGCTTTTGCTCAATATTTGGTTCAGCAGCGTTGAACCCTTGTAATTTTTTTCTTGTCATTTCTTTCCCGACGTCCAGATCTGAAGTCATCACTTGCACGTATATATGTATCTTCGTCATTAGTTATTGTAGACTGCTGTCTTCCCAGACATGCGCCACGCTCTCCAAATTACTTAGGAGCGGACGACATCATCTGCAGATCAAAAGGTTTCGGTGGTGTTATTTATTAATTTTTAGGCGTAGCTAGTCCCATTTCTATTTTTTTAGTATAACTTACAAACAGTGAATAGGGGTAGAAATGTGCTGCTACATGTCTGGCCATTGTTTCTATTACTTTTGATCTCAAGGATCATATAGTTGCTGCTGACTACAAATAAACGTTTTCTGGTACATTTACATATGCCTCTTCCACGCCCTGAAACTACCGACGTTCCCACTGAGTACAATAGTTTTTCATAATTCATGCAGGCTAAACACAGGCTGGTTATATTTTGCGCCTTCCTCTAAAACTTGGCTGATGGTGTGCCTGTGGTCTATATTGATTGGCCTGTATGTTTGAAAAGCAGTTTGTTTCCTTGGCTGACTGAAGCTAATGTTGCTCTTACTCTATTGGCAGTTACAATAGTAAATACCTTGTGCGCGAGGAAAAGTAAGCTAATTGATTTATTTTTGTCCGTCACGAGTTTTTATCTAAAAGTTTGTAATGCTGGAATTCTTATGGACACCCTTCAGTTAAAGAGGTATTGTCTAAAGGGCGGTCACTTCTAACGTATCAGCTCCGCCGTATTTCACTAGAGCCGACCTTATTTTACGCTAAACTTGCAAACTTTTTTTGTGCGCACTATTCGTTTTTATTACTCCCTGCTTCAAGTTGAGCGGAATTTTTATCTTCTGACCGCCATTCCCGCGAAACGCCGCCCGACTGCCTCCTCCATTTGTTTCTTGAAGGGATTTAAGAGTTGTTTTGTTGGCTTAATTCTTATTACTCTCTACTCCTTGTTTTGATTTCGCCACACTTTCTTTGTGACTGCCGCAGCACGAGGAGCTGAAAGAGATGATACCACTAGAGAACTCCCCTCCTCCAGTGTGCTAAAGTCGGCTACTTCAACTGACACTTCTGCCTTGCTAAAAAGCCAGCTTACTTGTAAAAAACCGTGTATGTATTGCCAGTGTCAGCAGACGGAAATGCTCAGGGCATGCACGAGCACAAGAAGACGAGTTATCCAAGAACCCAAAGGAATTCCGGTGAAAAGGCATTTACGATTAAATAATTTGTAGAATAATTTTGAACTCGGAACAAAGACAGATGGGCGTGTGCTTATTTTCTCCTTTGACGCAGCGCCAGTTCCAGGAACGTTCCGCACTTAGAGCGAGCAATGTTCGACTGCGGTCGAGGACCTTCTTCATCGCGACATCATGACAGTTTGTGCCAGAGCTTTCCCGGAGAGTTTTCTTTGCTCGTTGTTACTTCCTGTTACGAGCGACTTTCCATTTAAACATGATTTGGCTGCTGTTTTTAGACGGCACTTGGAGAGGACCATTTCTCACGTCCTTCATCATCATCATCATCATCATCATCAGCCTGATTATACCCACTGCAGGGCGAAGGCCTCTCCCATATTTCCCTCTCACGTCCTTATCCCTCTCTAATCCCGCTCTGTCATTTAAGATATAAATACATTGCGCGAGTCACGCTGTTGTCTCGAGTGTACCGGGCCTTCATTATACCTTGAGAAAAAGAAAGGGGAGCTAGAGGAGGGGGAGCATAGCTTTGCAAACTGAAATGTTACGAAAACAGAATAAAAAAGCAAGGCGTTTTCTTGCCCTTGTGCTTAAGATTCGGGCCTCTCTTACAGCGCAGTTCAACGCCCCTGTGTTTAAGCGTGACTCAATCGGTCTTCCGCTTCTTCTTGGCTCTGTTGTATACAACGTACAGCGGACTTTTGATACGGTGCAGTTCCGGCCCGTGAAAAAAGTGTAGCACGTACGTTGGCGGTAGAGTTTAGCAAACATCCGGGAGAAACGTCTTCAAGCTCCGAGCCCCGCAGGACGGAAAGGTGGTTCGACTTCGTCGTCGGACCATTGCGTCGCGGAGGGGCAAAAGCGCGGGCGGCTGCTGCCCAAAATACGCCGCTTTCCTCGTTGCAACGACGGGGGCGGCAAAGCCGCGGCAACTTGCCCTTCTCGAGGGCATCGTATTTCGGAGGTTTTGTAAGACAAATGCCTCTAAAATAGAGGAATGCCACGGGTGGTGCCGGATAGGGGACGAACTTCACAGTGTGATGAAAGCGCGACACATGCCGGCCTCGCCTATTAGGGACCGGAGCCACGCGATCGTCATTCGTGGACTATATATACTAGGATCCCCAATTTATAACATTTGCGACCTCAGTTTCTACCAAGACTCCAGTGAATTAGTGGTTATGGTATTCGGCTGCAGTATCTAAGAACTATTGAAGCAGCCGTATTTCAATGCGGAGAAAATTAAAATAGTGCGTATACGGTGTGTGATGAAAGCAAGATTAAAAAAAAAAAAAAGACTCGAAGTGGCCGATTTGATTCTTTTTCATCCACTAGAAGAGCACTAATAGCTTCTAAGGAGCTTATCCACGTTAAACCCGTCTTACCATACCGAACGTACCAATTAAGCCATCCTTACGTGGCGTACGAACCCAACCCATACCGCGTACCAACCTTAATAAGGCCATACCATACCGTACCACACGATACGACACTGTACCATACCATGCCATACCATATCATGCCATACCGTGCGATAACATAACATAACCTTGCATAACATGCCGTAACATAACCTTGCATGATATACCGTATCGTATCGTATCGTACCGTACTATACCGTACCGTATCGTACCGTACTGTACCGTACTGTAACGTACCTTATCGTACCACACCACACCATACCGTACCGAATCCATGTCCAAACCCAGCCGATACCGACTCCTTTACATTTAGATTACCGCATTACTTACAGTATTCGATACGGTACCATTCAGAAGACCGCCTTTACCACCTCAGTGCTGTCGCACACTGTAAGAGGAAAGAGAGAGGCAGGCAGGCAGAGATGCGGAATAGGAGGAGAGAGTAACGTGAAAAATCGGGCTCATATCGCGGGGATTTGCGAGTCCCCGCAGCGTGGGCTGTCTGATCCACCGTCCCTTACTCGCCACCCAAGAGGAGACCCGCGATGTGCTGCCAGAGCGTGTGCCCCCGCGCTCTGATCCCGCTGCGCGAGTTCATTTTCTGCGCCCGGGTGCGCGCCGCTCCGAGCTCAGACCCAGCGCCATGGACGCTGACGCCGAGGCAGCAGTCTCCAGCTGCGGGGCGCTTAGAGGTCCTCTCTGCCGCGCCCACTGCCCGTCAAAGGGCGGAGGGACACGCTGCAGAGACCGCGAGCGAGGCAGCTGCTGGAAATTGCGTGTACCCTTCCTTCTTTGCCAACACTGCCGAATCGGGGCTGTCGGCGCATCGAGAGGTCGAAACGGGGCTAGATTCGCTATTTTCTCGCCTGTACAGTGCAGGCACCGAGGTCGACTTACGAAAATGGAAACGTCATAACCTCGCCGCGTCAAGATCCCTTCTTTTGATGACACTTTTAAGACTACTGTTAAGTGCTTCGCAGCCACCTCTTCCTTTTCATAAAGGTTATAAAAACAGTGGGAAACAGCAAGCAGCGCTGAGTGCTTAATTGAGGGTCGATTACATACTTTCTTGAAATCAACTTCACACTGAACATTTCCGCGTTATACACACTGGAATGAAATGGCCGGTGCGTCAAAATTAAGAAAAACGAAATTTACAAGAAACACAATAATTCCAGTGAGTTACTGACAAACACTGTTACAGAGGCCTTAATTAATATCAAGCATGAAAAGTTGCTAAGAGTGCAACCCGTATCCTAGGGGTAAGATATCTGCTCACATAGGCATCATATTTCTGCGCCAAATCACATCACCCGCTTAGGATCCATTTAAGAAACACTGAGCGCAAAACTCCCTTAAACTGCTCTCAGTACCTCCGGCCAACGATTAGAAACAAAAAGCACAAGTTTGTTACGAATTAAAATTAATCAAATGTAAAGTAAAGGGGAGCTACGTATAAGGAAGTCTGCGCTGCCCAGGGGGCGCTCTTAAAATCAGACATCCAGAGCCGCCTGGTTTCAAGATGAGCAAGCGTATAGTACTCGTCGTACCGTGGCTGCACCCATCGGCGAATTCTGATCATTCTCCTTCGTGCAAAATGCTTTTAGCGTAGGTTTATTGTGCTGAACAACTTGGAGTTTCCTTTTTGATTGCTTAAATGGACAACCTGTCCTCCTCAGCTGCATGACACCTTGGCTACGAGCCGCGTCGCTGCTGAATTATGGAAGCTGTTTTCGCCGCGAGGAGGAAAATAGCCTCGCGGCGGCGCTCGCGGAGCCGATCCCCTTTCTCGCTGGTATGCGGGGGCGGCAAGGTGGCCATAGCATCTGCATTGAGAACTTTCCTTTCGTGCTGTTTTTTACGCGATAAAACAGCTTTTGCTTGGTGTTCACGCAAACTGTGACCATGAATCGTGAGCCGAGGTAATCAGGATACCACTGCGCTGTTGTTGGCTGCTCCAACAACTATCGTAAGCGAAAAAAACTAGGCGCAGAGCCATGTGCACAGCATCAACAGCTGCAGCTTCAGTGCGGGTGCGATCTGTTTCAACTGCATCGTTTTCCGTCCGATGAAAACGAGCGACGGCGTTGGCTGGCTAGCGTCAACAGAAAGGATTTTGTGCCATAGACCGCCTCTCGTGTGTGCTCAGAACACTTTGTTGGTGGACAACGTACTGCCATGAACTCCATAATTATGCTTAGCTGGGCTATGAACGGAAGGTTTATAACGTCACCACTTCTTGTGCAACACACCCATGCTTCGTGAAGAACTTTCACTGACTGTAAGGCCTGTACTTGGCATTTCAGCAATGTCAATTGCTCATCTACTGTATGCATGAGCACCGTCCCAACCCAACCACTTTGCTAATACGAGTACGACTGCATGCTCCTGAATGATTTCACCTCCTTGAGGTCACACGCTTTCTTCTCAAGGAGGTAAAAAATAATGTGTGGCATCTGCACGCGTGCCCACTTCTTTGTCGTCACTCCAGTCAGTGACAACAGTCGGATGGCTGTACAGCTTGTCACCTGCAGACAAATATCAAGGGCACATAATCAGAGCAATGTAAGGAAGTAGCGAAGAGAAATAATAAAAAAAAAACACTTCAAAATTCTCGTTGCATGCTATATTACCTAACTACATGCCGAGGAAGCAATGTAACAGCAAGGTTATTACCGCAAACAATGGGCCTTGGCAAAACAAGAGTGCGCTAACTGCCCCAGTCAAGATACCAAAGCCTAGAAAACTCGTGTGAAAAAGCGTAACTTGGAGAGGACTGCAAGCGCTCTAAGTGCTCGCCAAAACACAATAGAAGAGAGGGAGGCACGGCGAATTTCTACTGCCGCGTAGCTAGTAGCCGCGCAACCTGTGATCTAACTTCACTTGTTCAGCGTGAGTTATTTACGGCCGAAACACTCTTTCATCGAGTGAAAAGAGGACGCTACGTACGAGGTAAAAAAACAAACAAAAAAGAAACGAGGCAGAGAGAACGGTCATTGATTGCTCAATGGCCAAATGTCCAAACTAGCGACGGTGACATACGCGACGCCAAGTGTAGACGTTGCTTTCGCTCGGTGTCTACACGCTCTACCTGAGTAAACAATCTCGTACCGATCACTGGATCTGCTCGTTAGTGAGTATTTATCTCATTGATAACCCGCTGAAACACAGAGCGCACAGAGGATCGAGCGCTTTATTTTGGCACGACACGTATCTCGCCGAGAAGTGCACTGTAGCACGTGTTCGAAATCGTGAATTGTATACCGGTCAGCTTTCACGAAACGAGTTCATTATCGGGACTGATCAAACAATAAAAATCGCATATACACACCAAGTGTACTCAAGCAAAGTGAAGTCTCGCTAAACGTAAACATTCATGAAATAGCTGTGTTATCCTGGCTGGCAATCGTAGTCTATCGAAGGCAATTAAATAGCATAAAAGAAGCTTGGTGCTCTCTGTGTCGCTTCCTCGATAGCCGTCGTAGATAGCAGTGCGACAATTGTAGTGCATTAGTTCACAAACTCAACAAAATCCGCTTACCTATGTCAATCATCGGAACGCCGGTAAGAGTGCTATTGCCTCCGGCCCCGTCATCTGCCGAAGTTCCGGCCATCGCTCCACGAAACGGCGGCAGTACTGCTAGAAAATGCTTTGCCGTAATCCAGGAGCTTTTCTAACGCAAACACACACAAAACCAGAACAGAAACGTCTATATGCGGCACCGCCGCCCTGCACTGTGAGTATACAACAAATGTGTGCGCGCATACCAGCATGGCGCTAGGGACAAAAACAGAACATAGACGGCGCCACATTTTCAAAATGGCGACCTCCTAAATAAAATGGTCCGTAGGTTTCAAACCGTTGTCGTATGTTCAGTCTTTCTTTTTTTTTTTTTTCTTGCTATGGGGCGCTTGCAAAGTACAGCGTCTCTGCACAGTGAATTACGACACCCATTCTGGTAAATAAGATTCTCCTGCTATGAAGCGTCGCTAGTGGATGGTAAATATATGACACCTAAATGAAACGACCTCTCTGCTATATTAACATTCTGTAGGATTTCGCAATTGTGCGCGCGTTAAGCGTATTGACGCATGCAGTACTTACCTACTGCCCATTTGAGGAACAGTAATGATTCACTTAGCTTCATGATGAAAAAATTTGTCCACTAAAATGGTGCCTCGTGTGCCGCGAAATTTAATACACCGTATTTAGGGCGATGCCGTTGAACGAACGAAACAAAAGCCTACAGTCGCGTTTCGGCACTTGCCTACTTACGACAGCGAACGACAAGTAACTGGTGGTTTAGTTGTTCTTCGTTTATTCTTCAAAGAGAATAACGCCGAGATCCGCTGCGAAGCATGCATCTAAAAGGCTTACACTGCTAGCACTGTAAAAAGTTATGTGGCCGCAATTGTCCTGATGATAAATGTTGGGCGGACATTATCGGTGTGAGAGCGTACGGGAGAGATGCTATAATCTGAATTTCCTCAGTCCAAACCTGCGCTCTCTATTTTAAGAGCCAAGAATAAACTGCGTTGAAAGGTGTGACTAGTGTCGGTGATGGTTAATGAAAAAAAAAAAAAATCTCTGAAAACTTGAAACAACAAAGTTGATATGCTTTGTTCCTTGAGCAGAATGAAAATTGTAGCAGGCTTCATTCAACGGTTTGGTGTGTGTTGTTATACATTGACGTAATCCCCCCCCCCCCCCCCCCCCCGCCTCCCCTCCTTGCAACCGACCCGTGGCTACTACAGATCGGCGTATGTATACTATTTCGTGCCGAAATTAAAGACTCGAACAATCATAGTCAGTTAGCAGCATGCGTGCCTTACAATATTCAATCATGGTGAGACAGCTAGATCGTACAGCGCGATAGTTACAATAGGCAAGTTCTGGAACGAATATGAAGAATATCTAACTTTTAATTTGTTCCTGTGGTAAAACAAATATTGCATGAATGTTTTCAGCTGTACTTCAGCCACCAAACTAAAACATCCAACTTAAAAACCAAAAGCGCTTTCTGTGACGCACTACACCTTTTATTCGAAGGAAACAACGAACGAATTAATTCTCCAATTATAGAATTTTTTTTAATCACTGCTCATTTACGGGCCCATCGAAAATTTGTTGAACGGTCACTAGGTGAGTTGCGATAGTGTAATGCGGGAAGAAGTCTGAAAGCATACCGTTTGGGGAATTACCCGACTCTTTGCGATTCCGACAAAAACTGAATATTTGGATAGGTTGTTAACTCTCTGCTTGTCATCTAGATGATCACAATATGTATATCAGGATGCCACTTACGTTCGCCTTTTTGTTGACTTTGAATTGCCCTCCATCATACAATGCCCCCCCTCACGCTCAGTTCTAAAAGACGCCCTTCACAACACGTTCTCATCAGGTTGCGCAAATGATAAAAGCGAGTAAACAGAACTTCATATGTAAGGTACGGCAGGCGAAGCCGCGTTATGAAGCCCAATGGGCAGCGCTAAAACGAGAAGCTCAACAATCTCCCGTACTCATCGCATGCAGTCTCTCGAGTCCAGCTGACTTTTACCGCCGCTGTATTTTGTACAGGTGCGGTGGGACAGAGTACAGAGCAATCTTTTCATCGTAACCGAGTGCTTCTAAACGCAGCAGCACGCCTTTGGTTTCGTGATAAATAAGACGCTCTTCAGCGCCTGCAGCCGCGGCATTCTCAGCTTTTCAGCCGTCCTACCAAGATAATGGTGCGACGGCCTCTCGCGGCGCTGGCGGTACACGAAAAACTCCAGCGCAGGTTCCGTTTTGTAAGAAGTTCGCAGGGGTCAAGTGGACACAGCTAGCACAGAACTCCGGGTTAATTGGAGAAATATTGGGAGAGGCCTTCGCCCTGCAGTGGGTATAGTCAGGCTGATGATAATGATATATATATATATATATATATATATATATATATATATATATATATATATATATATATATATATATATATATATATATATATATATCATTATCATCAGCCTGACTGGTAGAGAAGCGTGTTCCGGTAGAAGCGTGTTCCGAGATTTTGGTCAGATATGGCTTTGAGAATGGCTTGATGTTGGATTTTGTCAAAAGCTTGATCCACGTCGAGTCCCAGTAGCGCCTTGGTGTCTCGTGTGGGGCGATCCAACAGACTTTCTTGATGCGTAGCATAGCCTCTTGCGTTGAGAGACCTGGCCTGAAGCCAATCATATTGTAAGGGAAGTACTCCTTTTCTTCTACGTATTCCGATAGTCTATTCAGGATCACGTGTTCGGCTAGCTTTCCTAGGCAGGACGTCAGTGAGATCGGCCTTAGGTTGGGTAGGCCCAGCGGCTTGCCCGGTTTTGGGATGAGGATCGTATTGGCATGCTTCCACTCTGCAGGTAGTTGGCCGGTTTTCCAGACTTCATTGATTTGTTGCGTTAGGAACGTGACCGAGTCGTCCTCTAAGTTTCGGAGAGCCCGATTTGTGATACCGTCGGGGCCGGCTGCAGAGTTACTGTTGAGTTTGTGAATTAAGCGTACTTCGCTTTCTGTGAAGTCCGTATCTAGCTCTGAGTTTGGGGCACCGTCATAGCTTTGCCTTTGTAAGTACTGGGTAGCCCCGATTTAAGCGGTAAGTACCGTTTGGCAAGGTCATCCAGAAGGGCTTCGGCGGTACTGATTTGCTTCTCGCGATGTACTAATTTGCTTAGCCTGATCCGTTGCATAGTTTTGGACTTAGTTCCGTGTTCGTCGAGGAGGTGTTTTATGAGTCCCCGCCCACTTCCTCTGCGTATTTGCCCATTGAGGGAGTTACAGACTTCATCCCATTGTTGTCGGGAGAGAACCACGCAGTATTGTTCAATGGTCTTGTTGAGTTCGGCTAGTTTCCTTCGTAGTCTTCTGTTAAGACGCTGACCCTTCCACCTGGCTAGAATGGAATGTTTGACTTCGAGAAGATTCGCTAGCCGACTGTCCATCCTCTCTACCTTAACGTCCGTGGTAATTGTCCGTTCCGAGGCTGCGATGTCTGCTTTGAGCTGCTCGGTCCAGCTAGTTATCGTGTGCTTTGTGGTTGCTCCTGATGAGTTGGATGGCTGCGCCCGTATTGCACGAAATTTGTCCCAATCGATAAGTTTGTATTCCCTTTGCCTCTTTCCCGGTATCTCTGCATCAATTCGGAGAATATAGTGGTCACTCCCAAGGTCTATTCCCGAGTTGTGCCAGACACATTTTTCTAGGCCCCGGACAAAAATAAGGTCCGGTGTGGTGTCTCGACATGTGGAAGTGCCACATCTGGTTGGGATCTCCGGGTCTGTGATCAGCGTGAAGTCGAGATCGGAGGCTGTCGTGAGAAGACGATTTCCCTTGCTACAGGGATACGCGTAGCCCCAAGCCATGGTGTGGGGCGTTAAAATCTCCACCTATAATCAGCGGACTGTCTTTGGCGATGTGCGCAATCTTGGCCAGAATGCCTCTAAACCCTTGCCTCGTATCCTTAGGGCTGCTGTACAGATTGATAAGGAAGATGCTTTGCTTGTTCCCTACGTGGTCGTTCGGTATGATCTCAATCGTGAGGTGTTCTAGATAGCAGGCTGTGTGGCGGATCTCGTGCCGAATGTACGGGATCTTCGTTCCAATCAGTAAAGCGACGCCTCTGCCCTGCTCTTTTCTGTAGGCTTCTGCCGTATATCCCGTAAGGGCCAGTTCGGTTGTGAGTGTTTCTTGTAGCATGATGACGTGTGGTTTCTCGGTTTCTGATTTGACCATCTGCAGGAGGACCGCCTTTTTTGAGGCGATCCCCCTGCAGTTCCATTGCCAGACGCGGAGACTGCGTGTCTTATTCGGCACTGTCATGTTGGCCGTTGTAACCTCCTTGGCTTGCAGTGAGACCATCGCGAGGTGGGCCTTGCGCACCGATGTGTTGTGAACTCATCCTTGCCATTGCCGGTACTACCGTATTGTTTAGATACATTTCCATTTTCTGTACTCGTGAGCTAAATATGTCCATTTTCTCGTTCATTCGCACCATGCTGTCGTGCATTAGCCTCATATTCTCGCTCATGGCGTCCATAGCGTCCTTCGTGGTTCGCGGTTGCGTTAAAGCGCGCTTCTTAGAAGGCGGGCATTCTTCGATTTGTTCTTCATGTCTCTTCGTCTCAACAAGTTGGGGAATTTCGATAGCGGTTGATGGCTCAGGTGTGAGCGTTTGTTTACGGCTGTTCGCTTTACCCATGGCAGTTAATTCGACTTATTATAAGCGGCTTTTAGCTCTCTTAGTTCCTGTTCTAACATAGCTATTCGCTCTTTATCAGGATTGCGGGACTCACTTTTCTTTGGAGGCGTGATAGTGTCTCTGACCTTGTCCGCCCACGTGCCATCGCCTCCGTTGTCCTTTCCACCGAAGCGCACCTGAGAACGACTTCCGTTTGTCCTCGCATGTGTGCGGCTCTTCGATTGAGAGCGGGAGCGGCTGCGTGTCGGCGTCTTGGACCTAGATCGGCTTGGTGCCGCGTGCTGCTTGTCTTCTTCAACTAGCTGTACTTCCTCTTGTTGCTCCAGTCGCGCTCGTTGTCGTCGTGCGCGTACTACGTATGGAATGAGATGGCGTTTCCTACACACCTTGTCCGCCGTCACGTGCAAGCCCCCGCACAGCTTGCATTTTGGATCGCACACATGGGATGAGGTGGAGTTAGGAAGTGCACAACCCCTGCATTTCGTTGAGTTTGGCTCGGGGCAAACGTCCGCACGATGTCCGAGTTTGCCGCATACGTAGCATATGTCTACTTGTCTGTGATATAAGTAGCAGGGTACCAGTGTGGGTCCATACCTAACGAAGTTTGGGACGCGAAGACCATCGAATACAATGATCACTGGTCCTGAGTCCTTGATTCTTTTCGCCGCCAGTGCCAAGGGGTTGCGGTCATTCACAATGTTTCTTTCAATCGTCCTGTGATCGTCGGCACTATCGATGTGTCTGATTACCCCTTTGCAGGTGTCGCTTGGGGCAGTTTCGTAAGCGCTGACTGCGTACTCTTTTTCGGCTATTCGGATAGCCCTTATTTGCGCATACTTGTCTGCATTTTCTCGAAAGGGCGTGCTCGCCACCATGATGTTCTGCGTAATATTGGGACATGTTATGTCCACCGTGGTCTGCTGTGGATCAAGATTAACTGCTGCCATTATGGCTTTGCTCACTAAGGTAGGTCCGATCTTTTGCAAGTTCAAGCCGCCCTTTGGGCGAAGCACTATCTTGATGTTGTCTTGCGGCAGGGGTGGCATGCGTGAGGCTCTTATCACCCGGGTCTTAATGTTAGGAGGCTTGCGAGAAGAGCTCACCTGCCCGTCGCTTGCATGTTGTGCTTGCTGTGAAAGTTGCGCAGTAGGTTGGGCGCGTTCCTTCTTCGTTCTCCGGCTGGTCACCACTTTCCAACCCTTGTCGTCTTCTGTAGTCGACGCTTGTGGTAAATCCTCCGCAAAGCTATCCATTTCATCGGTTGCCATTCTCTTCGTGTTGCGCCCAGCGCGAAGGGCGGTTGGCGTCTCGCCGAGCTAGCGCGTTTCTGGCTAGCGCTAGCGTCTGGCGTGCACGCCTAGGCTTAGTTCGGCGGCGGCGTTCACGTGGTAGAAACGTACTTGTAGATTCTTGAAAAATGAAGGCCCACCTCAAAATCAGGTATCCACGAATTCCCTGCCACTTCACGAAACTGCTGGTGCAAGAACTTCGGTGCAAATCGACAGAAATCATTGCGCAATCATGTGAAGATGACGGAGCCGAAAGGATCACGTCCACTTCACTTGCTTTCTTAAAAATGCAGTGGATTTAAAGAATAGGTCATATCAGTCCATTTTAAGGCGAAAGCCTATGATGCCTCAGGCTCACAGCTTCCGGCGTGCTGGCCCAACTATAGCTGACAATCAAATGACGTCATCAACCGAAACCCACATAACAATTCTTGTCTACCGCGAGGAAGATAGTTAGAAATAAATATATCCCGTCTCCATCGGGAATCGAACCTCCACCCCTTGGATCCCCAGCAGAGCGCTTTAACCAACTGCACCACGACCCGAATTTTCTTTAAACACAGTATTTATTGCACTGAACCAATTTCCTATGCGCATGGATTATGTACAAATGATTTAGAAAAGATCGTCAAATCAATACGATACGCAATAGGATACGTCAAGTCAACAAAACTCTTAAACAGGAGGCAATGTACAGCACATAACTAAGAGCGAGTGCCACTCCGATTCAAAGTCAGCCTGTGCATATAATTTCCCTAAATGGACAATAATCCTACAGAAATGGTGTTTTGTAGAAATAACAGATTCACAATTTTTCTCCATCATGCGCGTTTTCCAGAGGCTGTGTAAACCAGTTAGAAAGTGTATGTCTAAAGTCTTATTAACAAATGGAAATTCAGGGAGATATCGTAGAGAATGCGGTGTCAAATCAAGTCTTTTTTACAATGTTCGTTGCAAAATATCCTAGAACAATATTGCATCTTTACGACCGATGAAACAGTGCTCAATGATTTCCGGAGACTCACAAAGGTGGCAGTTTACTGTAGACACAAAAGTCCTCTTTTTCCCTAACCATGTTTTAACAGGCACAGTCTCAGTGTGTAACTTATAAAAGAAAGTCTTCGTACATGACGAGAGGGGAATTTTCTGTACATTTCTGAGTACATCATGACCCTGTAATCTAAACTACACAGAACAGTACATGGCTGGTGGAAAGGGCATATAAATTAAATCTCTGTGCAAACGCTTCCACGATACATAAAACAGGAACTCTGGAAAACTTTGAAAGAGCGCAAACACACACGACCACTAAGGACAAGAGACGAGACACAAGCATGTCTCGTCTCTTGTCCTTAGTGGTCGTGTGTGTTTGCGCTCTTTCAAAGTTTTCCAAATATGAACCAACTCGCCCAAAAAGAAGTGTTAATGGAGGAACTCTGGGAAGAGGCGAACATGGGAATCGAAGAGATAAATACGCCTCCTTCATTACACCCCATAAGCACGGACGATCATAACGTTAGAAGACACAATAAGATTTGGTAAAACATGAACTAGATTAACTTGCGAAAATGCACATACTATCAAATGGGAAGCGTCACGGAAAAACATGAGATGCGAAAATATCTGCCGGGCATACAGGTGGACTTGACCAATGTCGCCGGCGCTTACAGGCCGGAAAAGGTTATCACGACTCACTGATTAAAACGTAAATCGCACACAAAAGTAGTGAACACTTTGTGGAAACTCTGCATATAAAGTCTTGCGCAGTGAATAATTTGCGGTACAAATTAAATTTAGTGGCTAGAAACCGATTGCAGGCGGTCGCCCTGTCAAAAATAGAGACCACGAGGGATAAAGTGTGCTGAAGAGTCTGCAGACGGTATTTCCAGTAAGGCGCACTATTCTTATAGGCCCTCAAAGGGGGAGTCCCACGCGCAGCATCGTGAAACGCACATCATAATTTTCCTTGTCTGCCGTGAGGATGGTAGTTAACAACAAATAAAAAAAGAATCCTAGGGTGCCCGTCATCTTGGGTGGCATCACGCAACCTTGGGTGACCGCAAAGTGCGACCTGCGAACGACAGCATGAGCCATTAAACGCTTTCGCCTTAAAATGATCGAGGCTAAATACAAACCTTAGCAACGCAACTAACCCTTCCCCATAGCGTTTTCATGTCTTTATGTTTGAGCCTATGCTTGTGCTCAATCGCGTCAAGCGTTAGTCCAGTTTACGCATGAGTGGCACCTGAGTTGGCTCAATGAGACGAGCTTTTCCGGCTTCTTGTGAGTGGCTCGTTGCATGCCCTAGCGAAATGCCTACGCAAGTATGGGCCTGGGAGTTTTGGATAACTAGGTATACAGGAGGGATGAATGCGTAGCGCGACAGCTTCGACGATCCCGTATCTGCGCATTGTGCGTCCGTCTCGCACGCCCCGGGACGGTGGCGGCCAACAAAGAGCCGTCGGCGCCTTTCATGTCTGGCCGCATCGCTTTTCGACCGAGCACGTAGTGCATATAAGCACCAAGCGGGCGCAGGTGTGCGCCTTGCTCGGTCCCCGTCACGACGTAGACCGTACGTGCGATGCGAGCAGCGGGCCGAGCCGTGCCCAGCGCCGTTTTCGATGGACGTTCGATGCCGGGGAGAAAGAAAATGCGCCCAGATAAGGAAGGCCCGTCGTGCAGGAGCACGTGCTGATGAATGAAGCGACGTAGTGGGGGAAGTGTTGGCAACAACGAATGCATGCATTCAGATCCAAATAGGCGGAAACAGAGAAAGGAACAGCGCTGGCGATACTTACCAGAGGAAATACTCAGACTGTAAGGAGCTGCTTCAAGCGTATACGTGTATATAGATGCGGTAATCAAGAAGAGCACTGTAATTATGCACAAGTTTTTCGAGTGTGAGGACCAATTCGTTGTTGGTGCTTGATTATATTGCCGTGATGTGTTCTTACATTGGAGAGCGAGGATTTAGGGCGGCATTCTATTCATTCCGTGATCTCATTCCGAGGAACAAAGAGCACGATGTAATCAATAAATGCTATGTACCCCTATTTCGTGTTTAAAGAATATACGATGGTGTCCGTAACGGAACTCTCTCAGCGTCACGAGAGGTCCGGGTATTTATTGCGAATTGGTAGGCGATAATACATACCGGTGACTATATATTTGATTAAAGGGAGTTATAAAGCAGTGTGCAGCTTCATAAAAGTACGCATTGAAGGAAATGGCTGTCTGCTTGGTACAAAATTTATCTAGAACAGCACGTTGTATTCGCGTTCATCAACAGCGACGAAGAAGACCATGCGTGATGTAAAATCGAAGTCTTTCTTGTTAGCTGAATTATATAGCATCTCTTAGCACATGCAATGTGGCCACAATTACGGTCATATATCTATTTTTCTTTATTTTCAAATCAACAGCTTTCTGATATCGGAGCTTCACTACAAGCACAGCGTATTTCCACGCACAAAAGAGGGCACAAACACGCATAAAAAAAGTCAAATTTGTCCCCGTGGCTCCGGCAATAAATTAAATTATTTTGTTCATTCAGGTCAACGAAAGCACTTGCGTTGGAAGTTGAACGCTGATTTTTGTTTTCGTTTTTTTTTTTTTCTCGTGGCTATGCTGTTTCACTTGGAATCGCACGGCTGCCTGATCAAGCTTATTCTGTACTGGACCGCCTACTAGCCACGCGGCTATCAGTCCAAATATTCTTTATGTAGTTTGTTGCATACAAATCAAGATAGCTTTGATTGATTTGACTGACTGATTGATTGATTGATTGATTGATTGATTGATTGATTGATTGATTGATTGATTGATTTATGGACCGTATTTCCCTGTAAAAACAAACAGTTACTTTTCCTTCTGCAATTGCTATGAGGCGGAAATTCACTGGGTTCCCTATAGATATGCAAAAATGGATGAATTTATGTTTTTGAATGCAGATACTTTCATGGAATGATAAAGTACAATTAACAGATATCAGAGAGAACGATATTTTGTTCTGCTATCTGTAAACTTGGCTGGAGGTCGGAGAAATACAGCTCGCCATATAATTGCATAATAACGGTATAATTAGATGATACCGATAGGGAGACACTAAGTAAATATTCTAAACGTTCAACAACAATCAGCTAGATAATTATACCAGTCTCATAAATAATAATCAGGTCACCCAAACGTTTTTTAGCCGGCTCTATCTCGGCCGGGGCTGCCGTGATTCGAGAGGCAGATCACAATTCGCTTGTGTACTGTGTGACGTCAGCACATGTTAAAGAACCTTGGGTGGTCAAACCTCACCTGAGCGCTCCAATACGGAGCCCCTGATACTGTGACGCTGAACGCAATAGACCAACCCATCATCTATCCGCAAGTTCACTATCATCCCCTCACAATAGCCCACAACCATTCACAACCACTACAACAATTTGCATCAGTCCACAACATCCCACAACAACTTACACCTACGCACCCCCACTCAATTCACCCTCGATCTCACGTTCACTCGCACCCACAACCACTAGTTCGAACTCGCACTCAAGTCCTCACGTCCACTCACACCCACTCACTCACGCTTATAACAACACGCACTCACTCACACTAAGACTCACAAGTGTGAGTTTGAGTGAGTGGATTGAGTACACTCATGAGGGAGTGCACCGACCTACGATTCAGCGAGCCATGTCTACGAAACCGCGTGTTCACTGTGAAGCAACTTAGTAGTGAAAGGAAGCCAACCTCGAAACGCCAGAACTCTTGCAATGGGACATCCGTGTACATCTGACACTTATGCTTGATACAAACAGCAGCAGCTGTTAAAATAAACGGCCATTATTACATCTTGGGGGGTGGATTATAAAAACCTGCCGGTTTCTCATGATCTCATGCAAAGTAACACGCGCGGAATGCGCCGAACAGTTTAGTGGGCTTGGTGACGCCGAACAGGGAAGGATGGCTGATCCGCTCTTATTTCTTCATTGCCCAAGTTCGTAAAATTATACCGTTTATTTCATCAGGGATGAGTCCCTGACCTTGATGGTGTTGCCAAGCCCACGCTATCTTCTGGCTATCTTGCATGATTGTATCGGGGTAATATTATAATGTTGCTATTTGCATCAGAAGATGTAGATCAAAATCGTGGACCTGCCTCTGACCCACAATCGGACGCCGTGCTGAGTAAATATCTATTAATGAAAATGCCTAAAGAGCAACTAGAAGCAAACAAAATATTGAAGACTTTGTCTCTGCATCTGAAGCAGGTGGAATATTCTGTAACGAACATCGAGCAATGAGTATCGTCGGTAGAGAATAAAATTTTAGATTTAGAAGGCCTTGAGCAGCAACTAGCGAAAAGCGAACGGTCGTGCAGCTACAAAAGAAGAAAAATTCTCCAGTTAGCAGAAAACGCTGATGTTGTTGCATGAAAGAGGAACCGAATGAAGATGGGAAATCGCTAGAACACAAAGTTTGACAAGAAGTTTTTTTACAAAACCTTGGCATGAAGGTCAGCTCTCTGGAGCGTATTCACGGAATCGGTAGCCGGAACAGCAATAACAGTCACAACCAACCGGTTATACTCACGCTCTTTGATTGCAAAGAAAACATTATTATTTTATCAAGCTGCCACAATCTTAAGGGTAACCCTAACTTCGGCGCTCCGCTGCCACAGAGAAGGCAAACGGCTTCAAGGTTGCTTTGATTTATAATAAGCTGAAAGCTGAAATAAGATTTGCTGAAGGACGGGGGGGATATCGTGCTAGAAAAACTGGCCACCCTGTATACGCAGTGCCTGGTGTCATCGACGGTACCGGAACCATGGAAAAATGCAAACATTATCCTCATTCACAAAAAAGGACCTTAAAAATTACAGACCAATCAGCTTACTGTCTGTTACGTATAAGGTATTTACTAAGGTAATCGCTAATAGAATCAGGACAACCTTAGACTGCAATCAAGCAAAGGATCAAGCAGGGTTTCGGAAACGGTACCCTACTATCGATCATATCCATACCATCAATCAGGTGATAGAAAAATGCTCGGAATATAACCAGCCCTTATACATAGAATTCATTGATTACGAAAAAGCATTTGACTCAGTTGAAACCTCGGTGGTGATGCAGGCATTGCCAAATCAGGGGGTAGACGAGCAGTACGTGAAAGTGCTGGAAGATATATATATAGTGGCTGCACAGCAACCATAGTTCTGCATAAAGAAAGTAACAAAATTCCCATAAAGAAAGGTGTTAGGCAAGGAGACACAATCTCCCCAGTACTATTCACAGCTTGTTTAGAGGGAGTATTCAGAGACTTGGAATGGGAGCAGTTAGGGATAAGGGTAGATGGAGAATACCTCAGTAATCTGCGATTTGCTGATGACATTGCCTTGCTAAGCAACTCGGGGGATGAACTGCAAATAATGATTGATGACCTAGACAGGAAAAGTAGAAAGGTAGGCTTGAAAATCAATATGCAGAAGACTAAGGTAATGTTCAACAGCCTCGGGAAGGAACAGCAGTTTACATTAGGTAGCGAAATACTGGAAGTAGTAGGCGAATATGTCTACTTAGGACAGGTAGTAATCGCAGATCCGGACCATGAAAAGGAAATAACAAGAAGAATAAGATTGGGATGGAGCGCATTTGGCAAGCACTCGCAGATTATGACTAGCAGCTTACCGGTATCGCTCAAGATTAGAGTATACAACAGTTGCATCTTGCCTGTACTCACCTATGGGGCTGAAACGTGGAGGCTAACCAAGAGAGTTCTACTTAAGTTGAGGACAACCCAGCGGGCTATGGAACGAAAAATGTTAGGGGTAACATTAAGAGATAGAAAGCGTGCAGAATGGGTCAGAGAATTAACTCATGTTACCGACATTCTAGTAGAAATTAAGAAGAAGAAATGGACATGGGCAGGACATGTTGTGCGAAGAGAGGATAACCGATGGTCGCTGAGGGTAACAAACTGGATTCCAAGGGAAGAAAAGCGTAGCAGGGGGCGGCAGAAAGTTAGGTAGGCGGATGAGATTAAGAAGTTCGCAGGGGTCAAGTGGATGCAGCCAGCACAGAACCGTATTAAGTGGAGAAATATGGGAGAGGCCTTCGCCCTGCAGTGGGTATAATCAGGCTGATAATGATGATGATGAAGCTGATAGTCGATGGCAAGGTTTTATTTAGGACAAACAACTGAATAAAAGAGTCGAACTAGTAAATCCCAGTAGGCATGCGCTCTGTAATTCTGAAGCTGATAACAGATTACCAAAAACAAAATGTTCATACTTCTGTCCTTCAATGCTTGAAGCATTGTAAATAAGATTAGCCTTTTGGAAGATATTATACAGTCGCATCACCCTCATGGCTTAGTTGTCACCAATACTTGGCTGCATGAAGGAGTGCATGACTCGGAAATTATTACACCATCGTACAAATTAATTCTCCGAGACCGAGTGTCACAGAGTGGCGGTGTGGCTATTGCCATTAAAAAGTGCATTAAATTTGCACTTCTATACGGCATAAAAAACCATGAGAGCCTATGGGTCGAACTTTTATGGGAAAGTACATACTCCTTGGCGGTGTATATCGCCCACCAAACACACCATTCCTTTATTTATTTATTTTTTGTTTTTTTTTTTAAAGAGATGCTTAAGTACCTATCCCGGAATACGAATATACCCGGAATGAACTGGACGAATTCTCCCATGACGAGAAATATTAAAAAAAAATGCAGATTCACTGCTCCTCACTGCATTTAGCCACTCACTTAAATCAGTTGGTGTCTCATCTGACCCGAATTTCATACTGTTATTCAATAATTCTGAACCCTGTATTTATTTATTCTGCACTGGAGGATTGTTTCTTTATGCTTTCTTTATGCATAAAGAAAGTAACAAAATTCTCATAAAGAAAGGTGTTAGTCAAGGAGACACAATCTCCCCAGTATTATTCACAGCTTGCTTAGAGGAAGTATTCAGAGACTTGGAATGGGAGCAGTTAGGGATAAGGGTAGATGAAGAATACCTCAGTAATCTGCAATTTGCTGATGACATTGCCTTGCTAAGCAACTCGGGGGATGAACTGCTAATAATGATTGATGACCTAGACAGGAAAAGTAGAAAGGTAGGTTTGAAAATCAATATGCAGAAGACTAATACCGCTGTCACACGGGCATTTCGAAGGCCCTCGAACCGACTTCCTATCGACTCGAAGGCCTTCGAAAGCTGCCACACGGGCGTTTTCAATGGCCATTGAGTCGATAGTCTATCGAGTCAACAGAACAGCTCAGAACTCTATCGAGATCTCGAAGGCCTTCGAACGTCGCGCAATGTTGCTGTTGACTCGACGAGCGTCACGCACACACGCGCACAGCGTGTTTACGATACAAAAACGTGAGCAAGCGTTATTATTTTCTATCTTTAATTTACGCGGTAAAATATTAATACCCGTAATAATTTTAAAATAGTATCGCTCTTTTTTGGGCGTATTATTTATGTACTCTTCTCTACTACTGTAGCATGCGCCGCTGAGAAAAACAAACAATAAAAAGCACAATCATATGAACGCCAATGCGTTAAAAAAAAAAAAATGTTGTCCTTGAATAACAACTAAACACCTGCAGTTACTAAAAAACAGGTAACAGTTGTATTTTATTTTGCATTTATAGAGAAATTTTAGTTCTTTAAACAAAACCGGAAGCAACGATAGTGGCGCCATAAAAGTTTGGCGCCATACACCAGAACTATTTCAATTGCCTTTGAGTTTTGCTGTGTAGCAGCGGCACAACTCCTTCGAGTTCGATCGGGATTGAAAATCTCGAAGGCTATCAACTCAACAGCCTTTGAAAATGACCGTGTGACTGGGGTATAAGGTAATGTTCAACAGCCTCGGGAAGGAACATCAGTTTACATTAGTAGCGAAAGTACTGGAAGTAGTAGGCGATTATGTCTACTTAGGACAGGTAGTAACCGCAGATCCGGACCATGAAAGGGAAATAACAAGAAGAATAAGATTGGGATGGAGCGAATTTGGCAAGCACTCGCAGATTATGACTGGCAGCTTACCGGTATCGCTCAAGAGGAAAGTATACAACAGTTGCATCTTACCTGTACTCACCTATGGGGCTGGAACGTGGAGGCTAACCAAGAGAGTTCTACTTAAGTTGAGGACAACCCAGCGGGCTATGGAACGAAAAATGTTAGGGGTAACATTAAGAGATAGAAAGCGTGCAGAATGGGTCAGAGAAATAACTCATGTTACCGACATTCTAGTAGAAATTAAGAAGAAGAAATGGACATGGGCAGGACATGTTGTGCGAAGAGAGGATAACCGATGGTCGCTGAGGGTAACAAACTGGATTCCAAGAGAAGGAAAGCGTAGCAGGGGGCGGCAGAAAGTTAGGTGGGCGGATGAGGTTAAGAAGTTCGCGGGGGTCAAATGGATGCAGCTAGCACAGAACCGGGTTAAGTGGAGAAATATGGGAGAGGCCTTCGCCCTGCAGTGGGTATGGTCAGGCTGATGATGATGATGATGATGATAATGATGGATGATTGTTCACTTACTGTCGAAGATGAAATATGAGATCCCAAGCTACTGTCCTTTTTATGCCCGTTTACCAACAACTAAAAAAGCACGAATCTAACAAATATTTATACCAGAGATTATGTGCATGCTGACGACAATGAAATTGTTTGAGTACTTGGCATATTCCTTTTTTGATTTTTACTCGATGACTGGTGTTAACGCGTTGCGGCGTACTTTGAAAGCAATTGTAATGCCTATACAAATAAGTATGTTTCCTTGAAAAAACAAAAGTACAAATAGGGAATACCCATGAGGGACACGTGATATCAATCAATTAAAAATAAAAATAAAATAACAGCGAAAACAATCTAGCAGAAATGCAGTTCAAGGTTTAATCACTACGCTCAATAACAAAATTCATGCAGCATTTCCTTCACTTTGCCTTCTTTTATGAACGAAAATCCCCGCAAATTTTGGCAATACTTACCTAGAGAGACATCAAATATCTGGCAAATCAATGCGATGAGCAAAACCTTAGTTGGCATCGGCGGCTGCTTTTCGATGGAGGCGAAAAGCAAGGCGCCCGTGTGCTGTGCGATGGCAGTGCACGTTAAAGAACCCCAGGTGGTCGCGATTTCCGGAGTCCTCTACTATGGCGTCTCTCATAGCCTGAGTTGCTTTGGGACGTTAAACCCCACAAACAAAACCAGAACCTTAGTTGATCGTAATGATATACTGCAAAAATGTAATGCCTTTTTTTTCGGTCAGTATTTACACAAACTACATCCAGCGCTTAACTCGAAGCTTACCATGTTGATTACCCGATGCCCGAGATACGTATTATTGAAGAGGGCATTCTCGCCCTCCTGGACCAACTTGATTTTAAGAAAGTCATGCGGACCTGACATGATTTCCAATGTTCTTCTTAAACGATATAGCGGCTGGGTCGCGAAGTACTTAAGAAAAATTTATCAGTTGTCCATAGGTACCAGTGTGATACCAGCTAAATGACTGCCGATGTGCAAGAATAGTTCATATTCATAAATACGGGTCCAAATTGCAGGTGAATAACTATAGGCCAGTATCATTAACGAGCACATGCTGCAAAATTCTGGAGCATGTTGTATACAAAGGCGCCATTGCGCATCTGGAAAAAAAAAAAACATTCTCCACAATACTCAGCATGGGTTTCGGTCAGGTCTATGCACAATTACATAGTTGGCAGAAATAACTTACGACTTGAGTGGCGCACTTAACTTAAGAGGCCAAATAGAGGGAGTGTTTTTAGATTTCTCTAAAGCGTTTGACGTCGTTCCACACCAAGACTTAATCACAAAATTAACCGCTGCGGGGATTGAACACAAGGTCATTTCGTGGATCGCTTCCTATCTAACTAGCCGGAGGCAGTGCGTTGCCATGGATGGTTGCGTATCGGACGAATTGGATGTACTCTCAGGTGTGCCACAAGGGTCAGTATTCGCTCCTATTGAGTTCTTAATTTACATAAACGATTTATCGTCCTCTGTTGATCCACCAGTCAACATCACTTTCTTCGTAGATGACTGTGTGCTATATAAACACGTAAGCAAAATGGAGGACCAAATACAGCTTAATGATTTGTTAAAATCGATTCAATCATGGTGTTCAAAATGGTTCATGAAACTTAATGCAACCAAAACCGCGAGTATGATATTTACTAACAAGAAGAATCCGTTAAAATTCTGCTGCTCCTTAGGCGGAACTAAACTAGCAAAGCGCAATCAAATCAAATATTTGGGTGTCCTTATTACCAGCAACGTAAGCTGGCATCCTCATGCAGAGGCTATATGTCGCGGCAAAAGGGAATCTATGCTTCCTCCGAAGAAAGTTGCGTAAATCTCCACCGGAAGTCAAATTACATGTTTATAGTAAGCTTGTCCGGCCGTCATTAGAATATGCCGATGTAATATGGACCTCCCCCCCCCCCCCCCTCCCCTTAAGAGCATGTGATAAAAATTGTAGAGCGCATTATTAACACTACGATTCATATATTCATCATTTTCACTTCAGTCCAGCATCATTGATTTGTGAAACAGAGCCGGTTTACAAACACTGTCACAACACAGAACAATGTTTCGACTTAAAATCATATTTAAACTTTATCACGGACACTTCAATATGCCCACTCCACATACCTCCAGGAACCATTTAAGCTCCTTGCTAGAATTATTCATACTAAAACAATACGACGATATATTAGTCCTAATGATTCCCAAAAACACTCATTGTTCCCAAATGCTATCGCCTTTTGGAATCGTTTGCCTGCCGTAGCAGTAAATTGCACTACTGTTGACGCATTTGTAAACTACGTGCGAAACCTTGATTTCTGATGCCTTGTGACACGCATTTTTATCATTTAGTTACTGCACTCTTTTTTTCCTCCTTCACTGAAGACATTGCCGTTTCGAATTCCCTTGCTTATATAGCTGTTTTTCCAAGTGACCATCCTAATCGAAAGACTATGAGTTTGCTGTTATGTTAAGTGATATGACTGTGACGTGATGTGATGTGGCATGTCTGTGATGTGACTGTACTACCTTCAACCATCCCTCTCTCACAACTTTTATAACCACTCACCCCCTTCCCCCAGTGCTGGGTAGCAATCCGGTTGCTTTTACGGGTTAACCTCCCTGCCTTTCCTCCTCATCTTCCTTCTCCTTCTTCCAAGTGACCATGAAATGTATTTGCGTTGTGAATTTTATTGTAAGCACTTCTGCTTGGGCCTGAAAGGGCCTGCAGAATCAATCAATAAAAAAATAAAAATATCGAAAGGCATCCTTCATTTCAATTTGTGTTCCGTCTACATTATTCCCTTGTGATCCTTGTTCCATGTAGAGAACTTGTGTTTCCTCACGAAACGACACTATGTTTGTATAACACCTTCCTTGACTTTATTTAGGCTTTAAGACACGTCTTAAATCCTCGCGCAAACTGAGTTTTTGATTTTTACAGCTGAGAAGTGGCTGATCGACAATCTCTAACTTCAGATATTGCTACGCAGCGTTCGTAACACGCTCAAAATTTGATATTTACGTTCCCTTATACGCGCTCACTAATGCATTTCTTGCGGGACTAGACAGAAGCAGGCAGTTTTTTTGTTTTGTTTTGTTTTTTCGCCAGAATTGCAGTTTTGTTTTTACAGCCATACAGTCAACTGCCGTTAGACTTTTCAATAGCGTTACGATAGTTAAGCTCTTTACATTGGTCTTTTTTATGTGTGTATGTAAAGAAAGCGAATGTTAAAAGGTCATCCGCTGTACAGCACAATGAGAATGTGGTTAGAAACAGCGCTTGGAGGAATTTTTAAAGGGGTATAGTTTATGAAACCCTGCATTGGTGCCGGCCAAGTATGCCGTAACCAGAATTCCCTCTTTCGCCGGTGATTTAATCAGGTAACGCTTTTGAGGGTGTGCCCAGTATACTAAGGGTTCTACCGAAAATCGGGGTCCATTTTTTTTCTTTTTGCTGAATTATATCTTTGTCACACGATTGTATGAAACAGAATGGGAAACAGGACAACTTCTGAAACCACCAGACTAACGTCTCAGATGATTTAGTTCATATGACATAACGTCCCAAAGCAACGCAGGCTGTTAGGGACGCCGTAGAGAAATGCTCTGGGCAATTTCAACCACCTGAAGTTCTTTAAACTGCACTGACATTGCGTAGTATGCGGGCACGCTGCATTTTGTCTCCATCGAAGATTGGCTCAGCAGTCAAGCGCTGCCCTAATCATGCAGCCAACTGGGATAGGTCGTCTCAGGTTGATTATGACTGTCGCTTCAATACTATGGTACTATAAGACGCACAGGCCTTTTCAGTTTCCGAGTAATGATAACGTTCTCACGAGTGCACATACATGCGCACACTTGTAAAGGAATGACGGCGCATGTGGATTCAATAGAAGAGGCTGTTGCACCATCGCTGGACTGAGTACCTCTGATTCTAGTCGGTAACTGGAAATAGGCTCAGTCTCAATATGATCGTCCCATTTTTTATGCGACCATTGTATCCTCAGATAATTACAACGCGTAAACATGTCAGCAAGAAGATATAACGATTCTCAGTAAAACTTAGTGCTAGCATTCATATCTATACAGCCACTAAAAAAAAAAAAAATCAAGAACCTGCAGGTGTCTGTGTAATGTAATCGGTGAAGCTCAGGAAAGGGAGCTTCGGCGGGAGGAGCCAGTGGAGAGGGAAAATCTTTCTGGTCGCCCATTGGACGCTCAAGCCTCAATAAACCGGCCGATGCGTACAAAACTCGCCTTCAAGACGCTCTCGGAGCATAATTACTGATGTCATAGTCACCTGCAGCGACAGCCCGACCTCTGAGTCTATTCCGCGAAGCCCTGCTCGCCTGAGGCGTGTCCAGACGGCAAAGTGGAACGCCGCAATAGGGCGTCAATTTTACAGGGAACTGATAGCTGGTTCAAAAGACAAGTGCAATATTATGCGTCACGAATATGTAGCCACAGCAAGGGGCAGTAAGGTTTTTTCTTTTTCACCTTCAGCTTCAGTTCCTACGTTTGCAGGCCATCCCGGTAAAGCTGCTATTTAAATTTGCAAGTCAATTATTCACTGCCCTGCACTGCTGCACGGTAGAAAATTTTATTTGTTAAATTTAGGCACTTGCACGAGACACCCGCAAGCTAAATCACGAAAAGAGATTTGCGAAGCGCACACGTTTGGTTTTATGTGCTGGTGCATTATCTATCAACCGGTATATGCATAAGCGAGTGCCTTCATTTTAAGGCAGTTCAGCCACCTTCCTTCCCTACGTAGAAATATAAATAACTGTTGGTGGCGCAAGGCTATATCATAGGCATTTAACACCCACCGGGGTGGCGCAGTGGTTACGGCGCTCGACTACTGCTTGCAAGGAAGCGGGATCGACTCTCGGCCTCAGCGGACGCTTTTGGAGCAAAAAGCAAGTTTCCCGTGCGCTGTGCGATGTCAGTGCACGTTAAAGAAACCAAGTGGTCGAATTTTCCGCAGTCCTCCTCTACGGCGTCTCATAGCCTGAGTCGCTTTGGGGCGTTAAACCCCGTAAACCAAACCATAGGCGTTTAACCTGGCATGTTACGTGCGAACTGTTCTCTTCTAGCACAAGTTGCACATTTCTTTATCAGGTTGCATTCCTTGTAACGTGGAGAGGGCGCGGGTAGTAACTGTGCGAGGAACGCCTAAGTTAGGATAGGATAAATATTTTTCGTTGCATTGGCGGCCAGCGTGCCTTTCTGATGAGCGCATTAGCAAATGTAGGCTCTCCGTGACGGTAATATTTTATTCGTAAAAATCTATGCTCTTAGCATTCACCTGCAACGATTTTTTCTGCTCGAGCTACACGTGAAGTATACTGTGCGATCATCGCGTGCTCGTTTTACTTACAAAACAGATGAAGGTAGAATAAAAATAGGCAATAAAAAATAAATGAAGAAAAAATTACTTCGACAATATTAGGATCGCTTTAGGTGCTTATTAGGGGTGCTCAGTTTTTATTCGATGAATTCTGCGTGGAGAATGTTGGAACACCCTCCCGAACTGTTGACATTGGCTCACTTTACTGCAGCCGGGCGGCCATGTTTGCTCAAAAATTACGCGTCGATGACGCGTATGTTGACAAGACACAGCGCTCCGTCTGTTTGATCAGCTGCCGGCTTATCGGAAAGAAATTTAACGCTTTTTTTTTTCTTTTTTTTTTTTTTTACATCTGTGCATACGTGCAAACACTGGTCCTTATTCGATGTTCTCCGACCGAACCATGCTCTAACAGCAACTGAACATGCATACACTTTTCAAGCTGCAGTCATTGCGTCGGCGGCTTGTAAAGAATACGAAAACAGAAAAGAGAAGAAAGTTAGCTTTCCTAGGAAAGCCAGGTGTTTAAAGCCCAATATCAGTTCCACAAAGAAAACAATCTGAACTTCTGGCCTCTGCTGTTGATGCCAAAAAGCAGCACTAGTATATAGAATATGATAGTGGCCTTGGACCGCTGCGCTTGCGGACACACACACACACACACACACACACACACACACACACACACACACACACACACACACACACACACACACACACACACACACACACACACACACACACACACACACACACACACACACACACACACACACACACACACACACACACACACACACACACACACACACACACACACACACACACACACACACACACACACACACACACACACACACACACACACACACACACACACACACACACACACACACACACACACACACACACACACACACACACACACACACACACACACACACACACACACACACACACACACACACACACACACACACACACACACACACACACACACACACACACACACACACACACACACACACACACACACACACACACACACACACACACACACACACACACACACACACACACACACACACACACACACACACACACACACACACACACACACACACACACACACACACACACACACACACACACACACACACACACACACACACACACACACACACACACACACACACACACACACACACACACACACACACACACACACACACACACACACACACACACACACACACACACACACACACACACACACACACACACACACACACACACACACACACACACACACACACACACACACACACACACACACACACACACACACACACACACACACACACACACACACACACACACACACACACACACACACACACACACACACACACACACACACACACACACACACACACACACACACACACACACACACACACACACACACACACACACGCACGCACGCACGCACGCACGCACGCACGCACGCACGCACACACACACGCACGCACGCACGCACGCACGCACGCACGCACACACGCACGCGCACACACACACACGCACGCACGCACGCACGCGAAAGCTTCAAGAAACTCGACTGAAACGTCGGCAATATTTTTACAGTTAAATTATGTGAACTATAGAAGAAGAATTCTACGTTTATTACGCGGTTAGCATGACGCAGTACTTGCACAAGTGGAAATTTTGTGCGGAGTCGTCTTGTCACAACGCCAATCCAAACATCCAGCAATTAATAAGACCACCATTATAGAGCGATATTTACAAGCTTGCAGTTTTGGGGAGCATTCGTATACTAGAAGCAAAACCGGAGACCAATTGTATGCCGTTCGTTTTAAGTGCAAGTTTCCACCTAGAAATAAGATAGACACCGTGCCTTCCTTTCCCCAAAAAACCAAACGAACTAAATACATTTCGTTTCAAAACTTTGTGCTAGTCTATGGCACAATGAGAAAGAAAAAGCGGTGTTAAAGGCACTATTGCATCTGTTCTTAAGGTAAAGTTTAAGCGTCCTCATAATTTCTTACTCAAAAAAAAAGCCTTCCCATCTTAAAGGCATGTATTAAGGCAGATGATTGTTTAGACCTCTTATTCAAAACTCACTGGATTAAGATCAGTCCACCTGAAGCAACTATGCGCTTAATTTGTCCACACGGATATGAACTCGAATGTTTGCACTCATTTCAGTGACGATTCAGCACTGCTTCTGTATCAAACTTCCCAGAGTCATTCTCACCGTTCCTTCACACGCAGCGGCACAAAGGGCCTGTTCACCAGGGCGGAAGTGAAAAGTGATATTGATACTCTGAACGCACTCTCTTTTATCACTAGTTCGTTATTCACGCTGACTGTACGGTGCCCGCTCGTTAGTGCCTGATATTTTAACAAAATTTTTACGTGCTGTATGACGTATATATTGACGTACAGGTGTAACTAAACGAAGAGCAGTTTCTCGCATTTGAGTTATGTACACATTTCATGTTCGCAACAAAAATTAAAATCACGGGCCTTTATCTCGTCCTCTATGTTTAGTTTTAAGCGGGTAGAACTTGGGCGCATTATGGCTTACATATCAAAATAACGGCTTGAGGGACTAGTTGGTGCTGCATAGTATTGCGCCACATTTCTGAATACTATGGCTTGTGTATATATATATATATATATATATATATATATATAGGGGAAATGAGGGTGCTCGTTATAATACATGAAGGAAGATGCCAACAGTCGGCGAGGCCAAGGAAAGCTTCTTCCTTCATATATATATATATATATATATATATATATATATATATATATATATATATATATATATATATATATATATATATATATATATATCAAATTACATTAAGCCACTATTCTTTTGCTAGGCACGAATGGAAGGCGCATTCAACGTGAGCCCTATGTTAGAGCTCGTCTCAGGCCCTTCGGCTCCAGTTGTCTTTCCTGCCTATATGTATGCATGGGAAAACCTCAGTCGCTACAAACCACTCGAAATGGGTTGTTGCGCCAACCATGGATGCAGTTCGTGCAATTCTACATTACAAGAGGGAACTGCCGGAACGAAGCATGGAAAGGAGAAGCTTCCCTGATGCCGAACGACGGATTTTCAATTCGCCACTTCATGTCAGTAGAGTATACAGTTTCATGGCGGCAAGCCAGTAAATACCCAAGTCTAGCTTTGTAGGACATCGACTTTGACTGAGATAACTGTTCAATACCGTGCGATACTGTTGTCGAAATATTTACGAAAATGGTCCAATCTCCCGACGCGCGGCAAAATCTTCATTTTAATGATTTGTTCTTCGCTCGCACTGTGCAGTTAAGACTGCCATAGAAATATAATTTAATGACACGAAACTATGAGTCTCCAGAGTGAAGACACCTCCGGATATATTGATTGTTATAGTGGAATTTTGAGATATGAGAGACATGCATTCGTAAACAACTTCCCGTCAAAAAATGAGATTGGCCAGAATTTCTATAGGTATGGCGTTCTTTAGCAGAACGCAAGCCAAGCTTTGCATAGAAAAAAAGTTGGAGATTTTAGTTTAAGATACGCATTCCTCTACTAGTTTGATTTCGCATTATCTTTAAATAAGCACCTAGATAGAATATATGCTACAACTAGCTTGACGACAATGTGACAGCCTATTAAAACGGAGAAAAATGCAATCGCGTTTGGACATGCGGTTCAAGGCTACAAAAGCTGCTTCAAGCGACTTACCGTATCCCTGGACTGGTGAGACTCTTGTTGATGAACACTGAGTGCGCGTCCTAGTTTCGTGTCTCTTGCTGTAACCATCCTCGACCACCAACAATCTTGTTCCCACACAACTCGCTAATGGCCATCTGGAATGCTACAATTCTTAAACTTAAATATTGGTTGGTTTGTGGGGTTTAACATCCCAAAGCAACTCAGGCTATGAGAGACGCCGTAGTGGAGGACTCCGGAAATTTCGACCACCTGGGATTCTTTAACGTGCACTTACATCGCACAGCACACGGGCGCCTTTTCTTCCTTTAAGTAGGCATATGCTCTGCGGCAGGAAATGTTTAACTCAGCTCAGACGTGGCCGAATCATTTCGAGGAGGTCAATTCCTTAAGAGGACACCTTGCAGAATCCGGATTCCTGTATCTAGGTCGCAAAAGCGGCGATCCACACAGTGCCGCTACAGAGGCGGATACGGTCAGGAAGCAAAGGAGCTGCCTGCGCAGAGCACCCAGCGAGGTCCAACCGTAGCTCGCCGCGGTGACCCTATCCCGCGTGCGTGCTGCTTCTCTGCTCGTGCTGGCTGGATGTAGGACAGCGCTAGGTCAACCCTGGGGAATCCCCACTACGGCCCTTGTCTCCTGAGCACAACAGGTTTAGCGGCCGTCTGTGCGCATAGTTCGAAAGGAATTCTCCCACTGCGTTGTTTGTTTGAATTCCGGGTCCATGTTCGATGGCGTTGTTTTATGTTTGCTGTTATTTTTTTGCTTCCTCTTTGCTCTCAACTGACAATATCGCTACGGCTCCAAATGAACACCTTTGCAGCGGCACGCTTGAGTAGCTGACTCAACGTTACAAGCCGCTGTCGCCATGCAAAGGGGGCCTGTCGCTTGCAGAGAGATACTTTTTTACCAGAGGTTTCTAGCTTAGCGCCTTACGCTGTGCATCACACTCCGCCTACGCCAAGAGGTAGCAAGGCCAAGCTCACGTCCTGTCTCTTTCACGTCCTAGGCATTCGAGCGTTGATCGAGAAATGTTACAACCGTGCGTGTTGGAGGGAGGCTCTTTCTCGCTGCATGGCCGGGTAGGGATCCCCGAGCACAGCTGTTTTGAATGAATTTGCTGCCAGTCGTATGTAAAGAACGTTCGTTGGCGCCCCATAGTTCTAAGTACTTCTAGCATCTCACAGGCAAGACCATCCCTGCTCCTGCCTAAAATCTTAATTTCTTTGAAGTTCGGTTCACATTTCGTCTTGACATCGCACGATTTCAATACGAAATAGAACGGCATCAAAATACAGGTTCGCGTCCGGTCTACGCGAGAAGCCAGACGAAGTTCAAGTAAGGACTTTTCTCTATACAATGGGCAGAAAATAGCGGGAGATTCTTCGATCGTTAAGCGTCTCAGACGAAGAAATGAAGGACCTCAGCTTCATAAAGTCGAAGCTTCATAGCTACTTCGTGCACACCAAGAATACAGTCTACGAGAGTGCTCGCTTTAATCAACGCATGCCAGCAGCTGGGCGAAACTGTAGACGAGTTCGCAACCGAGCTTAACAAGCTAGCAGACAGATTCGAGTTTAAGGACATTAAGGAACGCCTAATTAGAGACCGATTTGTAGTCGGTCTACGGGACCATGCATTATCAAAAGAACAGCAGATGGATCCGAATCTCACGCTGAACACTGTTTTGGCAAAAGCACGTACCGAGCGAAACGGTGAAGAAACAGCAAGCTGAGCTAAAAGGGGACGGCAGTGTGTTCCCAGACGTTTGAGCCGCCGCGGTAAAGTCTAAAAAATACGCGCGTAGAAACACGTTTACACGCAGATGGAAAACTGCTAACCGCCAAAACAGCTGTAGTTTCTGCGCCGGACCATCTCATCCGAGAAGCAGTTGCCCAGCGCAACAAGAAAGGTGTAGGTTCTGTCGAAAGTTAGGCCACTTTGAAAAAGCATGCCGAAAAAAGAAACAAGCAGACGGGAATCTTAACGGCGTTTCCGAACCCGATAAGAAATTTCTCGGCACGGTCGAGCGGTCACACAAAAGAGCTTCTGCGCACTTCGTCAAGGTGCTGATAAATGACCACGAGGTTTCCATGAAAGTGGATACTGGAGCGGAAGTGACAGTCGTAGGTGAAAATTTTCCTTTGCTTCCGCGTTCCTTGGACCAAGAGGGCAATCTTATCGGCCCGAGCAATGGAAGCATCCGTACAATCGGAAAGTTTGTCGCCGCAAATTGGTTGGAAAGACAGCCGTTCACGCCAAACTGTTTACGTCGTGCACAATTTGCACACGCCTCTGTTGGGACTGCCAGCTATCAAAGCTCTAGGAATTGTGCATTTTCTGGATGAGTTGTTGACTGCTGATGACATGGTACGAAAATATTCCAAAGTGTTCCTGGGGACCGGCTCCATAGCTGGGGAACATACAATACGCCTCGTGCCAAATGCAGTCCCATATGCTGTGTCTACACGACGACGGGTTCCTATACCCATGAAAGAAAAGATCAAAGAAGAGCTCGACAGGCTAGAGCGAGAAGGAATGATAGAGAAGGTCGAAGAGCCGACAGAATTGTGCACGCCTATTGTTCCCATGGTGAAGCCATTTGGAGCGGTTAGAATATGTGTTGACTTCACACAACTGAACCAGTTTGTAAGAAGGGAGCGCCTTCAGCTGCCAACAGTAGAGCAAGTCATGGGTAGCTTTCAGGAAGCCAAGGACTTGTCTAAACCGGACGCCAATTCCGGTTTCTACCAAGTACAGCTTTCCAAGGAGTGTCAAAAGCTAACGACTTTTATTTCGCCGTTTGGGCGGTACTGCTACCGCAGACTACCGTTCGGAATCACAGCAGAACCAGAAATCTTTCAAATGAAGTTCTCGCAAGTCCTGGAAGGTCTAGACGGTGCGCTTAACTATATGTACGACATTCTGGTGTACGGCAAGAACAAGGCGGAGCACGACAGCCGCCTACGTAACGTGCTTGACCGACTGCAAAAGACGGGCGTGACCCTCAACAAAGAAAAACGTTGTTTCTCTGTTGAGCAGGTGAGATTCCTGGGCATTATTTTTGACACCAGTGGTGTGCGCCCAGACCCCGAGAAAGTGAGGGCCATCAAAGTGTTGCTCCAACCTGAAAATGTCGCGGAAGTTCGCTCATTATTGGGCATGATGAACCACCTCGCAAGGTTCCTTCCCGACGCTGCGTCGCTATTGGCGCCTCTGCACAGCCTCATCAACAAAAACAGCGACTGGTCCTGTGGAACACAACAAGAGGAAGCCTTTAAGAAAATCAAGGCAGCTCTGAGCTCGAGCAGGTGCCTGGCAAGGTACAAACGCGGGTACCCGACAGTCGTGTCAGCAGACGCGTCTTCGCAAGGGCTTGGAGCGGTTCTACTCCAGGACCAGCCGTCAGGCGAAAGAAGGCTTGTATGATATGCCTCCAGATCACTCATGAAAACCGAGCAGAGATATTCGCAGATGGAGAAGGAAGCGTTGGCTTTGGCATGGGCAGAAGAACGCTTCGACGAATTTTTGCGAGGTCTCACGTTTTTGTTTGAAACTGATCATAAGCATCTGGTTCCGCTACTGGGTCGTGATCCTCTCGACTCTCTTCCACCGAGAATTCAAAGGTTCAAGATGCGCCTTATGTGGTACTCGTTTACACTTACGCATGTCCCGGGAAAAACCATTGCTACGGCGGACACTCTTTCGAGTGTCAGAGGAATGCAATCGGGACTAGCCATGGGAGAACTATCCGAAGCGGACGTCTTGGCTCACGTGGATGGAGTCGTTCAATTTGCACTCTCAGATGGCACGCTTGACCGCATACGCTCAGAACAGGCAACGGACCCAGAGTGCGCCTTGTTGCTCGAAACATGCACGCGGGGTTGACCTGCAAAACACCGGGTACCGCCACTTCTAAATCAGTAAAACAGATTTGGGCACATCGTGCCAACATCACGGTTTGCAAACAGCTACTTCGGAAAGATTCCAGACTAGTGATTCTACGGAAAGAAATGTTGCGGAAAGAAATGCTGCAAAGAGTCCACGAAGGACATCAAGGCATCGTCCGCTGCCGCGCGTACGCAAAGGAGTCGTTCTGGTGGCCAGAAATCAGCCAAGAAATTGCAAGAACTGTAGCAAACTGCCAAACGTGCGCGCAAGAGAGCACCCAATTTTGTGAACCAATGATGCCCTCTGAAACAGCAGAGCTCTCATGGGAAAAAAATTAGAGTTGATTTATTCGAGATGAAAGGAGCTGTCTATCTTGTCGTTGTCGATTATCCCTCCAGATATCCTGAGCTGGCCCTGCTGGATTGAGGAACAGCGTCGGAGATGGTCATCCAACACCTGAAAAGCATCTTCGCCAGGCACAGGATCCCAAAAACTATGATATCAGACAATGGGCCACAGTTTGTATCACTTGCTTTCATTAATTTTTCAAGACATTACGGCTTCTAACATGTTACGAGTCCTCGTTACTCACAGGCTAACGGGAAAGTTGAGCGCATGGTAAGGACACTCAAAAGGCTTCTTAAGAAGGCGCAGGAACCCTGCATTGCCCTGCTGAACTATAGAAATTCACTGGGCCCAACCGGCTACAGCCCAGCTCAAGAGTTGATGAGTCGTCGCTTACGATCAAGAGTACCATGCATGCCAGCTGCACTAAAACCTCGAGTAGTAAGCACCTCTTGGAAAAGGCAAGACAAAAAATACAGGCATAAACAAAAGCTGTATTTTGACAGACACTATGCTGCTAAACCTCTTCCCAGGTTGTCCGCAGGGAACCAGGTGTGGCTGCGAGACAGATGTGCCGGAGGCACAGTCCTTCGTCCTGCCTCGACACCCAGGTCTTACTGGATCCAGAGTCAAGGGGGAGCCCTACGACAAAACAGACGTAATCTGTTCCTCCTCCCAAAGGGAGAAGAAACCGGGCCCTCACCGGAAGACCAGTGTGAACAAGCCAGTCAGCCTACGGAAACAACCGGCAATTGAGAGAACGTACCAGAATAGACACCTTCAAGCCCAGTGCCAATAACAACGCGATACGGGCGCGTCGTACAACCGCCGAAAAGACTCGGCTTTGATGAGTAAATTGAAAAGTACTTTTTCCTTCCTTGTGGACACACAGTGCTTGTAAACAGAAGATGTGGCGTATTCCTGAGACGCACTGTGCGCGCGTTCTTTGCCTTTCCTTTCCCTCTCTCAGGTCTCACGGAAGTCATGTGACCGTTCTGGCTGTCCATATATATTTGATGGCTAATCATTAAAGAAGGTCATGCTTAGTCAGGATACCACGAGTGTCTGTCTGCTTATCTGATATAACGTTTGGTCCGCTGTACAGCCGTATTGTAGGCGAGCGTAACAAAAGGAAGCATTACGTCCCAGTTTCGGTGGTCCTGGTCGACGTACATACATGGACACAATGTCAGAAAGCGTGCGGTGGAACCGCTCAGTCAACCCATTGGTCTGCGCGTGATATCTGGAGGTCAATTTGTGATGTATGGTTGAGGCCTCAAGAACATCGGTAAAGTGAGCTAGAATGGGGTAGTGGGCTCACGGGGGCTCCTTCCCTGACGCAGTGTATGTTACATGCACTAGGTGGCGCCACCGAAGACTTCAATGTAGCGCTCTGCTGGTTGAGGGGTTGCGTTCGTGCGACCGCGGCCTTCTCGCTTTAGAAAAACGCACCGTCTTCGTCCACACTTTTCAGATTTGCGTGTGGCAGCTATGCAGAGGCTGGATATATTAGCAAATTGTTCTACTACTGGTGCTATACGATGAGCTAAGAGCTAACTGCAAACGCGTGTCTGATTTCTCTCCGGCGTCCTTGGCGAAAAGTGAATTAATGCGCTTGTATGAAAATGACTGCGGTGCTCGACAGCCCCATTTTCTGATGTTTGTGATTCACGGCCGCGATGATAAAGAGTACACAGACACATAGGTTTGCGCGGGTAACGTGTAAAGCTGTATTCGTATTCCTAATATGCCGCAGCTGTCAGCATCTGCCTGCCTTCTGGATCGTGAATTTACTGTCGACGCTGTTTATGGAAGAGAGGTGCATAAAAATTGCCACAAGTCATTATTGAACACATCTTAAAACTTGCAGTTGCGCATCCTCCGTTCATTATCAGCTGTTTAATATCATGAAAATTTTCAGATAACTGCACAATTGCGAATTAGCTGTTCGTGTAGACAGTGTTCTGATCGATAGATGAGGACCTGACAGGAGCTCTAGGAATGTGAAAACAAGCATTTAGTAGGCATCTCGGGTTGATGAACGGTGGCTCCACTGCTTCCTTGACAAAAAGTACACCCGTGTTAATCTTAAGTGAGAGAGGCGAGGTGTATATATGTTTTAAGCATCCGCTTTCTCGCTGGAGCGTGTCTTTTACTACTCCGAGTGCATCAGTTTATTTGCTGCCCGAATACAGTTCATGGCACGAAAAAAAAAAACTCAGTGAACATATAATCTACTGTACACGGCGCAAATTTAAGACGACAAAAGAAAGAAAAGGACAGCACAAGCTCACATGGTATCCTTTTATTTCTTGTGTTGTCTTCTTTGCGCCGTATACAGTGTTTCTCGAAAATATGTTCACGGAGTGTTTTTCTTTCGTGCCATAAACTGCATTACGAACACAAAAAAGAAAAGGACACAACATGTGTCGCGTCCGTTTTTTTGTTTTCTTGTGTGGTCATCTTTGCGCCGTGTACAGTGGTTTTCGAGTCATGAATGATCGCCCCACAGGTCGTCATATTTTCGAGCTTGCTCAAGAAGCAGTAAAGCTGAACTGACAATAGCTGAGTCTCCATTGTCGCGGAAGTTTGTGCCGAGTAAACTGTTTGCTCCCGGCGATGCCGCGTTAGCAGGCTTGTACAAGCTTCGCAATTTAATTTCATTATAGACTTTATTTAGCAACATACCCAGTAGTGTGAAATATATCCTATAATCATTTCAGCTATAATATGCTGGCTGTGGTCAACAGATATACCAGCGCATTCTTGACGCCTAGTAATGCTAAAGTTATTTCCTAACTGCTGGTATTCCTTTTTGTTCACACTCGTATTTGGCTCTGTGCTTCCTTGATGCAGCATGTCGACAATCCGGCTAGCTGGCCTTGCTTGCACGAATTCCCCTGGCTTATTGTTTCCACAACGCCATAGAATAAAATACAACTAAAAAACTAGGCTGGTATACGTGGAATTGATGTGATCAAGTCATCGTATATTTATATCCATTAGGAAGGATTTATATTTGCTTCCATTATTTTCCAAGAGCCACATATCTTTCGATTCGTGCGTGGCGCTTTTCCCGTGAGCGTGTCCGGCAGCCTAGCACAATGGTTTTGTCATCGGGGTGGCATCTTCGTATCAGAAGTCACAATTCGTTGGGTCACATTGCCCACTGCAAAACAAGACCTCCGCAATGGCGAGAATACAGCAGCGAAGGGGAGGGCAGGCAAAGGCAAACGGCGCGCAGCGCGCTGTGCCGCGCGCTGTTACATTGAAGGCGGCGGAGGCGGCCCCCTGCGGAGGCGCGCAGAACTAGAATCTGCTGACATATGCGGCGTCATCGCAATGTATGGCGCCGGCTGAGGAGTGAGCCCACTGCCCAATTCTAGCTCACTTTAACATCGGCTACAATCGTCGACAGAAATGTCCGACCACGGTCACTGAGAAGCACTTGAGGGGCCCCATGGCGCATTACGAGGCATTTCTAAAAGAAGGTCGCGACCTCAGGTGTTGAGTCATTAGTCAGGGCAGCGGTCCCAACGTAGGGTGTTAGGTGGCCGACTGCGGTGACGATCCAGCGACTACGTCGTGCGGACAATGGAAGTGGCCGGTATAAGTCTATGCTAACAACGGCGAAAGGAGTAGCTGGGCAAGGTAGTGGCTGTAGTAGGCCAGCAGGTGGAGAAGCCGGCCGTTTGTGGCGCTGGCATGGAAGACAAAGGGCGACGTATTTTGCCACGCTTGAGGCGAGGCCTTGCCAGAAGAAACGGGTTTTCACACGGTGGTAAGTTTTGTGAAAGCCTAAGTGACCGGCTGTAGCATCATCGTGGAGAGCCGCCAGGATATGGGTGCGAAGCGCCCTGGTCGCACACTGTAGCGAGCCACACTCCGCGATGACGATGGGTATCTGCAGGAGAGCAGGATGAAGATGAAGCAGCACGTTCACTCGTGTGAAAGATGAAGCGCCACACAGTGCTCAAAATATTATTTTCCTCTATTTGAAGGTTAAATCTACAAGTGACATTACCCATGTATACAATAGGTTAGACTAGTAAAAAGTAGCAAACCTTCCTTTCTTTTGCCTTTTACGTATATAGAGTCGGACATGGGGAAAAGGCGCTCATATACGGAATAAGCCAGAAATCAGACATTGAGCTTGACTTCAGTGACTGGTTTTAACCAAGTTTCAGCGACTGTTGGCTTCTTTTTTGTATCACTTATAAGCTGCGTTCGCAGCACAAAGGTGTATGGAACAAGGCATGTTACACGTGCGAATCGCTGAAAAGGCAATCAAGCTATTTTAGGTTGTTTTACTTAGTGCGGTGCCTCGGTGCTTAAAACACTTAGGCCAGCAAGTTCGACGTGAAAGTCGGTCTTTCGGCATGCTCAGAAGGGCTAAGCTTGTGCACACACTCCTTTAGAACACAAAATTCTGATGTTACCGCGCAAAGGCAACCCGAGTGGCAAGCCCCACTGCACTGCCATGTGCCACTTATGGACTTCGGCTCATGCATAACGGAGCACATATTGGACATGCATGTAAGAGGGAACGGCAGGCGGCAAGAATAAGCGACCTCCCCAAGAGAGAAAGATAAGGAGACACCACGTGCGAGCTGTGAAATATGCGGATGCTACCCTCGGATGGAGGGTTCAAAAGCAATTGGGCGTGGTGAAAGGAAACTTGAGACGTAAATCTTTGAAGCCTCTGATATCCATAAAATGGGCTGTGATAGGGGTGCTATGTGGGGTTCTGGCATATGCATAAACGAGCAAACTCGGTGACGGACCTGAGCGGACGGCGGATGTCGGAAGGTAAAAGACGAGCATCGATTGCACGCGCATTATACAGACGCATTCCCACGGATGCCGTCGCTCGAAACGCCGCCTGTTCAAAAGAGAAATCGTCGTATTTGAGGGCAGGAAGACGACGACACCCTGGACAGGGTCACAAAGACGGAAATAAACTATGGGGGACGTAGGAATGTATATGATGTACTGGCACATGGTTTCTGTAGCCGTCACAAATGCTAAAAGGATCTCTTTGAAAGAAATACAAGCACCGACACGCTCCGAGGCAGCCTACCACTTCGGGATCTCTTATCTTATACGCCGTTGAAGTTGGCTCTACGAGGTGAGGGCGCAGCTCGTCTCTAATCTGCGTCGCATATTGTTATATGGCATGGAGAGGAGTGAAATACAAATTATTTAAAATCTTTGGCCCGACTGCATAAAGAAATTTGCCGGCCTCTTAGTAACTAACAAGTATGAGGTCTTGAAACAGTGGCATGATGTTGAATCCCGGCAAAGAGATTGCCGACGCCATCCTCTCGCACGCGCATGACGGCAAACCTCGGGTATGGCCATGATCCAAGGATGCATGGTCATAGGTAAGTTGCCCAAAACCCAGTCCGCACATCTGCTCGACCATTTCAACAGACAAAGATAACGCCACACGAGTCAGACGGCTCAGTCTTGAGTCTACGAAGAGGGCTTGCTAGTTGCGATAAATTACTTGCAGAATTATAAAAGTCGTTTTTCCATACGGGCTTTGAAGACGGCTGTATCGAATATCTATTTGTTACTTCGAATTTTCCTCTTCGAATTTCCTCAAATTTGTTTCTTTGTATAGATCACGACTCCTGACCATAGAAGTCATGATGTACTTGTGTTCAGATGCTTAAATTAAGGCTCCTAGTCATTTATACAAAGAATAGGCCATTTGAGTTAACCAGGTCCTTTCTTCGGTATAATAGTGCAAGTGGTTGTTAGAGCTTTTTGTCTCACGATGGCGAAACAATATGAAATAGTTAACTACTCAAGCATTACAGTTAGGCTCCGCATTTATTAAGCATGTAGCTCATGGTAAGTAATACCCATATCAGCTTCCAGTCTTTCAGAAATATATTTCTCATTGCCGTTGAAGCTGACAATTTCGGGGCCACGTACAAACGTACCACAAAGCGCGCTGACCGGTCATGCATGGAGTTACCGTTTCATCCGTGTGCGGGCTATAAACGGCGACAAGAATCAGTTTTCCAAAAAGAACTAAAAACTGATATAGTTTTCCCGTCGAGCAAGAAAGTTTTTAATAAGGGTTAATTTTTATTTTAACAATTAACACTGTGTAAAATTGTCTCTACAATTCCATGCCTTACTCTAACCTGTAACCAAAGACGTCAGATTGAGGCTGCGCTTCATACATTGTACGAGGCCGTCCTTAACGCTCCAGTACATACGTCCGCTGAACGCCTATGCTTACGGGGATGTTTTTGGCCCTGAGCGACCTCATACAGCAACATCGATAACGGCAAATTGCGGCCTTTCGGGCGCAAGCCAAGGAGATCGGATACTTCAAGTTGCACTAAAGCTTATATCGGCCTCCCTGTCGACCTCGCTCCCACATAACGTCAGAATCGCCCCCACCCCTTATAAAAAAAAAAATAGAATACATCTTAATCAATACTAACCCAAAGTACACGTTCTGCTCGCGTTTAAAATCATGTCCATCATGTTGATTCGGCGATCGTCTACACACACGCGTAACGAACTAGCATTGGAACGGCTGCTTACTATCTGAGTTGAGAGCGGCAGCGAGGTAACGACACACAACTTTTGGTCCTTACACTCATCCTTACCAACAATCGCGATTATTCAAGACCTCTCTCTAGCACACCCAACGTTTCAAGATACACAGTATATACACTGATTCAAATAATTCTATACGCGCAATTCATACGGGCCATATTCCCGCAGAACTGATGGAGGGCCAACACCAGGACAGGTGGCCCACGAGCCGCAAATATTCCAGTCTCTGTGCAGAAAGCGCGGGCCAGCTTCACGAGTAGACTTTATGACCGCGCCAAATTTCCAGATAAAATTAAGGCTTTGTTCCCAGACGGCATACGTTCTTTGTGAAATCAAATTTATTAATTTTTGTTTTGTACACAAGTTCGATTTCCTGTTCAACGTAAGCATGGAATGTCTGAAGGTTGTCCAGGCAGCTCGGTGAACCACTATATTTGTACAAAAATTTGCCATGTACAAGATAATGAAAAAGGATTAATAACTATTTACAAGTGCGCAGTATTTTAGACAATGGCACATAGTCCCGTAAGTTATATACCATGGTGCTGGAATGCTAACACCGGATGTATAGATAACAAGAAAAACAGAAATTGCAACAGTATAATAATTGGTTTTAAGACTAATATGAAACACCAGTGACAGGATATCCGCCTGAAGATAACGAAAAATGCGATCAAACCAACGAATTTCAACATGAAAGCGGCCATCAGTGATTGGTCTGTAAAGATAAACACAATTTTCTGATTGCTTTGACCATTTTTCACTTTGTTTGATATTGTCACGTAGTGGTGACAAGCCCGGCAGCCAGAAACGAAGACACTTTACTTATTTTGTTTTTAAATTGGACCGCACGAGGGCCAAAATTTTCTCAATGCGGGCCCACGTCCCCCTCTGCACGACGCTCCTACCAAACAGCGCATGTACGTGTTTCTTCCCAGTTTTGTCCCATCTTCCATACCGCTGATCTCCCTTCTTCAAAACGTACAAACCAGCCCGTATTCGCCCTTTTCTGTTATCTATATACGTCTCCACACTGTCACACTGTGGTGGATTCTGGGTCACGCTTCAATCCCAGGCAATGTGGTAGTGCACCGCCTCGTTCGCGAAAATCAGCACCGGACGCCTGGGATTCCCTAGCCTTATTCACCTACGTGTGACGCTACTCTTTACTACCGAAAAAAAAAAAAAAAAAAAAAGAAAATGTTACTCCCTCTCCCGTAATCTAAAGTAGATGTAAGCATCCAATGGCTACGGACATAGCATGTTGCCGGAAGGGGCGAGTAGTTTCTGCTGTTGTGTATAACTTGCAAAGCGATCGCTTTCCACAAGCCGCTTTCAACCTCTCCTTTCATCAGGCTCCATTGCGTGGCTTAAGCAGAATGTCGGAGAAGCAGCGCGTTCGAGTGCTTCCCCAGCTACCAAAGGTTAAAATCATGAGTCGACGCCGCAGCACAGTGCAAGACTTGATTACATATACCCAAACGCGCTTCGAACTACCGCTGCCTCAACCACCGGCGTTGGGAGTGTCACATACGTGCTTGAATGTGTGGTGCCGTGGCTTCATCTTGAAGAGTGCGCGAAAGCCTTAGAGAGCGCAGAATTCGTCTCGTAAAATCTAGTTCGGTGCCCGGATGATGAAGTTCTGGCTCCAGGATGAATGAAAATCAGTGCCAGGATGAAGAGAAATCGACGCCCAGATTTTCACTCTCTGTGTTGGCCTGACGTCACCTTAATAGCGCCGACAACGGGAGCTAAAAGCATCTCGTGCTCAAAAAGGATCCAATATGTATGTGTATGTGTCGAACTACGCATTCTTCGACACATGCATCTAAATACAGTCCTTACTCCTGCCCGATCTTTTGTCTACCGTAGCAGACACCTTCCAGCATGCCCGAATTTGCCCTCATTCTTGTGAATACCTAAAACTCTACATTTCCTCCTGCCCCATTTAAATTCAGTCCCCTCATTTTCTTTAGTCTTCTCTCATAACATGGACAACTTGGCTAACCCCAGTCGAGCTGACGGGCCAATTTTCCTTGGTGACCACGGCCCACCAAGGCAATCTCGACTTAATAATGCGTTCAATTAGTTCTTTTTTTTTCTCCTCCTCGTCCTAATTGAGGAGCCTAAATGTAATAGTTCAAGAGGTAACTTAGATGTTTATAACCATCCTGCAAGTTGACGAAATTGGAACTGTATTTGGTTCAAACCACCACTAATATAAATATACAGCGATAAAATCGATATTTTAACTCAAACGGTCTATTTTTAAAAGCAACCTCAAGTGTTGGTGAAACATCGTACTCATCACCCCCTCCCCTCCTTTCTTTCTCTTCTTTTTTTTTTTTTTTTTTTTTTGTTTCCTCCTTGCCTATCTTTCTGGCGGAGTTCGTAATGTTCGGTATCAGGTTGTTCTTCAGGTACGCACGAGGCTAGATTAGCTTGTCCAGGGTGGCAATTAAGAGCATTTCATGCTAAAAAATACCCTTATACTAATAACTTGTTGCAAACAATTAGGAATTGCCTGGTAATGTTTTCTATCAACCCTTCATCGTTTATGGCTGCCTCCGACACCGTGAGTTACCAGAGTTTTAGAATAATGGTATTGTCGTATTCGGTTTCAAAGCAGGACTGACCAATCCATGGATGCAGCGGAATGAATCGGGTAAAAAGTCGTAATAAAATACTGGCTCATGCGGTAAAATGCAATCTCCGAGCTGTACACTATACGACACTCTGCATGATAATCCAGTGCGCAGCTTTTCCACGCAAAAAAAAAAAAAAAAAAAATCACATTCTTGCATTCTTGTAATACTTGCGGCTGATTTTATTTCTTTCCTTCCAGCATCAGCCGGTCGCTGACGAGTACGAATGATGACAGGACCAAAGTTTCCGATAGCGTAAATATGTTTTCGTTTGTTAGGTTGACACTTTTTTCCATAGACCGATGGCTTTGAAAAAAGGCCATTCTGTCCTTACAGTAGTGTGATAGAAGAAGTGGAGAATGACTAGAAATGTATTAAGTGCTCCAAATGTTATTTTTCCACAGGAATAACGTTTAGTGGTCATTGACAAAATAAGAGACTCACTAAATTTATGTGCGGAAAAACCACTCATCAACGTCTACTGTTAATGCGGCTCAAATACTCTTGTCGATTCGCTTGTCTTTTGAACTTCATAGCGCCAAGGAACCGACTTATGGCGCCCCATCGCAGTGACAGTCACGGTTCGCTAATTTCCAGCACCACTGTGTGAGCATCGTTCGACAGCTTCATTGGTGAACTTCGTAGTTAAAACCTTTACTTTATACGTTTGGACATTGGTGTGCTAAAGAAAAGCTGTGCACTATAGACACTCGCATAAACATGTGAGAGCGGAATCGCGGAAGGGCATGAGGCAAATCAATGAAGAGGCTTATTGGTTTCAGTGCAGTAAGGGAATGTCTGGCGTCCCCAGAAGAATTTAAGACAGATTTAAGAGAACGCATTATTGTGAAGCTTATCATAGGAAGTATTTAGAGGAAGTATTCAGAGACTTGGAATGGGAGCAGTTAGGGATAAGGCTAGATGGAGAATACTTCAGTAATCTGCGATTTGCTGATGACATTGCCTTGCTAAGCAACTCGGGAGATGAACTGCAAATAATGATTGATGACCTAGACAGGAAAAGTAGAAAGGTAGGCTTGAAAATCAATATGCAGAAGACTAAGGTAATGTTCAACAGCCTCGGGAAGGAACAGGAGTTTACATTAGGTAGCGAAATACTGGAAGTAGTAGGCGAATATATCTACTTAGGACAGGTAGTAACCGCAGATCCGGACCATGAAAAGGAAATAACAAGAAGAATAAGATTGGGATGGAGCGCATTTGGCAAGCACTCGCAGATTATGACTAGCAGCTTACCGGTATCGCTCAAGAGGAAAGTATACAACAGTTGCATCTTGCCTGTACTCACCTATGGGGCTGAAACGTGGAGGCTAACCAAGAGAGTTCTACTTAAGTTGAGGACAACCCAGAGGGCTATGGAACGAAAAATGGTAGGGGTAACATTAAGAGATAGAAAGCGTGCAGAGTGGGTCAGAGAAATAACTCAAGTTAACGACATTCTAGTGGAAATTAAGAAGAAGAAATGGACATGGGCAGGACATGTAGTGCGAAGAGAGGATAACCGATGGTCGCTGAGGGTAACAAACTGGATTCCAAGGGAAGGAAAGCGTAGCAGGGGGCGGCAGAAAGTTAGGTGGGCGGATGAGATTAGGAAGTTCGCAGGGGTCAAGTGGATGCAGCTAGCACAGAACCGGGTTAAGTGGAGAGATATGGGAGAGGCCTTCGCCCTGCAGTGGGTATAATCAGGCTGATGATGATGATGATGATTATTATTATTATTGTGAAACAAATTCTTCAGCTATTCTCACAAATATTCAGCTCTTAAACTAAGCACCACGACGTAGATCATGTCACATCTCAGAATAAACGTTACCTATGCGGCATGTATAAACCGAACCGATTAAAACTCCATATTTCATATTGGGTTTCGTGCTATTATATTACTTCTTAAAAAAAAAAAAAAAAAAAAAAAACTTCAAAACTCATGTCACCACCAATGCCCCATGTAGTTCACCACTCATCGAGTAATTTCTCATATAAAATTGTCCTTCGTTAACTTCACGAGACGATTGTGTTCACGAGATCTCGACGCATTTTTCTTTCAATTACAACGCTGTGAAACTACAAAAAAATTTATTGACAACAAAACTGTTAGACTTTGTGTGACGTAGATCATGTCACATCTCAGAATAAACGTTACCTATGCGGCATGTATAAACCGAACCGATTAAAACTCCATATTTCATATTGGGTTTCGTGCTATTATATTACTTCTTAAAAAAAAAAAAAAAAAAAAAAAAAAAAACTTCAAAACTCATGTCACCACCAATGCCCCATGTAGTTCACCACTCATCGAGTAATTTCTCATATAAAATTGTCCTTCGTTAACTTCACGAGACGATTGTGTTCACGAGATCTCGACGCATTTTTCTTTCAATTACAACGCTGTGAAACTACAAAAAAATTTATTGACAACAAAACTGTTAGACTTTGTTGGAGGAAGTGCGCTAAAGCGAAGGCCTTTCTGGCGACTAATTAGTCACTTTTTAACTGATCTGCTTCTTTTTTATCCTTTTCTTGGTCTTTTTTTTTTTTCGTTTTATTTGCTCATTCTTTCTATTTTACACTTTCGACTTTTTTCTGTTTTTCTCTTGTCTCTTTTGTTTGTCTGTCTTGTCTCTTTTGTCTGTCTTGTCTTTCTCTGTTGCCTCTTTTACTACTTTTTTAGTCTTTTACTTACTGTTTTCGATGTAACGCAGAGACGAGGCCTGACGTTGAAATTCTGCGATGTTTTTATATGTTTTTGCACAATTTTGACAAAATTGAACAATTATGGTCTTCGTGGCTGTCTTTCTTGACCTCTGCGCACTATATCGACGTCCTTGGCTATTTTGGCATCGAATTGATATTTTGGTTCTAATAAATTAACTAATGATTCTACATCAACGAAATTTTGCACACAAACACATGTTTTCACCCTCTACCTCATACAACCATTATTTTACTCATCATTTAATTCATTTCTCGACTTTGATGGTGTGACACTCTCCGCAGACGCACAGATTATGTCCACACTCGTGAGCCTATAAAGACTTTCGCATTAATAATATTAAATTTCGTAAATACCTTTATGTATATATCTGAGTTGAGCATTCATATAGTTTCTTAATTTTACGTTTTCCTTTACAGTTTTATAAAATCATTTAAATGTATATAGTAACTGCTAAATAAGAGAAATAGGATGAAATGATTTGAATAGCAAGCTTGAGGCTGGGGTATAGTTATTGTTTAACCTCGCCCCCCCCCCCCCCCCCCCCCCCCCTCCGCCGCTCTCTCTTTCTCTTATTGAAGCATAGTATCCAGGACAGCAATCAAGCTTCGAACGCATGCTCAAACACGTTACTGAACTCTTGCTTCCCGTGAGGTCACTGCTGGAAAACTGGATTTCGCTCTTATGAATTAGCCGGGAAAAATCGACGCACATCTCGCAAAGATGACCTCCTCTCATATGAAACTTCATCGCAGTTATGCAATGCAGTTCTCATTACCGCCTATTTCCATCCATTTCTCTCTAAAGGGCCTGTACTTTCCTTCCTGCCATTTCTACGCCAAGCAATTAAGCATCGCCTTTATCTGTTTTTCATTCTGCCAGACTGGCGCCACCCATGCAAGACAAACGGAACACGCATTACGGGCTTTTGGTACAAAAGGATCTCTTGTCGGCTCAAGGAGTTCATTCTCGGTACACAAGGTCCCTCGAGTCCCTGGGAGACGAGCATCACACGCGGCCGTTCATTCAGAGAACGCCGCACTCGACTTCCATGAACATGGCCCAAAGAGCGCCACCACGCGGGCACGTATTATGGCCGCACTGCTAACTGTGCGCTTTCCAGCGTGGTGCGCAATATTTGGGTGAGAGCACACCTCACGCCGCCGGCGCCGCCGCCATGACGCCCCGTCGCGACAGCCCGCTTTAGACATTTGATCGTTTAATCACCGCCTTCAACACTGACCGCGCTCTGCCCTTCATCTTCTTCTTGTTTCCAGGACTTTTAACGGGGCCCCCTCGGAGGTGTGCGAAGGTGCGCTGCGCCTTCAGAACACTACTCCAGTTGGGCGAATCTCCTTCGCGTCCTTCGCGAGCCATTAAGCTATCGTCCGTCTTACTAATACCGTGCATCACTGAAAAAACTTCAAAAGAGGCGTCAGCCTAGGGCTGATTCAGACGTGCAAACGGCTAAGAGCAACCTACCGTATATGCAGTGACTATAATCGTGGTACCCGAAAATGGGAAAGCCAAGATGATAGGCCGTACCGGGTCGTTCCAGCCTAAAGTCGGCTTTGCGACACCGGCTAATGATCAGCGGGAGCAAGCTGTGACTCCCACCGTGCTGAACGCTTTTACTGAGCCGGCGTAAAGCGGAAGACAATTTGCTCCCACTGTGGCTTATTTCAAGTCCTCATTTCTTTGCTGAAAGTCGCTGTCTTCGCTGTCCTATCCACAGGCTAGCAAAACCGCCTCCCTCTCAACGCTGCCCCGTTCTGCGCACTCTTTGCCTTGTCCGGAGCGCTTTGAGGTTCCGGCGTGGCGGCGTTTCCCGAGCCAAGCCTTCTTGGCAAGCGCCTGTGCCCCCCCCCCCCCCCCCCCCCCTATCTTTTCCTTTCTCTCAGCCGCCTCCTTTGCATCACACATCTCACCCGACGTGGATGGGTTGCGCCTGCTAAGCGGAAAAGATCGAAAGCCCCGTTCGCGTCGTTTTTCGCCAGCGACTCTTGGGCGCCGCGGCGGGCGCCTTCTGATGTCAACGACTCCGGTTTTCGCGCGCCCCTTCACAAGTGCGTCGGTGTTGGGAGTGCCGGGGTCTGTGGGGCGGGTATGCGTACCGAGCGTCCCGCAGTAGGTTTCTGCCCCGGGAACGCATTTGGGTTTGGCCCCGAACCCGGCGCCTTTTTTAACTGTTTCTATATGACTTTTTTCTCTTTTTCTTCTTTCGGGGCAAGAAACGGCGAGAAACATTCAAAGTACGCCGTGTGTACATTTAATGTATACGGTCACATGCCCAAGTTTGACGAGTGTCACACCGACCGAATTGATGCATGTAGAACGGGTACGATCTATTTTTATTACCTTCCATCTTTTTTTTTCTTTTTTTTTTTTTTCAGAACTAATTTTGGAGGCAACGTAGTTTTCACGGAGCCAGTAGTGACGATTTACTTATCCGTTCATCATAAGCTATAGCAGTCGCTCTTCCACAGGCTTATACTTCCCGGCCTGATGACTTCACTGGGCTTGGCGCTTAGAACTACGTATGGGAGCCCCATGAATACAATGACAGCCTTGAAGAAGTGAAGAAAAAAAAAGTTAAAAAAAAAGAAAGCGGTTGGTTCCCGTGAAAAGACAGCGGATGAATTACGGTTGCGCGACCACACCACGGGAAGTGATCAAACTCTCTCTGGTACCTAGTGCAGTGCACTTAATTACATATGTTGTATAGATCTCGTGAATAATCTCTGGAAATAGGCCGCAGGGAAGAAAAAAAGAGCGAATCTCGAGCGTTTAGAATTATTTCTGAAGTTATATGTTTCTTGTAATTTTACATTTAACTCATTAAGCTTTAGTAACTGGGAAGGGTGAACAAATAGGTGAAGAAATCGACAACATACGAGTAAAATTGGCTGTAAAGGTTTAAGCTATTGGCTGCAATCTGCGAGGGAAATTGGACCGCGTATATGTGCATTTCATTCTAAATAGAATCATAAAATATACAGGGGACACTTAAGCACAGGTATGACGTGATAGCGTAGGCTACGACTCCATATATAAAGCCCCGCTTTGACCAATTTGTATGAGCGTACCTGCGTGACCTAGGGGTAACGTGAAGGTAAGAGCCGGCGGGTTGATTCTGATATCGCTCTCCGATAAGAGCGGTAGCTCCTTCCAAACGTGATGTCAGTAAAATCATACATTCAGTCCATTCGCAGCCATGTCAGCTGCCAGCTATTCCCTGCCAGCGCCGTGGTCGGGGTTTTTTGCTCACAACGCTGAGCCGACGCTGGATTTTCGGCGAACGGGGCGTTTAATGCTATCGCCTTAAAGGAAAACAGAACCTGTAAGCTGAAACTTATAAGTTTGTTTAGCTTATTCATTAGTCGAGAATGCGGGTTCAGTTCAGTTCAGTCGTTCAGTCATATCCGACTCTTCGTGACACTATGGACCATATCACGCCAAGCTTTCCGGTCTCTCACTGTCTTCCTAACATCGCATAGCTTCATCTGCAGCGCCTCAAGGATGCCATCTAACCATCGCGTTCGCTGCCTACCCCTTCTCCTGTGACCCTCGATCTTTCCCAGCATCAACGTTTTCTCCAGCGACTCCTCTCTTCTCATCAGATGACCGAAGTAGTTGAGCTTTAACTTTAGAATTTGACCCTGCAATGAGCAGTCGGGGTTTATAGTCGACAATATCGACTGATGTGATCTTCTGGCAGTCCAAGGAACTCTCAAGAGTCTTCGCCAGCACCACAATTCAAAAGCGTCAATTCTTCGGCGTTCAGCCTTCTTCGCTGTCCGACTCTCGCATCCATACATCACAACCAGAAAGACCATAGCACGAGTTATACGGATCTTGGTTGGCAGTCTGACGTCTCTGCTCTTTAATAGGCGGTCAAGGCTAGTCATGGCTCTCTTTCCCAGAAGCAGGCGTCTCCTAAT
>NC_139349.1:22209432-22224432 GCF_055883805.1 Amblyomma maculatum | reverse complement strand
AATATGCAACACTGATGTCTATATAGGTGACAGGCAAGGCCAAGTCTGTGTAAAAAAGTGCAGTCCATTAAGCTAGTTAACTGGCCGAATGCGAAGTATGTGCCCTTCGTGTTTCATTCCGCTTTTGACTCGAGGCCAGGGTTTCAAGATTTCGCTTTGGGGGAAAATCCGGCGAAATCAGTATCCTATATACTGTAGCGCACTATAAATATTCGAGACCATTTAAAGCAACTCAAACGGACAATGCTACAGCGTGTGTTTCGGGTGCATTATATCCCATTTTTTGTTTTATATACTGAGGAGAACCTTCCTCTTACTACTAGGTTCTTTAATATTTGGAGACTGGTAGCAATTGGCAACGAAGGTGCGCTTTATCCGAGATGGCGATCAGATAGGACGAATTACGGACATCGGCACTTGATCAGCAACTAAGATATGAACTGGTTTATGTACAAATGTTACGTTATTTACAGCGAGGTATAACAAAAACAAAACATGGCACTGACGCTCATAGCCGAAGATGCATATATATACTCTGAGCTGGGCTCCAGGGCTGAAGTTCCAGATGCTGCCACATTTAAAGGATATCCAATCGCAGCAAGCGTAAATATGAATGTTTCCTTGCCGCGGCCATAATCCGAAAACTTTGAATTTCGTTGTATGGACTTGTACATTTGCCTCCAGGAAAATATGCATGCATGGCGTGAAATTTATTATCACCAACGATATGCTACGCTAGTTTCGGCCAGCCATTAATATGCACAGAGTGATGATTAGAGACTGAATGAGTTTATTTTATAATAAAATGCGGGTTCGATGACAGCTCGTTCTTACCCATTTTTATGCATGTTATGGCAATTTTAGATTCTGGCGAAAGATTAGGAAATTTCTCCGAGGTGTGGTGTCGTGGGCGCTGCCCAGTCTGTGAACACTACACCAATTACAATATATCGGAAACAGCTTAAAAAATACGTGAGAAACCTCACTCGAGAGCATTTCAACCACGGGGCTGTAATGCTTTTGCAATGATTCAAGTAGGCTGACTAAAGTGCCTCTCTTGATTTTTTTTATTTAAAGGTTAGAGGCTTCAAGCTTTCAAACAAACAGCGGTTATTGTTTTTTTTTTTCGTGACTTAGTGCTAGCGCACTAAGAAATAAAAGAAAAAACCTCCCGTGCTTTTTATTTAACATCAAACAGAATTATTTGGCTACTGCTGGCTACGGCGTAAAAGTTAAAGGCAAATCTAAGGAACAGTGGTTTGACGTCGTCCGGATTGGGTATACCGGAAGGATTTGCTAATCCAGGCGGAAACCAGATACTCCGCAATATGAAGATCACGAATCTCGTCGGCGTAATGCTCATGGCTGTGATGCAGAACCGTCCGTTCTACCCCGGCCGCACGCTTCCATCGAGCGGCGGTGGTTCTACAGAGACAGATCGCATCTGCGTGCTGTGCGGCGTCGTAGCAGGCCCTGTATTTTGAAACAATCGTCGAAAAATCATTGGCGTGCCCAATTTGAACCTAGGGGTCCTTTCGCTCCCCCCTCTACTCCTTGCTATCCTCTCCCTGTCCGTATTAAGGCGAAAGTGTTTATAGGATCATGAGTGTTAGCAAGGTCTGTGCGTTCACGAGATGCGTCCACGAGATTCTACGGGATATCGGCGGGGCTCTGTTTAACCTTTCAGAAAAAAAATATCATTCATCGGAAATCTAAGTCCTGACCCTCCGATCACCACCGAGCGCGTTAGCTGATTACGCCATGTCAGGCATGTGAGAAACATATCTTAGTCCTCCTTGTTTAGCGTTGCTGCCGTCTCCATGGAAACGTAGGGGCACTGTCGTGACGCTGGGGCTACGTCGACCCGGCCTTCACTTGGTAGCGTGCAGAGACTCGGGGTTGAAGTAGGATTGAATCTTCGAAGTTGGTGAAATATGTACAAGCAGGTTTAATGGCACTTTGAGAAACTTATTTACAAGATTATTTACACGAAAAAGAAGGGTACATCAGCAAAATGGCAAGCGTTAAGAGTTCATAGCGAGAAGCGACTGGATGAGCCGTTTACCCAGGGCCCAGAGCGACATTTCGTGCTCTGCAGCGTCCTTAAAACCCCCCTATGTCCAGCCCCTCTCTGAAGATGTTGACCAACCAAATCCAGGGCACGCCCCTCAGGTATCGGCATCCAATCGAACACATCACTGCACTGATGGTCTGAAGCACTGACTGGTCCGGCATTCATTCGTTGGGCGTGATCACTTGTTGGCGGGAAAAGCTTGGGAACGGCGAGGAGAGGAGGTACATTTCTATTCTTCAGCAAAGAAACCACAGGCTGGTTCTGACAAGGGGTTTTACTTCTCAGAAACCCGAGTGCACGTGGCGCCGCATAGGGCTCCCAACATTGTCCCTTTTCGACAATTGCAAATCTTTTCGACAATTGCAAATCTTTTCCACAATTGCAAATCTTTCCTGCATTCCCGGGAAATCACTTAATGGCCGTATGAGTCATGCTCCTTTCTTGTCCTGCACGTCAGCGGACATGTCACTCTGTCGTCTCCTTTGGATAGGAGGCATTCATCACTGGAGGATAGCACTTCTCGACTGGAAGGGTGAACAAAAGAAAGAAAGCACTTCCTGCTATTTCCCTCAGGGGGACGTTTCTTTGTGTTTTTCCAGACGTTCTCTTGACAGGGTCAATTTGGCATTTGCAGGTTGTCCACAAAGCAAAACATGCTTACAAAACAGGATTCCTGGAAACAGGCTCACTTAGAGCCATTGGACCATCACCACATATTCACAAAACTTATCCATGCCCACAGGCGAACAATAGAGCGCGCAATTGCGGATGCTTGGTCGTAACAGCCTCCTCCCCCGCCAGAAAAGTCTCGGAGGGCAGCAGTCCCAGCTGCTGCATGAAGAGACGACTTAATGGCCTGCACGTGAACGCTTGAAGCTCGCTGTTGCTTGTCGCGTTGTCTTGATTGTTGTAGGCCAAATTGCTCGAGCTGTCTGAAACTCAACCACATGTCGAAGCAAGCACTCGGCTCCCGTCTGAAGCGACCAGGTCAAAAGAAAACTGCCATTGTTGTTCGAGAAAAGCCCACACTCAAGACGTTAGGACCCACGTATGCCTAGAAAACCAAACGTGCTGCTTTACATAGTCACACATATACAAGCGCACGGAAAAAAAAAATAAAAACCTGATTATCAATTTGGATACATGGTGAGGAACATCTCGGACCGCTTAGAAAGAGCGGCTAAGCGCGTCCGCATTCCCATTTAACTTCCCCTTTTTGTATCTTATTTCAAAATTGTACTGCTGTAAAATCAAGCTCCACCTAAGAAGGCGACTGTTCTTCGATGTCGCAGTTTGCAGCCAAGCCAGGGGACAATGGTCCGTCTCTACGGTGAATTTGGCCCCTCCAAGATAGCACTGCAATTTTTGAATGGCCCATACAATGCAAGCGCACTCTTTCTCTGACGCGCAATAAGCCCTCTCTCTAGAACTCAGTTTTCTGCTCAAGTAGAGCACGGGGTGCTCATTACCGTCGTCATCTCTCTGGCAGAGAACAGCACCTAGCCCTCGATCACTGGCATCACACTGGACCGTGAATTCTCGGTCATAGTCTGGAGCTCGCAATACCGGACGGCTAATCAGCACAGCCTTCAGGTTTACGAAGGAGGCTTCCTTTTGTTCGTCCCAGACTACATTTGTCGGTTCTGTCTTGCGGAGAGCGTCGGTCAGAGGGCTAGCCAAAGCTGAATAGTTAGGGATGTAGTGATTGTAGTACCCAGTCAGACCTAGGAATGCTCGAATTTCCGTCTTCGTGCTCGGCCGCGGATAGTCTGCTACCGCAGAAATCTTAATCTCGCTCGGTTTCCTGAAACCTTGACCTACATTGTGACCCAAGTAGTCCACGGTCGCCCTTGCCAGGCAACATTTCTCGGCCTTTACGGTTAGTCCAGCTTGACGCAAAAGGCTCAGTACAGCTCTTAGATGTACCATATGGTCCGCCCATGAGTCGGAAAAAACCGCAATGTCATCTAAATAAGGCACCGCGAATGTTTCACACCCCTTTAAAACCCTATCCATGAGTCGGGAAAAACAAAATGGAGCATTTTTGAGCCCGAAACTCATCATTGTTGGCTGGTAGCTGCCCGTCGGAGTGACGAAAGCCGCGTATCTGCTGGCGCGTTCAGTGAGCGGTACTTGCCAGTATCCTCGAGTAAGGTCCAGCGTAGTCACATATGCCGCTCTACTGACCTGTTCTACTCTCTCCTCAATATTCGGAATAGGATACACTTGATCCCTGGTGAGAGAATTTAGCTTTCGGTAGTCTACCACAGGCCTAGGGTCTTTACCTGGAGCTTCTACTAAGATCATAGGCGAAGCATAATCGCTTTCCGAGGGTTTTATTACTCCCAATTCCAGCATGCGAGTTACTTCCCTATCCAGAATTTCTCTTTGCCTTGGAGAGAATCGGTAGCACCTTGATCGCACTGGCACGTCTGAAGTCAGCTCAATATCGTGCTCAGTCAAATCAGTCCTGCCTGGCCTGTCCACGAAGCAGGCCTCAAACTCTGTTATTATCGCGCCCAGATCGGACAGCTGGGATTTCTTTAGTTCTCCTCTCTGCTCCGTCTTTTTGAGAAGCTCCTGAGCGTTGCTTCCTTTTTCGCTGAGGCAAATCAAGTTGTCCCCCATATCCTCAGGAAGGTTTAACGTTAGATTTACCATGGTTTCCCTCTGCTCATAGGGCTTCATAAGATTGCAATGATAAATGCGCACTGCTTTACGCCTATCGGGGATTTTCACTGCGTAGTTAGTGTCAGAAAGCTTTGCAACTACTTCAGCAGGTCCTTCCCACTGTACTTCGAGCTTATTTTTGGGATCATTGGCTTGCTCCATAGCTAAGTCCTCTCGGGTTCCACTTAAAAGTCTCGTGAGATTACTAGACACTGGCGGCAAGAGGTTACTTTCAAGAACGTCCTCATTCCGTGTCTTATCAAGCTCACTTTCATGTTGACTTATCTGAGATGCCTCGCTCTCAAAGTTTTCTGACCCGCTATTTTCCGCATTTACCACTGTTTTAACTGCCGTTTCCTCCGCTGTTGATTTTTCTGAAATGAGCAGTGTAGCTAGTTCTCGCGCCTTTGAACGTGTTAAGGCCTGCACATCTCTGTCTCCGAAAATCAGAAGGCAAGCTTTGACCTTCTCGTAGTTGTCCGCGTCCTCCTTGTTTATCCGCGCGACAACCTCCGCTGCCTCGCAGGGCAGAACCGTCAATAATCTCTGAGACCACGTGTCTCGCTGGAAGGACAGTTCTTCGCAAGTTCGCTCAAAGTTACCCAGATACAGACCGATATCCCCTGATATCACATATGGCTGCATGTACTTTGACATCTTGAAATCTGCCTCCTTGTTGAGAAGACGTACCGCTAGCTGGGGACAATTGCCCGACCTCTTGCTCAACTCTACTTCTAATTTCCGGAGCTCAATTTCTAGCTCCCGCTTTTTTGCTTCTCTCTCAATTTCACGCTCCCGCCTCTTTTCCTCTTTTTCTCGCTCTTTCTGCTGTATGAGCTGCTCCTCCTTTTTTTGTTCGATGAGGTTCCATGCTTCACTGAGCTCCTCATCATCGGCTCCCAAATCTGTGATTGCCTTTATAATCAAAGGTTTTCGTGCCAAACCACTTGTATCAATTCCCAATTCCTCACACAATAGCAACAGGTCCGGTTTCTGCAGCTTTTGTAGGTCCATGATCGCTCCGAGTGTCGGCTACTTCCAAAACAACTGTGCAAACTACCAAACCTAAAGGCGTTTCCACACTCTCTTTACCAGTTCTAAAATCTAACCCTGTTCTAGAACCTGGTCCACATCAGAAGAAAAGCCAAGCACTCACCCACACATGCGATCGATGTTCCGAGCTGCCCTCTTGTTGGCCGATTGTTGCTCCTGCTTGTTGCTTGAGATGCCACCTCCGATCACAAGATGTTGTGGCTTGTAGCTACAGATCCACCTCCAATCACCAGATGTTGTGGCTTGCAGATTCAGATCCCAACGCTGGTCACCAGTGTTGGGGCTTGTAGATTCAGATCCCACCGCTGCCACCAGTTGTCGTGACGCTGGGGCTACGTCGACCCGGCCTTCACTTGGTAGCGTGCAGAGACTCGGGGTTGAAGTAGGATTGAATCTTCGAAGTTGGTGAAATATGTACAAGCAGGTTTAATGGCACTTTGAGAAACTTATTTACAAGATTATTTACACGAAAAAGAAGGGTACATCAGCAAAATGGCAAGCGTTAAGAGTTCATAGCGAGAAGCGACTGGATGAGCCGTTTACCCAGGGCCCAGAGCGACATTTCGTGCTCTGCAGCGTCCTTAAAACCCCCCTATGTCCAGCCCCTCTCTGAAGATGTTGACCAACCAAATCCAGGGCACGCCCCTCAGGTATCGGCATCCAATCGAACACATCACTGCACTGATGGTCTGAAGCACTGACTGGTCCGGCATTCATTCGTTGGGCGTGATCACTTGTTGGCGGGAAAAGCTTGGGAACGGCGAGGAGAGGAGGTACATTTCTATTCTTCAGCAAAGAAACCACAGGCTGGTTCTGACAAGGGGTTTTACTTCTCAGAAACCCGAGTGCACGTGGCGCCGCATAGGGCTCCCAACATTGTCCCTTTTCGACAATTGCAAATCTTTTCGACAATTGCAAATCTTTTCCACAATTGCAAATCTTTCCTGCATTCCCGGGAAATCACTTAATGGCCGTATGAGTCATGCTCCTTTCTTGTCCTGCACGTCAGCGGACATGTCACTCTGTCGTCTCCTTTGGATAGGAGGCATTCATCACTGGAGGATAGCACTTCTCGACTGGAAGGGTGAACAAAAGAAAGAAAGCACTTCCTGCTATTTCCCTCAGGGGGACGTTTCTTTGTGTTTTTCCAGACGTTCTCTTGACAGGGTCAATTTGGCATTTGCAGGTTGTCCACAAAGCAAAACATGCTTACAAAACAGGATTCCTGGAAACAGGCTCACTTAGAGCCATTGGACCATCACCACATATTCACAAAACTTATCCATGCCCACAGGCGAACAATAGAGCGCGCAATTGCGGATGCTTGGTCGTAACAGCACAAAGACGACGACTTCAACCTGGTCTTCTGGAGGGCGCGGCGCACGTTATCTGCAGCCGAGTGGAGCTTCTCACCTCGAATCCGGCACTAAAGAAGCTCGTGTGATGGGCGGGGATCTGGCAAATAAATATTACAGTAGAATCATCCCCAAAGGCGCTCGCTTTATCGATCCTAAGGGGTCTTAAGTGTCTCAAGAATTTGCGCTAGCCGTAGCCCGGGTGCTTAAGATATTAAATAGAAATTGTCGTTGCCGTCAGCATATTTTCATTTTTTTGTTTTGTTTTTAATAAAATTATATTACCATCACCATGGTTCAAAACCTCTTCGAAAAATTAGAGGCAAATCCTATTGGTTTCCAATAATTTTGAACATTCACTCTTCGTTGACTAAATTGAATTCAAGCTTATTCTATTCGATACAAGAAAAACTGGAATTTGATCGCGCTTTCTGAATTGTAGGCATTTATTTGACAAAATTTTCCATTAGCGAAATTGGACTGCTTGAAGCTGGCAATTCTGTTGTTGTCCTTTGAACACGTTCATGAATGTTATGACACTAAAACTTTACAATCGTGTATTCTGTACCTATAAGTAGTCATTCCTAGAGTAGGACTTTCACTAGATGTTTGCAAAGAACTTTGTGAACACTAATATGAGCACAATAAGTCGTCAGGCACCTTATATTGCTACCATCTGATCAACTGTAAGACGAAAAACGTTGCAGACGTTTAAAAAGTGGCTAAATTAACTTGCGAAAGCACTAGTTTGACGCAGTTTGCCTTTGCAAATTTTAGACGTAGATAATGTCACTGTCTTCTCTTCTGCTATTGTTCGCTTTTCTTAACTTGGGGAGACACTTAAGTTCATTTTCGCGAAGCCTCAACCCCAAGAAAGACGGGGATGTCAGAGAATGAAAGCGCACTGAACAAAAGGGGGGGGGGGGGAGCCTCAGTTCGCAGATCGAGCCAACGTCCAGCCAACGTTTCGTCAAATGGACTTATGGTCGCCTGGGCGAAGACGAAGACAAGTGAATTTATTGAACCGTTGGCTGTACCTCCTCCACCCCTGAAGAGCTCTGAAGAAGAGTAGAGGGGGGGGCCTCTACTCTTCTTCAGAGCTCTTTCATACCGTGTAAGCTATCTTCTTTCTCTCGTGCTACAAGGATGTTAGAGAGACACAGGACACATGTCAGAGAGACACAGGACACAGGAGCGCTGTGTCCTGTGTCTCTCTGACATCCTTGCCTTTCGTGTGCTTGAGGCGTCGCTAAAATGAGCAGTCTCTACCAACTAGCCAAAGAAACTGTCTTGCTGAGACACTTAAGCTTCGCCTTTAAGGGTAGGACGCGACCGCGTTAACGACTCCATTAGTGCCGATCCTCGTTCACATACAAGCACTTTGCTACTAACATTTCGATTTATGCCTCTTTTCATTGTGCCGCGAAGTTATTTCACGCAATAGGCGCTGGTTTCCAGTTTAATTGGGGGAGACAAGGACTTGGAGAGTGTGATTATCCATCTCTCCCTGGGACACTTGGTATTGTACTTAGAGAGAGATTTGCTTTTGCTTGGTTTTCTTTACTGTTCGATGTTGTAGTTAACGAAAAGTATAAGCGTAGCAAAGTTACTAATCTATCAGAAATATCCACTTCACGCTTGAATGATCATCATCGTTTGCCCTGCTACGCCCATGAAAATACATCTCCCTTATCTATCCAATTAGATAGGTTCCGAGCCAGCTGGCGCCTTCTATCCCCGTACACTTCCCCATATCATGAGCCCACCTAACTTTGTAACGACCAAAGGCTATCTTGCATTTTCATTAAATTCCGTGTACATTTCTATTCTTTCCTGATTTCGGCCAGAATATCATTAACTCGCATTTATTTCCTTACGTCCGCTTTCTCCCTGTTCCGAAACGTTCACCACTTACTTTCCTTTCCATAAGTCTCTGCATTCTCCTCAGCTTAAGTCGAAACCTTTTCTTTAGCTTCCACGTTTCAGCCCTATGGGTGAGTGCCGCCAAGATACCGCTGTTATGTACTTTTGCCTTCAGTGATACAGATAAACTGACGTTTATGATCAACATGCCGGCCTGCCTGCTCACTCATGGTCGCCTCCTACCCACCTGCTGGAATGCCGTCCTCTTGTTCAGTCGGGAGTTACTTGATGCGGTGAGGGTCAAGCGGAAAGTCATTCTTAATATAGTCACTTGGAGGACTCTCGTTCCAGCAATCTATAAAAAGATTCTCAATGGCTTTAGCCTTTTGCATAGCGAACAGTGATCTCTCAAAGACCCAAATGCTCATTTCTTTTGTAACCAAGCTTTAGCCGGCAAAGTCCCGCTATCTATTCGAATAAAGTTTATTTTAGATGCGGAGTTGTTGCCTTTTTTTTTTTAACTATATTTAGCATATCTAGACCATGGACGTGCACTTTACATGTTTTTACGGTGGGGTAGAAGAGGAAGCGCACGAGGCAAGCGCGTGGAAAGGAGATGAGAAAGAAGAAAAGACCGGTTGGTCGGTGGCTTGTCGGCGCTTGTGCCTGTGCCTGTTCTTATGTGTGCCTCCTGAGTACCATCCTGCGCCATACCAATATGTAGCCGGATGCAACGGCGGACGGAACACTGACTTAGATATAACTTTAAAAAGTTATTTTCTTTTTTTCATGTAGCATGACTAAAATAATCAGATAAAACCGTGCATAAAAAATGACAAGACTGCACAACTTCTTTTCAGATACTCACACATAGTTCCTTGAATACAACGCACGTCGTAACGACAAATTCGGGCATAACTCTGCCCAGTCTCAACTGAATAAAAGCCCGCAAAAAGGGTTCCTCAGTATTCAATAAAACGCTTAAACTGTCATATAAATAACGGGCGTAAAGAAAGGCTGCCAGCGCGTGCGCTCCGAACCAGAATGGTTTCGATCTATCATTTCCCAAGAGGAACCCCACATAAGCACTGGAGATACGCTGGGCAACTTTTGCTCAACTACGCAAGAACCGCGCACCACTTGCATCACGTACGACAGCTAGCTGATCAAGAAGAAATTATAAACTGTGGTAAGCCCAACTAGCGAGAAGTTCAATTCATCAAATACACCGTTTCTCTCTCTCTCTCTCTCTTATTTGTACAGCCTTGCTTCGCCAATAAGGCTATACTGCCAGAGTAAAATTCAAGAGCGATGCCGAAGTAAAGTGAAGTAGTTGCCCACGATACGATGCGAAGATGCTCGGGATACCAGCCAAAGTCCCAAGCATTTTCCTGAACTGTCCGCACTTTCATTATATAATATACAGCTTCACACGAAGCTTTAAATTTTCGAACTTCCAAAATGCTTTCGTAATGGATCAGAAGACCACAACATCATAAATGGCAGTACACAAACCTCTCATCTGTGCAGTCGAAATCCTGTAAGACAATTGTTTTGGAGGATACTTCGGTAGTGGATGCGAAATAACAATGGTGAAAGAGGGCACCCTTGGTCACGAACGGTCGTTGGTAGTAAGAGTGTTAGATGAGGACCTAGAGAACTCGTTGTGGCGCGTATGAGTTACTAACCTGTATTTGGGAGGTGCACTTGTTACAATAATAATAATTTTGAAATTGAAATGATTAAATAAGAAAAATTTAAAAATGATTGTGCAATGAAAAGGCTGTGTTAAAGGCTCTTCGCGTCTACCCTTAAAGCGAAGCTTAAGTGTCCACCTATTTCTTTTTTCCTTCAAGCGGATGACACATTCTGAGAATGTATTAGATCAGAATAATAAACTTTCACCTTTGAAATCAACGTTACCTCACCAGCGTCTGCACCCCTCACAGCAGACGCTCTTATTCGGCTTTCATTAGTCAAAAACAGTGATAGAAAGGAGGGATTTCTTCTGCATTTTACACTCCCCGTATGATTTGTCGGCTCCTTAAATGAGAAATTCATGGTGTGTTTATTTCCGAGCGTTTCCCTTCCTTTACAGTTCAGCTTTCCGCATGCTTGTGAAACTCTGGCTAGAATTGCGTTTTCCATGAGAAGGTGGCATACGCGCCGGTTAATGTCCCTTTGTGAAAACAGATTAAGCATGTAGGCGAAGTTGTCAATTAAATATCGCTATTAGGAAGAGGGCTTGATCACAAGGAAGTGCAATTATCGGAAAACGTCCGGCAGCGACCCACAGGCGCCACTGTCCAAGCCTGCGTTAGAAAGGGGCGGCGTCATAAAGGCGAAATGCCTAGCGCCTCTCGTTGTATTCGAGTGTGAGGCGTATAAGGTCACGGCCTACCGGGAAAGTCTACGACCGGCAACGCGGTTGACCTTGTTGCCTCGCTGACGTCGGTAGGCGCTCGTTTTCGCTTCGGCAATACTTTGGATGCACGGCATCATCGATACAAAGGCCATTCAGTTTAGACCAGTGCGTATAATAGTTCCGGAAGAGGAGCAAAATTAATCATGTGAGACAACCTTTCATACTTGTTTACCAGGCCACTAAGAATAGGGACGCGCTGTCTTAAGAAAAGTTACTACAGCCCACCACAAATATTTTATGTCACCTATCTCGTTTAAATGAGGCAGATACGGCACGGTAACTTCTGTCCATTGGACTTGGATGTCAGGCCGCGTGCTGGGTTGAATTTTATCTTTGCCGCGAAGGACGTTATCATCGCCTTACATAATGCGAACATTACGCTTAATTCACGAGTTTCTAATACATGAATAATATTCGTGGCCTCTACCATGCCTCATACGAAACACACATACGAGCAGTGGGAGGCGGCGCTGTGTGGACGTCCAGCTAAGAATCATCCATCTGGTCCGTGAAGCAGCAAAAGCAAGCGGAGCCCCGGACTAAGCGAGCGGACCAACCTGCTCGCCACCTTCCCCATTCGTCACCCCATTTTACCTTCATAAAGTTTTACCTTACCTCTGCCATGCAGACCTGCAAGAAGATTCAAAAGAGTCAATTTTGAGATATAAATTAAAATGATGGTGCTACGCGTGCTGCATACTGCAGCTTCTCTCCTAATTTGTTTTGATTTGTTTATGTATGCAAAATACGCCTAAAGGCCCTACGGCTGAAGAGGGGGGCTTCAGACAAATGATAAAAAATAGGCAAACCCATAAAAGAAAAGCACAGCAAATGACATTCGAATGAGAATATTAATTAGTTATCATTAACAATCGAGCATACAAGAAGTATTTTGATTTATTTATGTATGCAAAATACGCCTAAAGGCACTCAGGGGGGGCTTCAGACAAATGATCAAAAATAGGCAAAACCATAAAAGAAAAGCACAGCAAATGACATTCGAATGAGAATATTAATTAGTTATCATTAACAATCGAGCATACAAGAAGTATTTTGATTTATTTATCTATGCAAAATACGCCTAAAGGCACTCAGGGGGGGCTTCAGACAAATGATCAAAAATAGGCAAAACCATAAAAGAAAAGCACAGCAAATGACATTCGAATGAGAATATTAATTAGTTATCATTAACAATCGAGCATACAAGAAGTATTTTGATTTTTTTATGTATGCAAAATACGCCTAAAGGGCCTCACGGCGGAAGAGGGGGGGAGGGGGGGGGGGCTTCAGGCAAATGATACAAAATAGGCAAAACCATTAAAGAAAAACACAGCAAATGACATTCGAATGAGAATATTAATTGGTTATCATTAACAATCGAGCATACAAGAAAAACAAAATAAACAACACATGAACAGAGAAGCAAACGGAAAAATTCAGTACCAACCATGCAACGTGATAGAAACAACAGAATTCGAAAAAAACAACGTGAATCCATATTAATATGAATACAAGGAAAGGTTAGCCAAGTAATTGGTACAATGAACGCAGCCGGTAGGCAGAAGGAAACTACTATATCTGTACAAGTTTGTAGGGTCTAACGTTCCAAAATGGCTCAGTCTGTGAGGAATGCCGTAGCGGAGGACTTCGGACGTTTTCGATCACCTGAGGCTACTTAACGCGCACTGACATCCCACATTGCATGACACCTTGAGTTTTAAAAGCGTCATCAGGGCCAACGTTCCCGTGTTCTAACTCCTGAGCCACTTTTGCTGAGCTCTGTAATATACGTCAACTTTCTGGCAATCCATGTCTTCCAAAGAAAACTAAAAAAAAATTTATAATTGCGCCAGATTCCTCGTAACTGTCGTAACAACCGTTGGCCGCTTTTGATCTTCATTTCATTTTTTTTTTTTAATGTGACGAAAGATGTTGCTTCCGTTGTTGTTGCGAACGTTGTAAGATTAGGATGACACAAACCGCTTATCTACTGACAAGACTCATCCTTCTTCTTGCAATTTTATTGCAGGAAGAGAGCGTCGAGTACTGCTTCCCACACTTCCCACCATTTACGCGTAAACACTCAGTACGCTAAAATGTGCTCGCTTTCTGTAGACTGCTGATAAGCTTTCCGCTTTTGAGGAAGACGCTCCCTTTAGGATCGAAGAGCGTATCTTTCCTTTCATCTCCGGCCTCGCCGTCTGGTGCGGCATACCAGATATTACGATATTAGAATTATTACGTCCTGATGCCGACAGCGGTACTAGCATGGAGGCACCCAACGAACGCGCATCCTGTCGCGAAAACTCCGGCATCCAAACACGCTCGCTCTTCTCGACCTTATCTGGTGACGATTTGATTTTAATGGTGGAAGGGCTGCTTGGTGAAACAGCGTCATGGCCAGCTCGATATGAGGTCAAGGACCCGTTTTTCAATGCACTTAACCTGATAGAAAGTAAGCAAGAGAGCAGGGCAGACCTTATTAACCTGCTGTAGGATAGATTTTGTACTTGTGTCACACTGGCGTAGAATACGAAGGACCTTTACCGCATGGCACGTAGTCGCAGACAGCGACCTACCGCGATGTACTAAACGTCTTGGTATTATTTTTTCGCCCTGCCCGGCGTAGCAGCAGCGATTCGAATCCGGCGCCAAAGGAACCGGCGGCGGCGGAGCGGTCTCCGCGGGTTGCGCGAGCGGCGTCGTCGCGTCGCCGGCGCGAATCGTGACTCCTTGCATGATTCAGGCGGAAGTGGGCGTGCTCCCGCAATTTGGCGGCGCGCTTTATTTTCCTCAGCGTCGCCCAAGCGATGCGCCTCCGCCGCCGCCGCTGCTTACCGCTTCGCCGCGGGTAGCGCATGCAGTGGCGGTGGCGATGGGGAGCTGCGAAGTTGACCGTCTCTAAACACGTGTCTGCCGGTGTGTGCGCTATGTATACCTTATTACAGTAAAACAGTGGAGAGTTTTGTGGTCTACATGTGTCTCGCGTCGTGTATTCAAGGCACGAAATGGCGAAGGCAGAAATCACAGAGGCGTGAAATCGAGCACGGTTCGTGATTGACGCTGGATTGGCTACCGTACTGACATCTCTACCGTGGCACGTTCCGGTTTACCGCGAACCGCTTTTATGGAAGCCGCTACCTTGTATACAGACGGTGTGAATATCAAACGGAACACAGTACCCGCCTTCAATGAATGATTTCATCATTGTACTTATAGGAAGAAGCCGACAGTTACTGAGACCAAAAATAAATTCATAAGGGAGGGTTTGATCTTTTTCGTGGTTGTTAATTAAAGGTTCGGTTTATGGTTTATGGGGCTTAACGTTTCAAGGGATTCAGGCTGCTAGAGGCGCCGTAGTGGATGGCTGCGGAAATTTCGACCACTTAAGATTCTTTAACGTGTACTGACATCGCACAGCACATGGAAGCCTTGCTTTTCGCATCCATCGAAAAGCGGCCGCCTCTGTCGGGATTTGATCCCGCATCTTTGGGCACAGCACTCGAGCGCCCCAACCACTGTGCCACCGCAGCGGGGCGGTTGTTGAATAACAAACTGTT